>NC_137096.1:2972637-3551767 GCF_951640355.1 Cnephaeus nilssonii | reverse complement strand
ACACAGACAATGGGGTAGTGAGGGCCTGGAGTGGGATAGGAGTGAGCTGGAAGAAGTTAATGGAAGAAGTTAATGGGGGGAGGAGACATATGTAATACTTTCAACAATAAAGATTTAAAAAAATTAGCTGTCAGTAACATGATAAGCAAGAATAGTTTGACAGACTAGGGGTTTGATGGTGGAGAATTAATTAAGAATTAATTACTAGATCCTTAATTAAGAAAAGGAGAACTGTAATCCACATTACACAAATAATGGGGCAGCAGGGGGCAGGGATCTGTTTTTGTGGTTAAGAAACTTACCCTACCTGGAAACAAAAATAAAAAATAGAAATGGAGATACAGCATTCGATTCTTTGCTTATTGTTTCTCTGTTGCTGAAATAGTTTCTATTTTAGGAGTGTAAAAAGCCCCCTGAAGCCTTCGGCTTTGAGCAGGCTACTCAGGAGTACACTTTGCAGAGCTTTGGTGAAATGGCTGATTCCTTCAAGGCCAACTACTTCAACATGCCTGTACATGTATGTGATTATGGGATGGGGACATAGAGGTTGATGTCTGTCATGGAGATGGGCTGAAGTATAGTGGGTATGATCGTTTTCTACACCTTATTATTACAGATGGTACCTACAGAACTTGTGGAAAAGGAATTCTGGAGGTTGCTGAGCAGTGTTGAGAAGGATGTGACAGTTGAATATGGAGCAGACATTCATTACAAAGAATTTGGAAGTGGTTTCCCTGTAAGCAGTAGCAAAGGAAACCTGTCCTCTGAGGAGGAGGTAATATGATTGATAATTCATATTAAGAGTAAGGCTAGGAAAGTCATTTTTGTATTTTGAAAGCCTCTGTCCTCTTGAAAGTCCTTCCTCATAGTGTTATTTTCATTGATGTTCTGTCAGTGACCCAGAATTTTGGATAGGCACAATTACCACTTCTCCCTCCTTGCATTCTGGATGTCCATAGACACAAGAACATTATGATGCCTTGGAATTATCAGTTAGGTTCCACAGTGGTCCTTCAGCTTTCCTTAAATGTAAGTATTAGAAGATTACCACATTCTGGTTATCTGCATGATAGAGAAAAACAAGTGCTATGACCACTTTAGTTATATTTGTACTTGAAAGTACTAGGAACGTATCAAGAAATATATTCATTGCTTATACTCATTTGCACACTAATACAGAAACCACTAATTTCATCCTTTAATAAAGCTAATCTCTTGTATAGATCAAGATGCATTTGGATGTCCAAAGTTGTAATTAATCACATTAGATATTCCTGCTCATATACAGAGCCAAACAATTTGATGGATGAAGCAACCAATCCTATATAATAAAGAGGTAATATGCAAATTGACCATCACTCCAATACACAAGATGGTCGCCACAAAATGGCCGGCAGGGGAGGGCAGTTGTGGGTGATCAAGCCAGCAGGGGAGGGCAGTTAGGTGTGACTGGTCCTGCAGGGGAGGGCAGTTTTGGGGGACCCAGGCCTGCAGGGGAGGGCAGTTAGCGGTGAGCGGGCTGGCAGAAGAGGGCAGTTGCGGGGAACCAGGCCTGAAGGGGAGGGAAGTTGGGGGGACGAGGCCAGCAGGGGAGGGAAGTTAGGGGTGACCTGACCAGCAGGGGAGGGCAGTTAGGGGCAATCAGGCTGACAGGGGAGCAGTTAGGTTTCAATCAGGCTGTCAGGGGAGTGGTTAGGGGGTGACCAGGCTGGCAGTCAGGCGAGCCATTGGGAGCCAGCAGTCCTGGATTGTGAGAGGGTTTTCCAACAGCCCTCAAGGCGTCCCAGATTGTAGAGGGTGCAGGCTGGGCTGAGGGACACACACACACACACACACACACACACCCGTGCACCAGTTTCATGCACCGGGCCTCTAGTTTGGGGATAAGAAATAAAAATAACCAGTTTCATATATTGGAATTAAACCTTTTTATAATTTTTGTTTTACCATCTTAGCCAGAGTATCTAGCCAGAGTCAGAGAATTAGCAATTGACTTTGTATATAGATTGACCTAACTGTAAGCTTTATGGATCCAATTGGTCCAGATAGTAAAAGTAGTTGCTTAAGAAGATAGAAATTTTCACTTTTTAAGTATATACTAGAGGTGAAGCAACACTCCCAATTGTTGTCCCCTGTAGGCCTGGTCCCCCCCAACTGCCCTCCCCCGCTGGCCTGGTCACCCCTAACTGCCCTCCCCTGCTGGCTGGTCACCCCAAACTGCCCTCCCCTGCAGGCCTGGGTCCCCCCCAACTATCCTCCACTGCAGGCCTGGTCCCTCCCCTCAACGGCCCTCCCCTGCTGGCCATCTTGTGGCAGCCATCTTGTGTCCACATGGGGCTAGCCATCTTAGACCACATGGGGGCAGCCATCTTGTGTCTTGGAGTGACGGTCAATTTGTCTATTAATCTTTTTTAGATAGGATATTGTCTTACTATATACATGTGTATAAAAGCACTTGTAGAGCCTTTTTATAATGAATAGATTGCTCAGGTTTTGTTTTTTTGTTTGTTAATACTCACCAAGATTACTGTTTACACTGGTCCTTAGAGTGGAAGAGAGGCAGGGAGAGGGAGAGAGAGATATCTAGTGGTTGCCTTCCACATCTGCCTTGAATCAGCAACTCAGTAGGCACCTTTGACCAGGAATGTAACATGACTCTTTGGTGCTTCAGCTGATGTTCCAACCACTGAGGAACACTGGCTAGGGCTCAGTTTTGTTTTTTAATAGAAGTATCCTATCTAATAATGAGGAAATATGCTAATTGACCATCATGACCTCACAAAGATGGGGGCGCCCACAGCCAAAAGATGGCGGCACTCAGTCCCTTCAGTCCCACCAATCTGCAAGTGCTCGGTACAGCCAGGTCCGCCCCCGGGTGGATTACGCCTCTCCTCGTGCCTGCCTCCAGAGTCCCCCAGTCCCCTCATCCCCCAGCCACCCAGGGTCAGCCCAAGGGCAAGCCTTGGATGACAACTGCCCAGCTTCCCAGGGCTGGCCCGAGGTGCAGGCAAACCTCAGATGATGCCTGCCCAGCCACCCAGGGTGGGCCCGAGGTGCAGGGAAGCCTTGGATGGTGGCTGCCCAGCTGCCCAGGGCCGCCTGAGGCTAAGGTTAACCAGGGCTGACCGAGGCTTCCGCTGCCAGAAGTGTGATGGGGACGTTGCCTTCCCCTGATCGCTGGGTCACCTCCCACCTCTGAGGACTCCCGGGTTGTGAGAGGGGGCAGGCTGGGCTGAGGGACACCCTCTCCAGTGCATGAATTTTCATGCATGGGTCTCTAGTCTATGTATATAAAAGTCTAATATGCAAATTGACCTTGTGGAAGTTTGATTGGGAGACAGATCACTCACTACAATGTGCGCTGACCACCGGGGATGGCACAGAATGAAGGGAGGCCCCGGTTAGCATCTGGCAGCTGGGGGAGGGTGGCCCTGGCCAGCAGCCAGAAGGCCCTCCCTGATCAGCCCAGATCGCCAGCCAGGCCTAGGGACCTTAACTGTGTATGAATTTCGTGTACCAGGCCTGTAGTCCTATATAATAAAAGCCAAGCAATCAAATGGCAGAATGACCAGAACGAACAGTCAACCAGTTGTTATGACTCACACTGACTACAGGGGCAGATGCTCATTGCAGGAGCTGCCTCCTAGTGGTCATTGTGCTCCTACAGCAGGAGCAGCTGCTCAGAGGGCGGGTCTGCAGTTGCTTGGCTAGAATCAGCGGTGCTCCCGCAGTGGGCCAATCCCCCTATGCATAAACTAGAGGCCCTGTGCATGAACTCGTGAACTGGTAGGGTCCCTCGGCTGGGCCGGCAATTGGGGGCTGACCAGCTGGGGAGAGACTGCGGGAGGTTGGGCGGTGGGGGAGGGACTGCAGGAGCTTGTCCGGCTGGGCAGGGATTGCGGAAGGGCTTTAGAGTGTGTCCGGCCTACCTCATCCAGTCCCAATTGGGGCCAAGGAGGGACCCCGGGACCCCAGGAGGGCTTCAGGGTGTGTTTGGCCCATTTCACTCAGTCCCAATAGGCTGGATCCCAGTAGCAAGCTAACCTACCAGTCGGCGTCTGCCCCCTGCTGGTCAGTGTGTGTCATAGTGACTGGTGGAATGGTCGAATGAACGGTCAGACACTTAGCACATTATGCTTTTATTATATAAGATTGTGGAAATTTGAAAATATAAATGAAGGAAAGGAAAGGAAACAATTCATGGCCTTCCCTATTAACACTTTGGTGTTCTTTGAATTGCTTTTTGGAAATTAGAAGAAATTAGTCATGATATTTTGAAACTGTAAAAGAATCACATGGAATCCCTTTATTAGTTATAAAACATAATGTTAAATATCTTTGAACCACATTTGAACCTAAGAGAGAGATAGAAACATCAATGAGAGGGAAACGTCAACATGATTGACTCTCTCCTGCACGCTTCCTGCTGGAGATTGAGCCCACAATCGGATGTGTGCCCTGACCGGAATTGAATGGCAACCACTTAGTGCATAGTCCAATGTTTAACCACTGAGACGTACTGGCCACCTGCTTACAGGTTTAATATGTCAAGTTTTTCATTATTGTGTAATCCTACGTGATATACTACTGTATAATCCTA
Organism: Cnephaeus nilssonii; assembly: GCF_951640355.1. NCBI lineage: Eukaryota > Metazoa > Chordata > Mammalia > Chiroptera > Vespertilionidae > Cnephaeus > Cnephaeus nilssonii. The sequence continues at coordinate 3,547,167 of NC_137096.1, read as the reverse complement.
TATAATGAAAGTCTAATATGTAAGTAGTTTGACATGCTATGACGTGCACTGACTACCAGGGGGTGGCACGGAACATGGCAGGTGTTGGCGATACAGCGCTAGCAGCGGACAGCAGTAGAGGTGCTGCCAGCCCCGACGAGAGTGGAACTGCAGCGGGATGGTGGAGCAGGTGAGTGGGTGGCGCCAGGCCAAGGCCAGGACCCAATTGCCCCACCGATTGTCCTGCAGACAGCGACCAGCAACGATGGCAGGGGGCGGGGCTGCCACCCAACTCCCAAGCACTGAGGGAGCCAGGCTGAGGGCCTGGCCTTGACCTATCGCCCCACAGACAGCAACCAGCGTCTGGCAGGCTCTGATCACCCAATCAGTGCCAGGCCCTGGGCTGGGACGGGGAACTGGAGGTAGGGGGTGGCAACCAACCTCCTGCGGCACCCAGGAAGGGGGCTGCAACCTCTTGCCAGCTACCTGGAGGCGGGGGTGATGGGTACAGAGTTGGGGTAGTAATGTGGGTTGTCTGCCAAGCTCGCTCTCACTCCCCGTTACTCTACTCCAGACGCCAGGGCTTGTGTACCAGGGGAGGCCCTGTTCTCACCTGCTGGACGTCCACAAGGACCCCGGCTTTCACCCGCACTGCCTCTTCTGGGTGAGCCGTGTCACAGCCGCTGGGACCACAGGGGCCGGTTGGACTCCCCATGGGTTTGCGCAGGAGCCGGTCTGCGAGGCTGGCAGAAGAGAACGCGCTGCCCATCCGGATACCGAATCCCACACTGTGCCCCAGCCTGCAGCGTCTGGCCACGCTCACCGCACCTTGGCATGGGAACTCTGGCGCTGTGACTCAGGCAGATGGGGGCGTGTGGGGGTCTGGGGGCCCAGGTGCTACCCAGGGCCCAGGGGTCAACTGGAACCTGTCCTTCCATGCTAGATGCTCACGCTTCAATCGCCAGGCAAGCCTAGGGGCTGCACCTGTGCAAAAATTTCATGCACCAGGCTGCTAGTAGTATTTACCTATTTTCCTGTTGGATTGCTCCCAATATTTGATCCTTATTGAGAGCAGATGAATGTTTCTTCTGAAGGAAGAAATTTTGGGTTTATATATTTGGAACAGGATTGTGGTTCAACCAAGTAATAGACCAGTGAGAGAACTAGTTATTCATGTCTTCACTTTTTTATTAGGTTATTACTAGTTTTCATGTCTTCACTTTTTTATTAGGTTATTACAAGCATATACTTTATATTGTTAGCAAACTGTTAACATAATTATATGAGCCTCGGGTACTAACACAATAAGTAAGTAAAACGTGCAAATGTATATGTAGATATGTGAGTACATGTAGTATTTTTGCGTATAATATCTTCTTCCACAATGAGGTTGTAGTATAATCAATTTTATAACTATTATAAAACAAATATAGTGGTCTTTTTCTTGCCATTGGCTCTCATTACAATTGGTTTCTCAATTCCTACATCATGTTTCTACTTGGTGTGTATTTTTCTGTATACTTAGACTTTTCATGTATTTCTTATAAGTAACAAAAGATTTTTTTAGCAATCCAAGTAAAGAGTTTTTACATTTTAACTGAGTCAGTTTTCACTCATTGTGAATACTGATAATTTGCACACATTCTTTTCTATCTTAGGACTTAATTTTCCAGTTTTTTAGGTTTGTTTGTATTTTTTTGGCCATTTCCCCCCTATTTCATTGTTAATTACCCCTTAGTTTAGTGATTACATATATCTATATATATAAAATAAGGGACCATTATGACCAGTTGACTGAACAACCAGTTGACCGTTTGCTGTGACATGCACTGACCACCAGGGGGAAGACGTTTAACACCGGAGCTGCTCCCTGGTGGTCAGTGAGCTCCCACAGACCATCTCCTGCAATCCCTTGCACTGGCAAGTGGCCAACCTACTGTGGTCCCTCACCGCAGCCGGCTGGTCCTGATAGGGACTGGATGAGATGGCCCCAATCAGCCCCAATCGCAGGCCAGGTCTAGGGACCCCACCCGTGCATGAATTCATGCACCGGGCCTCTGTTATGAATATAAATGTGTATATATACATATTGCTTAATACTTTGTTTTAAATGTAACTCAACCTTTAAATTTATTTGGTTCGTTTTTCACTCTCAAGCAGTATTTGACTATTACTATCCTGTTCCCCTCTCTTCTAATGTGTAAAATATTTTTGCTTTTTTTGTTATTTTTTATCTTAAATATGCTTTATTTTCCTGATACACATTGCATTTTAAAGTGATTTTTTTCCTTTCTTCTACAGACTGCATTTTTAAAAATAAGTCTTTATTTTTTAAAGTATTATATATGTCCCCTTTTTCCATCATATCCCTCTCCAATCCTTCTTCCTCCCAAGCCCTCACCACCCTACCATCTGTGTCCATGGGTTATGCACATATACACATGAGTTCATTGATTGATCTCTCCCCTCCCCTCCACCCATCTCTGCCTTCCCTCTGAGGTATGACAGTCTGCCCCGACCCGCGGGGCAACAACACGGACACCAGAGACGAACCTAAGAGAATGAGACAAACAAGGGACGCGGAGAATGGAGGCAAGACAAATGGGTTTCTGATCAAGCCTCAAATTTTTATTCTTACAGCGGTGCCTTATATCCAAGTCAGGGAGTGGGAGGTGGGGCGCGGGGAGTGAACTGTGGACCTATCAGTGCTTGCCAGCAGGGGCTGCAGGCAGGGGAGGGGGTATGAGGAAGTTCTAGAAGGGGAGATGTCTAGGAGGGATAGGGGCTGAGCGGATCATGTGGACTTAGATAATTTGGCTAAGGTCGTAAAGGGTGTTGACTATAGATAAAGGATGGGGCGGTTGAAGGGCAGCTATGCGAAGAATGCTTTGTCCTCAGGCATGAGGAAGTAAGCCAATGGTGAGGACTAAGTTTCCATGAGGTTCTGTTTCATTAGCTTACTGAAATAATGTTAGAATTAATTTGTCATTGACTCTTGGCTCCTGACATCTCCTCCCTCTCTGTTTAAGAGAAGGGAGTGGGCCTTAACCAACCGGGGAGACATTGACCTGGTTCCTCCCGTGGGCTTTGTATGCCCACCGTGTGTGGCTCTTGACATCTTTTGGGGAGGAGAGGCAGAGCCATTATTTTTATTGATGTCAACCTCTATGCAAACCAGGTGTACTCTCAGGGAAATCCAGAGGAGGTTGAAAATGTTTGAACCTTCCCTTGCAATGCTTTGCTCTGCACCCGGTTTGATACCCATACCTCTGGCTCTGGCCAGAGCGTAGGTAAGCATCCCTCTGGTTAAGATGCTGTCCCCGTAGGGAAGGAGCGAGTCTGGGTCTGGAGGTTTTCGCGCTCTTGGTAAACCGAGTCCCACCTATCGGCCATTTCCAGGCGTTGATAGTGAACCTGGATGGGTTTTACTAAAGCTGAATCTATTTGCTATTTTACAAGGTCGGTTATTTTTCTAAATGCCCAAGGGCCAAATGTCTTCATGGCTGGAGCATTCCTGTTAATTCCTCTCTGTTGCAGGAGTCCCCATGGTCTAGGAGTTGTTTTCTGAAAATATACAAACACATTCTCGACCAAAAGTTAATAAAGGAATATTTTCTATAAATTTTACTTGGGATCCTTTATTTTTTGCCCAAACAATTTTCCTTTGGCTTATTTTGACACCATATATGTTTTTCATGGGTGTCCTGCTGTATGAAAATTAATTTTCAAAGTAAAAATTTTTTTCTAGATGTAATTTACTTACAGGATATTTTTTCTTACATGGTATTTTTCCACTATCCCCCTTTTTTATTTAATTCTTAGGAGGCTTTGGAAGATTTTTATAACGCAGTCTTGATAACTTTAAATTTTAATTTTTGCACAAAATATGACTGCTTTAGGTTCATTGCATGTTAAGTAATTTTACCATGAAATGAACTATCAATAGAAATTTTGGTTAATACTTTAGGAACAGCTTTTGTACAATTACATTTTCTTGAATATTTACTTATTTTCAATTAGCCAATTTAAATTAATCTGAAAACTTGACTATTTTACTGTCAAATTTAATACTCATTAAATAACAACAATCTTAGTTTACTCAATAAATATTAATGGAAAGGATTATTTTGCATCCTTGAGAAAGCCCTGAGCATTTCTGGATTTAGGCTGGATTTTGATATAGGGCAGCTGCCATCACAGCAAACTCTCTGTTGCCTGGATCCCAATCCAAACTGGGCCAAGTCTCTTTCTGTTATCTGGGTCCAGATCTGATCTGGGCCAAGTCTCTGTATGTTGCCTGGGTCCCGATTTAAGCTGGCATGGGAAGCGCGAAGCAGCCATGGGGCAGGAGAACTCCCTCAGAAGGGGTGAGTGTTCAAGCCCCTGCAATGTTGGGGGGGTGAGGTTCTGTGCCCCACCTCTGTTGACCCCCAAGTTCTCTCCTGATGGCCCCTCTGCGACTGTGCCTGTCTTAGGTTGTTCCTCCCTTGAGGAATCTTACCCGTCTCTGGCTAACCAGCCATCCTCCGGGGCCAAGCAGGGTGATGTGAGGTTCAGTTCTGTCTCCTTGGTAGCCTACGCCCCTATGGCCTCCATGCCCAGCACCTGCCTTGGGATCCCCTCGCCTGCTGGTGGGGCCCTGGCATTGATCACAGATCTTGGGGTACCCAGGTTTCTTCTCCAGGGAGGGCCCATCTCACGCCATTGGGCGAGAGACAGATCCATGGTACCAGTCATTATGAGGCTTTAACCTCAGCATGAACAGAAAACTCAGGCAACAGCTATGGGCAATTGGATTGTGAGAAGAGGGTCCCTCTTGGCAAAAAGAGCAAGAAGGGTCAATATAGAATGCTCAAATGCTTTCCCAAGGGGCCTTCCACACAGTGGAAGGGATTAAATTCTTTCATGTCCTTTTTAAATTGCTGCCAAACATTCAAAGAATTAATTTGTAAGTTTGGGATAATTGTACAATGTGCTGTTGTAAAATATCAAAAATTATAATGAAATTGTAAAATATCATGTAAGAATATTCTTTGTTCTAGGCCATGGCAATTCAATCTCAAACTGGCTATCAATTTATTTTGTACACAAAAGGTTTTAACCAGTTAAAGTCTCCTAATAATTTCTAAAAGTCATTTAATCTTTTCTTATCTACACCTTCTGAGGTCTGATGCATTGATTATCAATTACAATCTCTGATGTTTGAAGGAAAACTCTATTTTCTCCCAAAATAATCTGCAGGCTATAGAGAGTTTCATTTAAGGATCTTTGGCTTTCTTTTTACAACAAGCAACCTGTATGGTTACAGCTTGAAAGGCAAACCTCAGGCGACTAGCTAGCTATATTACAAGTATTCTTACAGTAAGGCTGACTACTAATTTACTTTCAGATTTAACATTTTAATAACAATTTTCAGTTTATACTGTAAATGTTAGTGAAATAGAATTTAAAATCTTAAAATTTCTTTTTTATAAATTTATAATTATATTTTTAAAGTATCCTCTTAGGCTTATTTGAATATACAGAGGAATCATGGGAAGCCTTCAGTAACCCTTTTAGAAAACTTATTTAAATTGCTTACAAAGACATTGGCTTATTTAAAGGAAGGGGACTGGCCTTTGTTATTACAAGATGGTGGGCAGTAACCACGTGGCCAGAGAGGCAGGCAAGATGGCGGCTGCCTCACAAGCGGCAAATGTTGCCCCACCTCTAGCTTAATTAAGAATGTAGGCGGCTACAATGGTGGCTTCCAATCTGTTCTTAAATCAATTATTTAAACATTGGCTTTTCATGTAACTTAATTTATATGAGACATTGATTATATTTTAAAAATCCAATTTATAAGGTAACTTAAGTAGATATCTTTAATTTAAAAAGCAAAGAAACCTATTCAGTAAAACTTATTTGATACTTTATTGTTCTAATCCAAAAGTATAAACAGTGTCCCACCTCCAGCCGATCCAAAAATGCAGGCTGCTTGAGGCTTTTGTCTTTTTAGAAATTCTACTGCTGTTGAAAATGTTGGCTATATTTAAATATATTGTTTTTGCCCTTCTAACAGGCAAAAACTTTGATTATTTTATAAAGCTTTCCATGAAGAGAGAATAGACTTTTGAAATACATTTAAGGGCCTGTGAAATGTCTTAAAAGCTATTCTCAAAACCTTGAAATACCTTGGAAAGGTCAAACATATAATATATATATATGTATATATATGATTTAAAGATTATATACTTGAATTACCTTAAAGAATATCAATTAAATTTAAACTGTATCACAGAATTAACTCTCTTTTTTAAATCAGACCAAGAAGTAACATGTTTTGAATTCCTAATTATTTAAGAGAAAACATTTTATTTTCTCAAAAATTAAGTTGCTATACTCTAGGCATTTAGTTACCACAATTATGTAAGTTCTCCCAATTCAATCTGAACCTTAAACTTCCAGAGTTTGTAAGTCAAATATTTAGCAGTTCTTTATTAATAACCCTTTATATTTTTAAGAATAAATTTTAAAATCTAATAGTTAACTTTAAATCATGTTTTTTCTGGCTGGGGTTGGCCTAGCCACTTGACCTTTTCTGGGAAGGTCAGCTAGCAAAAGGTGTAGCCATTGAAATGCAAATGAACATTCTTTAAAAATGGCCGCTGGCGGGAACCAGCCCACCTACACGCTAGGGGAAGGGCGCGTCCATCCCTCCCTCCATAAAAAAGGGTGTAGTTTTAAAACCTTTTAATGGAGAGTAAAGAGACCTTAAACTTTCAGAGCTTTAAATCTTAGATAGCAAAATTAAATACTTAGCATTTCTCAAATCAATAATACTTTTACATTTTTAAGGATACATTTCAAACAAAATATAAGGCATAGTCAATTAATAGATTAATTAATTATAACATCTAGACTTCATACTAGGCATACTCAGATCAACATTTCAGTATTATCTACTTCCTGGGGGTTACTTGCCTCGGGGTGGGTAATTTCAAAAGAAGTTACTTTAAATCACCTTGGGAAACCAGCCTCTATTTCTCTCCCCGGTTCATCTCCGCCATCTTTAAGGCCAAAATAGTCTCGGGTTTTTATTCTGTACACAGAAAAAGGTCAAGTCCAGCTCAAAACTATGTGCACTTGTTTTTAAACTGGTCTTTTCCCTTTGCATGTGCACAGAAATCCCGGATGCATTTATGAATTTGTAAAAGCTTTAAGTCATTAGCTGGAAAATAAATAAAGATGACAAAGATGAGGCCTTTCAAAGTGGCTTTCTTGGGGAGTGGCGTCCATATTGGATCACCACGTGTCTCCCTTCCCCCACATCCTGCTTGCTCTGGGGGGAAGATTCAGTAATGGTCTGGCATCTACTGTTTTTATTTTATTTACTTTTTTCAATTTTTTTTTATTTTTATTTTTAAGGAAAGAAAAGATTTTTAAGATAAAGAATTATTGGCAGTTGCTGAAAAGTTTCTTTTATTCTTTTTTACTTGGTTACAAGTAGTTTACACGTGGAGGCAGAAGAGGTGCAGATGGTATTCTTAGAGACTTGCACCCTTCCATTGCAGGCTGTAACCCACTTAGACATTCTTAAACTCTCCTGTGCTGAATCAAGGCCATCAACAATTAAAATAGGAATTTTCTCTGGACCAAAAGTCTCATAATAATCCTGAAGGGCGTGTGGAAGGGGGACGGGAGTTTTCTTTAAGAATTTCCTCCCCCGTTTTAATAACTTCCTGAACGTCAGGGTCATGTGAGTGGATTTTCAGCATGTCATTAATTAAATTCCAATAGGAAAAAGTACGTTACAGGAATTTTTTCAGGGCCAAAGGCTTGATAAAAATCTTGTAAAGCATCTCCTACTCTAACCCATCGTCTATGATTGATGGTTCCTCCTAGGGGGAACCAGGGAAGGGTATCATGAATAAAGTCAAAAGATTTCTTGAGATCCTTCTTTTTAACCCTTACTCCTCGTGTTCTGAGGGAATGCTTGAGGCTATCAAGGAACATTTCATGACTACTCAGTGAATGCCCCATATCTGGTCGGCTGGATGGCTTTTTAGGTAATTATCCTCTCCCACCTAAGCCTCCGGGCTGTATAAACCCCACGCCAGGTCAGCCTGACTTTTCTCGCCAACTGTGAAATCAAAGCGGAACTTTCACCTTTCAATATTGCTCTTTACTCCCTTGCTTGCGTGAAACAGTCGGTAGGTATAATCCGCCTACTCGGACCCTCATAGACAAGGAAGATCCCTGATGTCCCCCGTCCCTTAGGAACGGGGGAGGTGAACTCCTCGTGGTTGAGTCTATGAGGTGAACGACCTTTTGTTCGTAGCAAGCTCAAGGTTTGGAGAGCAAATTTACTCAGTGAGAAATTCACGACAGAGAAATCAAGCAGGGATACTAGGTCAGGTGATTCAGAGTTGTCACTACCGAGACTGGGTACCCTTAACTCTTCCCCAATACGGTGAGGTGACTGCTTATTAGTGGGCTAGAGGAATTGACCCGAAAAGCCAATAATAACAGCCGAGCAGAGAGGGGTGAAAATGCTCTGAAATTCTTGTTTGTAAAATCATCTACTTACCTTACTCCGATCTGACTCGCGGCGGGTGCGCGGCGATCTAGGGCGGAATTTAATCCGAGGGTCGCGGAATTTAATCCGAAGGTCGCGGAATTTAATCCGAAGGTCGCGGAATTTAATCCGAAGGTCGCGGAATTTAATCCGAGGGTCGCGGAATTCAATCCGAGGGTCGCCTGGCCAGGCCTTTCCAGTGGATGTTCTCGTCGGAGGGTCTCTAGACCACGTTGGGCGCCATTTTGCCCCGACCCGCGGGGCAACAACACGGACACCAGAGATGAACCTAAGAGAATGAGACAAACAAGGGACGCGGAGAATGGAGGCAAGACAAATGGGTTTCTGATCAAGCCTCAAATTTTTATTCTTACAGCGGTGCCTTATATCCAAGTCAGGGAGTGGGAGGTGGGGCGCGGGGAGTGAACTGTGGACCTATCAGTGCTTGCCAGCAGGGGCTGCAGGCAGGGGAGGGGGTATGAGGAAGTTCTAGAAGGGGAGATGTCTAGGAGGGATAGGGGCTGAGCGGATCATGTGGACTTAGATAATTTGGCTAAGGTCGTAAAGGGTGTTGACTATAGATAAAGGATGGGGCGGTTGAAGGGCAGCTATGTGAAGAATGCTTTGTCCTCAGGCATGAGGAAGTAAGCCAATGGTGAGGACTAAGTTTCCATGAGGTTCTGTTTCATTAGCTTACTGAAATAATGTTAGAATTAATTTGTCATTGACTCTTGGCTCCTGACAACAGTCCAGTTGATGTCTCCATTTCTCTGGGTCTATTTTTGTTCATTAGTTTATGTTGTTCATTAGATTCCAAATATGAATGAGATCATGTGATATTTATCTTTCTTTGGATTATTTTGCTTAACATAATGCTCTCTAGTTGCATCTTTGCTATTGCAAATGTTAAAAATTCTTTCATTTTTACAACTGTGTAGTATTCCATTGTGTAGATGTACCACAGCTTTTTAATCCACTCATCTGCTAATGGACACTTAGGCTGTTTCCAAATCTTAGCTATGGTAAATTGTGCTGCTATGAACATAGGGGTGCATATATCGTTTCTGAGGTCTTGGGATATATCCCTAGAAGTGGAATCACTGGGTCAAATGTGAGTTCCATTTTCAATTTTTTGAGGAAACTCCATAATGTTTTCCATAATGTCTGCACCAGTCTGCATTCCCATCAGCAGTGCACAAGGGTTCCCTTTTCTCCACATCCTCGCCAGCACTTGTCATTTGTTGACTTGTTGATGATAGCCATTCTGACAGGTGTGAGATGGTATCTCATTGTCATTTTGATTTGCATCTCTCAGATGATTAGTGACTTGGAGCATTTTTTTGATGTTTTTTTTTAAATCTTTATTGTTAAGATTATTACAGTTGTTCCTCTTTTTTTCCCCCCATAGCTCCCCTCCACCTGGTTTCTACCCCACCCTCTGCCCTTACCCCCTTACACTGTCCTCATCCAAGGGTGTACGATTTTTGTCCAGTCTCTTCCCGCACCCCCCACACCCCTTTCCCCCCAAGGATTGTCAGTCCACTCCCTTTCTATGCCCCTGATTCTATTATATTCACCAGTTTATTCTGTTCATCAGATTTTTTATTCACTTCATTTTTAGATTCACTTGTTGATAGATATGTATTTGCTGTTCATAATTTTTATCTTTATCTTTTTCTTCTTCCTCTTCTTACAGAATACCTTTCAGCATTTCATATAACACTGGTTTGGTGGTGATGAACTCCTTTAGCTTTGTCTTATCTGGGAAACTATCTGACCTTCAATTCTGAATGATAGCTTTGCTGGGTAGAGTAATCTTGGTTGTAGGTTCTTGTTATTTATCACTTTGAATATTTCTTGCCACTTCCATCTGGCTTTCATAGTTGCTGTTGAGAAATCAGCTGAGTCGTATGGGTACTCCCTTGTAGGTAACTAACTGTTTTTCTCTTGCTGCTTTTAATATTTTCTCTTTGTCTTTTGCTCTTGGCATTTTAATTATGATGTGTCTTGGTGTGGTCCTCTTTGGATTCCTTTTGTTTGGGGTTCTCTGCGCTTCCTGGTCTTGTAAGTCTATTTCTTTCACCAGGTGGGGGAAATTTTCTGTCATTTTTTCTTCAAATAGGTTTTCAGTATCTTGCTCTCTCTCTTCTTCTGGCACCCCAATAATTCGGATGTTGATGCGCTTGAAGTTGTCCCAGAGGCTCCTTACACTATCTTCATATTTTTGGATTCTTTTTCCTTTTTGCTTTCCCAGCTGGGTGGTTTTTGCTTCTTTGTATATCAAAACTTTGACTTGAGTCTTCCGATCCTCTAGTCTGCTGTTGGATCTCTGTATATTATTTTTTATTTCAGTCAGTGTATACTTAATTTTAATTGGTCCATTTTCACATCCTCGAGGGTCTCACTAAATTTATCGGTCTTTTCTAGAAAATTCTTGAGAAACCTCAAAACCGTGGTTTTGAACTCTATATCCAGTAGTTTGCTTTCCTCCATTTCTTTCACTTATAACCTGTTTCTTTGTCTCCGCATTTTGGCCACTTCCCTGAGTTTATAGAGTGGCTTTGTGTGGTAGGTGTCCTATAGGGCCCAGTGGCTCAGCCTCCCCAGTTACCTTGGTGCATCCCTTCGTGGGCTTTGTGCACAGTCTTGTTGTAGTTAAGCCTTGATTATTGTTGGTATCACTGGGAGAAATTGACCTCCAGGCCAATTGACTGTGAGGATCAGCTGTGTCTACAATGGGAGAACTTCTGTGCTGGAGACACCCTTATGAGGCAAGACTTGCTTCAGTGGGGCTTTGGTGCTCACTGAGTCTGCCCCCTGAGTGTGTCCCTTATGGATCTGATGAGTTGTAATCTGGATGGTCCTACTCTGACCCCTGGGTACACTGGCTCTTGAATCTCCAAGGAGGTGCAAATTTAGCTTCTGACTGAGGCCACTCTGCAGGAGCTACGGAGAGATCTGCAGATTCCTCTTCTTTGTTTGGGTTTTGGAGGTGCCCAGATTAGGCCCAGCTGTGAAGCAGTGCAAGCTGCTGCAGGGCTTTGGGCCTACTTTTGGATGTTCTGGGTCTCTAACTCAGCTGCAGTTTGATAGGTAAGTTTAGATTTCAAAGGACCAGGCCATTCATCTGCAAAAGCCTCTGTGCACAGCTTTGATGGGGCTGAGTCTCAGGATGGAGCAATCAGCAATGGCTTCCCGTCAGCCCTGCCCTAATTGGCCCCTGTGTCTCAGTGTCCCTTGGTAATTGCTGCAAGCACCTCTGAGAGAAAGCCGCCCTCGAGTTCTGCCCGATGCCAGACAGTCCAGTTTCTCCCTGTATGAGTCTGGGTCCCCAGAGTCTTGCCCGGAACTGAAGTTCAGAGCAGTTGGGTGCTTGTCTCCCTCCAGCTTGAAAAAGCCAGCCGCGTACTTAGTTGCCAGACCTCCGTGCGCACGCCTTAGTACTCTGCCTTCTGCACCTCCTCTGAGTCTCAGTGTGCTTTTTTCTCTTTCCTTCTAGTTGTAGAATTTCTACTCAGCCAGTCTTCCTGTGGTTCTGGATGATGTCCATTTTGTCTTTTAGTTGTAGTTTTGAAGTTCTTGTGTGAGGCGGCAAGTTCAGGTGTTTACCTATGCTGCCATCTTGGTTTCTCTCCGAGTATTTTTTTAATAAGTCGCTTGGCCTTCTGATTGTCCATTTTGGTGAAGTGCCTATTTAGGTTCTTTTCCCATTTTTAATTAGAATGTTTGTCTTCCTTTTAATAAGTTGTATGAGTTTCCTGTAAATTTTGGAAGTTAACCCCTTATTGGATGTATCATTGGCAAGTATGTTCTCCCATGCACTGGGCTATCTTGTTATTTTGTTGATGGTTTCTTTTGCTGTGCAGAAGCTTTTTATTTTGATACTAGAGGTGCATTGCATGAAATTCGTGCATGAGGGGGTATCCCTCAGCCTGACCTGCACCCTCTCCAATCTGGGAGCCCTCAGGGGATGTCCTACTGACAGCTTAGGCCCACTCCCCATGGTTCTTTACTCTCTTCAGAGCCTGCCTGCTCCCACACCATGGCGACGGTAGAGCAGGCCATGCTGGGTGCTGCCTGCGGGTTGCGCTTCACTGCTCCCGGGTTGCTGAGGCTGTGCTGGGTGCTGCTTGCGACCATGCTTGCCTGCTCTTGGTTCGCCGTGGCGACGGCCAAGCAGGCCATGCTGGGAGCTGTCTGTGGCCCTGCTTGCCTGCCCACGGGTTGCCTCGGTGAGGGCCAAGCAGGCCATGCTGTGAGCTGCCTCCTCACTGCTGTCAGTCTCCATGGAGGCATTGAGGTTAATTTGCTTACTCACTCCTGATTGGCTGGTGGGCATCCTGAAGTGATGGTCAATTTGCATATTTCTCTTTTATTAGTGTAGATAGTCCCATTGGTTTAATTTCTGCTTAGTTTACATTGTCCTAGGAGATGTATCTGTAAATATTGCTATGAGAGATGTCTGAAATTTTGCTGCTAATGGCTTTTGGTAGGATTTTGATGGTTTCACATCTTACATTTAAGTCTTTTATCCATTTTGAGTTTATTTTTGTGTATGGTATAAGTTGGTAGTCTAGTTTCATTTTTTTGCATGTATCTGTCCAATTTTCCCAGCACCATTTATTGAAGAGACTGTGTTGACTTCTGTTCCACTGGTCTATATGTCTGTTCTTGTGCCAGTACCAGACTGTTTTGAGAACAGTGGCTTTGTAATACAGCTTGATATCTGGTATTGTGATCCCTCCTACTTTGTTCTTCTTTCTCAGGATTGTTGCGGCTGTTCAGGTTTTTGGAGGCCTGGATGGGTGGTGGTGAGGCTGGGCTCCTAATCGCAACAACTCTCACCTTCAAGATCAACATCCTTTTTTTAAATAAAAACTCACAATAATGTGGGATTAAAAGCATCATACTTCAACATAATAAAAGACTTATATACCAAACTTACATACAACAACATACTCAATGAGCAAAAACTAAAACCATTTCCCCTAAGAACACTAACAAGACAAGGTTGCCCACTTTCACCACTCCTCTTCAACATGCTACTTGGAAGTGCTAGCCATAGCGATCAGACTAGGAGAGGAAATAAAAGGCATCCAAATTGGTGAAGAAATAAAACTCATTTTTGCAGGTGACATGATAAGGTACATAGAAAACCCTAAAGACGCCATTAAAATACTGCTAGTTTTAATAAATGAATTCGGCAACATAGCAGGATGCAAAGTTAACACCCAGAAATCTATTGCATTTTTATACACCAATTAGAGGCCTGGTGCATGAAAATTTGTGCACTCGAGGGATCCCTCAGCCTGACCTGCGCTCTTATACAGTCTTGGAGCCCTTGGGGGATGTCCACCTGCTGGCTTAGGCCCATTCCACAGGGAAAAGGGCCTAAGCTGGCAGTCAGACATCCCTCACGCAGCCTGGGAGCCCTTGGGGGTTGTCCGACTAACAGCTTAGAACAGAGAGCGAACCTAAGCCATTAGTCGAACATCCTTAGCACTGCCACGGAGAGGCTCCCGCCACTGTCCTGGCCAGCCATGAGACATGGCTGAGTGGTGCTCCCCTGTGAAAGAACACTGACCACCAGGGGTCAGCTCCTGCATTGAGTGTCTGCCCACTGGAGGTCACTGCATGTTTTTTTTTCTTTCCAATTTTTTTTATTAAGGTATTATATGTGTACATATCTTACCATTGCCCCCCCCACCCCACTCCCATATATGCCCTCAACCCCCAGAGTTTTGCGTCCATTGGTTATGCTTATATGCATGCATACAAGTCCTTTGATTGATCTCTTACCTCCCCCACCTCTCCCTAACCTTCCCCCTGTAATTTGACAGTCTGTTTGATGCTTTACTGTCTCTGTATCTATCTTTTTGTTCAATTTTATAATGTTCTTTGTTATCCATAAATGAGTGAGATCATGTGGTATTTTTCTTTCATTGACTGACTTATTTCACTTAACATAATGTTCTCCAATTCCATCCAGGTTGCTGCAAATGATGAGAATTCCTTCTTTTTTATGGCAGCATAGTATTCCATTGTGTAGATGTACCACAGTTTTCTGATCCAGTCATCTGCTGACGGGCACCTAGGCTGTTTCCAAATCTTAGCTATGGTGAATTGTGCTGCTATGAACATAGGGGTGCATATATCCTTTCTGATTGGTGTTTCTAGTTTCTTCGGATATATTCCCAGGAGTGGGATTACTGGGTCAAATGGGAGTTCCATTTTCAGTTTTTTGAGGAAACTCCATACTGTTCTCCACAGTGGCTGCACCAATCTGCATTCCCACCAGCAGTGCACGAGGGTTCCTTTTTATCCGCATCCTCGCCAACACTTGTCGTCTGTTGATTTGTTGATGATAGCCATTCTGACAGGTGTGAGATGGTACCGCATTGTTGTTTTGATTTGCATCTCTCGGATAATTAGTGACTTTGAGCATGTTTTCATGTGTCTCTTGGCCTTCCTTCTGTCTTCTTTTGAAAAGATTCTATTTAGGTCTGTTGCCCATTTTTTTATTGGATCATTTATCTTCCTTTTATTAAGTTGTATAAGCTGCCTGTAGATGTTGGAGATTAAACCTTTATCAGTGATGCCATTTGCAAATATGTTCTCCCATGCAGTGGGCCTTCTTGTTGTTTTGTTGATGGTTTCTTTTGCTGTGAAAAAGCTTTTTATTTTTATGTAGTCCCATTTGTTAATTTTCTCTTTAGCTTCCATTGCCCTAGGGGCAGTGTCAGTGAAGAATTTCTTTTGGCATATGTCTGAGATTTTGCTGCCTGTGGATTGCTCTAGTATTTTTATGGTTTCCCGTCTTATGTTTAAGTCCTGTATCCATTTTGAGTTTATTTTTGTGTATGGCGTAAGTTGGTGATCAAGCTTCATTTTTTTGCATGTATCTGCCCAATTTTCCCAACACCATTTATTGAAGAGACTGTCTTTATTCCATTGTATGTTCATGCCTCCTTTGTCAAATATTAATTGAGCATAGTGGTTTGGGTGAATATCTGGATTCTCTATTCTGTTCCATTGATCTATATGTCTGTCCTTGTGCCAGTACCAGGCTGTTTTGAGAAGAGTGGCTTTGTAATACAGCTTGAAATCTGGTATTGAGATCCCTCCTACTTTATTCTTCTTTCTCAGGATTGCTGTGGCTATTCGGGGTCTTTTTTTATTCCAGATGAATTTTTGGAGAGTTCTTTCAAGGTCTGTGAAATATGCCGTTGGTATTTTAATGGGGAGTGCATTGAATCTATAGATTGCTTTGGGTAGTATGGACATTTTAATGATGTTGATTCTACCAATCCATGAACATGGTATGTTCTTCCATCTGTTTACGTCTTCCTCTATCTCTTTTTTCAGTGTCCTGTAGTTTTCCGTGTATAGGTCTTTTACCTCCTTAGTTAAGCTTATTCCTAGGTATCTTAATTTTTTTGGTGCGATGGTAAATGGGATTGCCTTTTTAGTCTCTCTGTCTGTAAGTTCACTATTGGTGTATAGAAAGGCCATAGATTTCTTGGCGTTAATTTTGTATCCTGCTACATTGCCGAATTCATTTATTAAGTCTATTAGTTTTTTGACGGAGTCTTTCGGATTCTTTATGTACAATATCATGTCGTCTGCAAATAAAGACAGCTTTACTTGTTCTTTTCCAATTTGGATGCCTTTTATTTCTTCTTCTTGTCTAATTGCAATGGCTAATACTTCCAGTACTATGTCAAACAGGAGTGGTGAGAGTGGGCATCCCTGTCTTGTTCCTGTTCTTAGGGGAAATGTTTTTAGTTTTTTTCCATTGAGTATGATGTTTGCTGTGGGTTTATCATATATAGCTTGTATTATGTTGAGGTATGAGCCTTTTATTCCCATCTTGTTGAGAGTTTTTATCAAGAAAGGGTGTTGGATTTTGTCAAATGCTTTTTCTGCATCAATTGATATGACTATGTGATTTTTATCTTTCAATTTGTTTATGTGATGTATCAGGTTTATTGATTTGCGGATATTGTACCATCCTTGCATTCCTGAGATAAATCCTACTTGGTCATGGTGTATGATCTTTCTGATGTACTGCTGGAGCCGATTTGCTAGAATTTTGTTGAGGATTTTGGCATCTATGTTCATGAGGGATATTGGTCTGTAATTCTCTTTCATTGTGTTGTCTTTATCTGGTTTTGGTATTAGGGTGATGCTGGCTTCATAGAAGGAGCTTGGAAGTGTTCCGTCCACTTGAATTTTTTGGAATAGTCTGAGGAGGATAGGTTTTAGTTCTTCCTTGAATGTTTGGTAAAACTCTCCTGTGAAGCCATCAGGCCCCGGGCTTTTGTTTGCCGGAAGCTTTTTGATGACGGCTTCAATTTCGTCCATAGTTATTGGCCTATTGAGCTGTTTAGATTCTTCTTGATTGATTTTTGGAAGGTTATATTTTTCTAGGAATATGTCCATTTCCTCCAGGTTGTCCAGTTTGTTGGAATAGAGTTGTTCGTAGTATTTTGTAACAATCCTTTGTATCTCAGAAGGGTCTGTTGTTATTTCACCTCTTTCATTTCTGATTTTGTTTATTTGGGTCCTCTCTCTTTGCTTCTTGGTGAGCCTGGCTAGAGGTCTATCAATCTTGTTTATCCTTTCAAAGAACCAGCTCTTGTTTTTGTTGATCTTACGTATTGTTTCTTTGGTCTCTATGTCATTTATCTCCGCTCTGATCTTTGTTATTTCCTTCCTTCTGGTTACACTGGGCTTTTCTTGCTGCGCTTTTTCTAGCTCTTTGAGTTGTAGGGTTAAGTAATTTATTACCATTGTTTCTTGTTTTTTGCAATAGGCTTGTAGAGCTATGAACTTCCCTCTCAAGACTGCTTTCGCTGTGTCCCATAGATTTTGGATTGTTGTGTTTTCATTGTCATTTGTTGCCATGATGTTTTTTATTTCTTCCTTGATCTCTCTGGTGACCCAGTCCTTGTTTAATAGCATGCTGTTTAGTCTCCATGTGTTTGATTTCTTTGGATTGTATTTATTGTAGTTGATTTCCAGTTTTATGCCACTGTGATCTGAGAAGATGCTTGATATAATTTCTATCTTCTTGAATTTGAAGAGACTTTGCCTGTGACCCAGCATATGGTCTATCTTTGAAAATGACCCATGTGCACTTGAGAAGAATGTATATTCTGTGGCTTTGGGGTGAAATGTTCTGAAGATGTCAATTAATTCCATCTGGTCTAGTGAGTCATTTAGGATTGCTGTTTCTTTGCTGATTTTTTGTTTAGAGGATTTGTCCAGTGGTGATAGTGGGGTATTAAAGTCTCCTACTATGATTGTATTGCTATTAATCTCTCCCTTGATATCCTCCAGGAGTTTTCTTATGTATTTGGGTGCTCCTATATTGGGAGCGTATATGTTTACCAGAATTATTTCTTCTTGTTGGATTTCTCCCTTTAGTATTATGAAGTGGCCTTCCTTATCTCTTGTTATGGCATTTACTTTGAGGTCTATTTTGTCAGATATAAGTATTGCTACCCCAGCTTTTTTTTCATTTCCATTTGCCTGAAAGATATTTTTCCATCCCTTCACTTTCAATCTGTGTGAGTCTCTTGTTCTGAGGTGGGTCTCTTGTAGACAGCATATACATGGGTCGTGTTTTTTTATCCATTCAGCTACTCGATGTCTTTTGATTGGAGCATTTAGTCCGTTTACATTTAAAGTTATTACTGAAAGGTATTTGTTTGCAGTCATATCTATTTTTGTGTCTGTATTCCTTCTTACCTGTTTATTTCTTCTTTTTACAGTATTCCCTTTAGCAATTCTTGCATTGCTGGTTTGGTGGTGATAAACTCCCTGAGGCTTTTTTTGTCTGCAAAGCTCCTGATTTCCCCTTCAATTTTGATTGATAGTCTTGCTGGATATAGTATTCTTGGATTCAGTCCTTTGCTTTGCAACACTTTGTATACCTCCTTCCATTCACTTCTAGCTTGTTGTGTTTCTGATGAGTAATCATTTGACAATCTGATGGGTGTTCCTTTGTAGGTAACTCTCTGTCTCTCTCTTGCCGCCTTTAGGATTCTCTCTTTATCATTTATATTTGCCCTTGAAATTATGACATGTCTTGGTGTGGGTCTTTTGGGGTTGATCCTGCTTGGGACTCTCTTTACTTGCGTAACTTTTATCTTTCCCATATCCGGGAAGTTTTCTGTCATTATTTCTTCAAATAGATTTTCTAATCCCTGCTGCTCTTCTTGTCCTTCTGGCAGCCCTATTATACGCATGTTACTTCGTTTCATGTTGTCCTGAAGCTCCCTTAGGCTTTCCTCCTGCTTTTTAATTTTTTTCTCCAATTGCTGTTCAGATTGAGCTTGTTTCTGTACCTGATCTTCTAACTCACTAATTCGGTCCTCTGCTTCTTGTAGTCTACTGTTGAAACTTTCCATGGTGTTTTTGATTGTAGCTATATCACTTTTCATTTCTTCCTGATTCTTGCATAAGTTGTTGATTTTCTCATCCATCCGATGTATAAATTCCACGACCATTACTCTGAACTCCTTTTCGGTCATGTTGCAAGCTTCAGTTTCACTAATTTCCTTTCTTGGCGACTCCACATTTTCTTTCCTCTGTGAGTTATTTCGTTTCCCCATTCTGGCTATTACCAGGAAGCTCAAGTTTCCGTTTGCGTGGACCTGGGCCGAGTGCTGTGGGGACTTCGCTCCACCCGAGTTTCACTGAAGTGCTCTGACAATAGGACGTGTGGCTGCCTTTGGTTGGTGGGAACCAGACTTGCCCAGGGTCAGTGTCCCCAGTGTTCCGTGTGGTCTCGTGTGCACACTTGGAATCAGGGGCCCTGTCTGCACCACACTGTTGGTATGCGCCGAAAATGAGTTCCTTAGGATGTGCCAGGAGTCAGAGTTTCCCTGTGTCTGCACCAAGACTCGAGTGTTAAAGTCTCTGTTGTCTTGTGCGGTTTCTCATTGAGAATCAGGGTCCCTGTGTGTGCACGCACCAACAATTGGGGTCGCTGTCTCTTAGTGTGAATGCGCTGTGAGTCAGGGATCCCAGGCAGCTGTGTCCGGCGTGCCAAATTCCCTGAAGTGGAGCTGCGTCCTGTGTGTGCTCTCTCTACTGAGCCAAACCGGCTAGAGCGCACATTCTTAAAATCCTGAAGGTGAGCTGGCTCCGTGGTGCACTCTCCCAGAGTCCCGGAAGGGGGGCGGAGTCCGTCCTGCGCGCCAACTTCCCCAAAGGGAAGCCCTTCTGTGCACGCTCTAAGATTCCCAGAAGGGGGAGCTGTGACCCGCAAGCCAAATTCCCCGAAGGGGAGCCCTCTGTGCGCACTGACAGATTTCCCCGACGGGGAGCTGCTCTCACTGCATGTTATAGCAACCAGTCATTGCTGTTGTCCCACTGTTAGGGTCAATTTGCACATTATCCTTTTATTATATAGGATTATTATATAGGACTTGAGGCCCGGTGCACGAAATTCGTGCACGGTGGGGTGTTGTCCCTCAGCCCAGCCTTTACCCTCTCCAATATGGGACCCGTGGAGGGATGTCCGACTGCCCGTTTAGGCCCGATCCGTCGGACATCCCTCTCACAATTCAGGACTGCTGGCTCCCAACTGCTTGCCTGCCTGCCTTCCTGATTGCCCCTAACCGCTTCTGCCTGCCAGCCTGATCACCCCCTAACCACTCTGCTGCCAGCCTGTTTGCCCCCAACTTACCTCCTCTGCCGGCCTGGTCACCCCTAACTGCCCTCTCCTGCAGGGTTGATCACTTCCAACTGCCCTCCCTTGCAGGCTTGGTCCCTCTCAACTGCCCTCCCTTGCAGGCAGCGTGCCTCCCAACTGCCTTCCCTTGCAGGCCGGTTGCCTCCCAACTGCCCTCTCCTGCTGGCCATCTTGTGGTGGCCATCTTGTGTCCACATGGGAGCAGGATCTTTGACCACATGGGGGCAGCTATATTGTGTGTTGCAGTGATGATCAATCTGCATATTACTCTTTTATTAGATAGGATAGAGGCCTGGTACAGGGGTGGGGGCCAGCTGGTTTGCCCTGAAGGGCGTCCCGGATCAGGCGGGGGTTCCCTTGGGGTGTGGGGCGGCCTGAGCGAGGGGCCTGTGATGGTTTGCAGGCCGGCCACATCCCCTGGCAACCCAAGAGGAGGCCCTGGTATCTGGAATTTATTTTCCTTCTACAATTGGAACTTTGTAGCCTGGAGCAGAGCCAAGCCTGGGGCTCCCTCTGAGGCCGGCAGCCATTTGTGTTGGGGTTATAATTGAAACTTTGTTGCCTTAAGCGGGTGGGCCCGGCCAGGGTGTGCGGAAAGCTTTGCTTCCCGTGTTGCCGGCGGCAACCCTGGCCTGCTCTCTCAAGCTCCATTCTGCCGCATTTGTTTGAATTTGTTTACCTTCTATAATTCAGACTTTGTAGCTTGAGTGGAGGCTTAGGCCTGGCAAGGGCAGGTGGAAAGCTTGGCTTCCTCTGTTACCTAGGAAACCTTGCTGTCTGTGGCTGTAGCCATCTTGGTTTGGGTTAATTTGCATACTCGCTCTGATTGGATGGTGGGCGTGGCTTGTGGGCGTGACTTGTGGGTGTGTCGGAGGTATGGTCAACTTGCATATTTGTCTATTATTAGATAGGATAATGAACTCTCAGAAAGGGAAATTAAACCAACAATCCCATTTACCATTGGAAAAAAAAATTAAGATACTTAGGAATAAACTTAACCAAGAAGGTAAAAGACCTGTATTCAGCCCTAACCGGTTTGGCTCAGTTGATAGACTCAAGGGTTCCAGGTTCGATTCCCTTCAAGGGCATGTACCTTGGTTTGTGGGCACATACTAAGTAAGGAGTGTGCAGGACGCAGCTGATCGATGTTACTCTCTCATTGATGTTTCTAACTCTCTATTCCTCTCCCTTCCTCTCTGTAAAAAATCAATAAAATATATTTTAAAGAAAAGACCTGTATTCAGGAAAACTACTGGACATTGAAAAAAACAGATAGAGGAGGACAGAAACAAATGGAAGAATATACCCTGCTAATGGATTGGTATAATCAACGTCATTAAAATGTCCATACTACCCAAAGCAATCTATAAATTTAATGTAATCCCCATTAAAATACCAATGGCATGTTTCACAGATCTAGAACAAACTCCAAAAATTCATCTGGAATAAAAAAAGACTCCGAATTAGCTGTAGCAATCCTGAGAAAGAAGAACAAAGTTGGAAAGTTCACAATACCAGGTATCAAGCTATATTACCAAGTCACGGTTCTCAAAACAGCCTGGTCCTGGCACAAGAACAGACATAAGACCAATGGAACAGAACAGAGAACCCAGAAATCGACACAAAACAATATGCTCAGTGTGCATTCTTAATATTTTTATCAGTTTACATTTTCATGTTTCATATAGATTTGGTCACATGTATACCTTTTGTTTGTTTACCCTTCTTGAAACCCCAATCTTTTTTTTTGTGTGCTATTTTTACTTCCATAGTAAATTCTTTCAAAATTTTGCAAATTGAGATTTTAAATATTTTTTATTTGACTAAAAAAATGTGTTCCTTTAGCTTTATTCTTAAGTAAGTATTTTTCTGGCAATGTACAAATCTGGTTTGGGAGTTACTTTCTTTCAGAAAATTAAAAATAATTGGTATATTCTTACCTTTGAGACATTAATTGTAAATATTACATTAATTTATATGTACTTTAATCTGTTTTTCTTTTCTCATTGCTATAAGATCTCTCCTGACTAATGCAAATTTTTTTGATACTGTGTTTCTCAAATCTGAGGATTCAATTTTCATCAATTCTAGAAAATTCTTGGGCATTGACCCGTCCAATATAACTTCTTTCTACCTTAAATCCGTCTATCATAAAATGCAATAATCTTATGTTCTTATTCTAACTTCATCTTCATGGTTCTTAATCTGTCTCATATTTCCTTTTTTTCTCTTGCTCCTGTGTTGTCAGTAATTTATTAAAAGTAATTTTAAAATTTATCAACTTTCTTAAAAGTTAATTACTGTTGGACCACTTTTACTCTTCAGGTTTCTAATATTAATTGTATTTTTTTTTTTATATTTATAACTAGAGGCCCATTGCAAGAAGATTCCTGCAAGAACAGGGCTTCCTGCGCCTGAGCCAAGCCCAAACAGGCTGGCTTCCCTCCCAACGCCGCTGCCACCACCCGGTGCTTTTCCTCCCACCGCTGCTACCCCTGCACCCCCAACCCCCCCGCACTGTTTCTCCCGCAGCTAATGCCCCGTGCTTTCTGTCCTGCTGCCACCACCACCCCACTTTCTGCTTTCCCTTTTTCTCTCCTTCTTCCTTCTATGCTGTCTTCAGTCTTCACTTGGCAACTGTGAATGCAAATTAACCACCATCTTTGTTGGGTTTATTTGCATACTCACTCTGATTGGCTGGTGGGCGTAGCGGAGTGATGGTCAATTGGCATGTTTCTCTTTTATTAGTGTAGATTCCTGAATATCTTTTAGAGTTTTCTGGTTAAGATTAAGGAAAATTTTCTTCCTGCTGCTTTTGCTGTGTTCTGTTTTGTAATATATTGATAAGTATATTGTCTATACTCTTATTAGTTGTGTTTGTGTAGTTTGATGTTGTCTCAAAAAGTTTTCAGTCATTTCACTCCCACCAATCATATTTTCTGCTAATGACTGAGGATACAACAATTCAAAACTCGAATCCACTTTTTACTTGGCATGTTTTTGTAAGTGTGTATTCTGGTTTAAATTTCTCTGATGACAAGTAATGGATCAGAACTCTCAGGAGCATTTGGTTTGTTTTGTTCTCTTACAGAGGCAGGAAAGTATATTGACTATGTTTAGAGATTTCTTTTCCCAACACTCTTTAGTTTCAGTAATATTAACTTTTTGACAGTAAAATTAATGGGAAATGTCATAACCTTAGGTTGAGGTCTCTATGTTAAGTTTTGGCCAGCAAAACTATTAATGATCCAAGTCACACATTAGTTTTAGAACTTTCATTTGTAAAACACTTTAATTTTTTTAGGTTTTATACTCTTAAATATTTCTTCCACTTCGCCGTTCTTTATGATTTCTCTGAATAGTTAACTACAATGTAGTATAAAATTGAAGTTATATATATTAAGTACTTAGGAATTTTTGGAGAGGATTTTCAGGAATACGATTGATAAGTACAATTCTGTCATTTTTCTAGTTTTTATATTCAGGTGTTTTATTTCCTCTGGCTGTTTTGGCTGTTGCTTCTAAAACAATGGCAGATAATGAAATTGCTTCTAATGGTGTCTGTTAAGCATTGAATATGATGGATATATTGTATATTAAAGTTTTTCATTCATTTAAACCATTTTTAGAGTTGTTTTTTTTAATTAGGAATGGATGCATTATTCAGATAGCATTCACTGTTATTAACTTTTTTTATCA
Source organism: Cnephaeus nilssonii (assembly GCF_951640355.1). Taxonomy (NCBI): domain Eukaryota; kingdom Metazoa; phylum Chordata; class Mammalia; order Chiroptera; family Vespertilionidae; genus Cnephaeus; species Cnephaeus nilssonii. Next base: position 3,523,228 of record NC_137096.1, on the reverse strand, counting down.
TTCCATATTTTTGTTTATTTGATTGTTTATGTTATTCTGTATACGTCTGGCTTAGTTTGCCTTGCTTTATCTAATACTGAACCATCAAATCTCTGAACTGACAGGAGTATGCGACCAGTGGTTGGAACCTGAATGTGATGCCAATGCTGGATCAGTCTGTTCTTTGCCATATCAATGCAGACATCTCAGGCATGAAGGTTCCATGGCTGTATGTTGGCATGGTTTTCTCAGCCTTTTGTTGGCATATTGAGGACCACTGGAGTTACTCCATCAACTACCTACACTGGTGAGCAGGACCCAATGGCTGGGATGGACCTCAAGACTCACTTAACATTTCCAAACTTTTATATATTCTCTTTACCTGAGCAGGGGTGAGCCAAAGACCTGGTATGGGGTGCCCTCATTGGCAGCAGAGCATTTGGAGCAGGTGATGAAGAGGCTGACACCTGAGTTGTTTGATAGCCAGCCTGACCTTCTACATCAACTTGTTACCCTGATGAATCCCAACACCCTTATGGCCCATGGTGTTCCTGTGAGTACCTGGAAATAAAGGCCAAAAGGAATTTAATCCTGCTTGAGGGTGGGGAAGGAATGAGGAAGAACTTGTTTTGAGGAAATAAAGTTAAATGCATTTTGATTTGGAGACTAGGCTTACTCTCATCTCTCTTTCCCTTCCTGTGTTACTGTGAAGCTGCCAAACTATACAGATCATTTGAATATCATAACGAGAAAGAGAAAGGAAAGATGAGATATTTATTTAATAACTAAGGGCCCGGTGCACAGAATTCATGCACTGGGTGTGGGGGGGTGTCTCCTCAGCCCAGCCTGTCCCCTGTCACATACTGGGAGCCCTCAGGGGATGTCCTAGCCGAAGTCTGGCCTCCCTTTGTGAGAGACAACCAGGCTGATCAGGGAAAGGCACCAGCCCCATCACCCCACTGCTGGAGCCACTGCAAGTCACCACAGCCACCAAGGTGTTTTCATCAACACGGACTCCAGTCCCTTCACCAAGAGAAAATGACAACTTTCTTTAGGCATTTTCAAGATGTGTCTTTCATAGAATATGCATTTCTTTCTTTCTTTCTTTTTTATCCTCACCTGAGTATATGTTTCCATTGAATTTAGAGAATGTGAAAGAGAAAGGGAAAGACAGAGAGAAACATCAAAGTGAGAGGAATACTTAGATTGCTTGCCTCCTTCATGAGCCCTGACCTGGGCCCCAGCCAGGGAGGAGCCTGCAACCTAGGTACATGCCCTTGATCAGAATCTAACCTGGACTCTGCGGTTGGCAAACCTAGGCATTATCCACTGAGTCAAACCGTGTAGGGCAGGATATGACATTTCTTAGCCCTCCAGCAGGGGACCTTCGTTTTTTCTCGAGGAGTGTAGTGGAAAAGCCCTAGATCACCTTTTTGGATTCTTATACCTAAGTTACTAAGAATATTACCAGTGGCATACAGGGAGCTTAGCCAATGAGAGGTCAGAAAAGGTGTTTCCTCTGTAGTTCACACCTATCTCCTGTGATCTCCGGCTCCGCCCCTGTCAAGGCCTAAAGCCTCCAGCCCTTGGCAGGGGACCCCCAGCTGGCTCTGATCACCCGCAGGGAACCCCAGCTGGCTCTATCGCCTGGCTCCATCCAAGCCCAAGGCCGCAAGCCTCTGGCCGAGTCTTGGGCTCTGGGCAGGGACCCTTAGCTGGCTCTGATCACCCCGCTCTGCCCCCAGCCAAGGCCTCAAACCTCTGGCCAAGGCTCGGGCTCTGGGCAGGGACCCCCAGCTGGCTTCGATTGCCAGGCTCCGCCGCAGCGACAAAAGCCGCAAGCCTCTGGCTGAGGCTTGGGCTCTGGGCAGGGACCCCCAGCTGGCTCTGATCACCCGCAGGGGACCCCAGCTGGCTCAATCACCCAGCTCCACCCCCACCAAGGCTGCAAGCCTCTGGCCGAGGCTTGGGACCTGGGCAGGGACCCCCAGCTGGCTCCGATTGCCCTCAGGGGACCCCAGCTGGCTCCGATCGCCAGGCTCCGCCCCAACGGCCAAGGCCTCAAGCCTTTGGCCAAGGCTTGGGCTCCGGGCAGGACACCCAGCTGGCTATGATCGCCCCGCTCCGCCTCCAGCCAATGCCGCAAGCTTCTGTTTGAGGCTCGGCCCCGGGCAGGGACCCCCAGCTGGCACTGTCCCCCGCTCCATCCAAGGCCAAGGCCTCAAGCTTCTGTTTGAGGCTCGGGCCCTGGGCAGGGACCCCCAGCTGTCTCCCATCGCGGGGCTCCACCCCCAGCCAAGACGGCAAGCCTCTGGCTGAGGCTTGGGCCCTGCTCAGGGACCCCCAGCTGGCTCCAATCACCGCAGGGGACCCCAGCTGGTTCCAGTGGCCCAGCTCCGCCCCCAGCCAATGCCGCAAGCCTCTGGCTGAGGCTCAGGACCTGGGCAGGGACCACAGCTGCCTCCGATCACATGCAGGGGACCCCAGCTGGCTCTGATCAGCTGTGGGGGACCCCCCCTGGCTCCAATCTTCCCCTCTGATCTTCGGCTCCAATATCCCAGTTCCAACAACCGGTGCTCTCCGAGGCTGCAGCCATCTTGGTTAGGTGTATTTGCATATTCGCTTTCTGATTGGCTGGTGGGCGTGGCCGGTGGGTGTGGCTTGTGAGTGTAGCGGAGTGATGATTTGCATATTACTGTTTTATTAGGTAGGAAGGATATAAAAGCTGAAACATGGATTTGCCCTTTTAATCTGCCTCCCAGTCTATTATTGGTCTTCTGTTTATAAGGTATAAATTCTAATTTCATAAAGCCATGGGAGTCTGGGAGTGGTTTCAGACTAGGGAATTTCCAGGATTGACTTATATCAGCCAGTTTTGCAAAAGAGAGTGAATAAGCACTAATGTCTATAAGAAAACTAACATACACTATGCAACACACTATACTTTTTTTTTTATGAACTTCTTTAAGGTCTGGGCTAATCTCTGCTCAACTTTTTATCACTTTTATGTCCACTTCCCTTAGATTTTCCATTTGTACAAATTGGACTTGGCATTTGCAAGGCTCCCTTCACCAAGGGATGAAATTTTATCAGTTTTTACTTGCATTTTTAACTTCTTTTCTTAACATAGTGGGGATATTGCCCTTGCCAGTTTCCTCAGTGGTTAGAGCATCAGTCCTTGGACCAAAAGGGTTTGAGGTTTGATTCCTGGTGAAGGGCATGCACCTCCATTGTAGGTTCAATGACTGCCATTAGTGGGAGGCAACCAATTAATGTCTCTCTCTCATGTTGATGTTTCTCTCTCTTCCCCTTGCCCTTATTATCTAAAAAAAAAAAAAAAGCTTTTGAATATTGATGATAGTGAAATCATTTAGGTACCTAGTTATACCATTTGTCTTTCCTCATTATTTTTGTTCACAGTTTTTTTCCCTCCCACATATACTCAACACACTCCTAAACATATCCAAGACTAGAATTGGTATATTTTGTCTAGACTACCTAATTTGGTGTTATTCACTACTTTCTTTATCTACTTTACTACTATCTATATTATAAAAAGCCATTGGCTGGAACGCAGGACGACCAAACAACTGGTCACCAGGAGATGCATTGATGGGTCCCACGGCAGCAGCGGCGGGACTCTGAGTCCCGTGGCAGCAATGGTGGTGGGCGGGACTCAGGCTCCTGCAGCGGCCAGACTTTGGGTCTTACACGATTTCACGCACTGGGCCTCTAATAAGGTTAATAATAATATCCCCACTTTTTTTTTTTAATCTTTACCATACCAGAGGAGGATATTTTTTCCATTGATTTTTAGAGAGAAGGAGAAGGAGGAGCCAAGGGAAGGGAGAAAAACATCTATGTGAGAGAGATAACAATTGGTTGCCTCCTGCTCACACCCCTATTGGGCCTGGGAATTAAACCTGCAACCGAGGTGTTTGCTGTTAACTCGGTATCAGACCCTCAGACCCTCTGACTGATGCTCTAAGCACTGAGCAAAACTGGCTAGGGCGATATCCCCATTTTTATATATTATCTTAATAATTTGAGTCTTGTCATTCTCTTACTAAGTGTTCATCAATTTTTGTTCATTATTATAGGGAGCTAGATTTTGTTTTTTTTGATTGTCTGTTGTTTTCCTTTTGTACTTTTCATAAAATAAGTAATTGGCCCAGCTGGTGAACTCAGTTGATTAGAGCATTTTCATGATAGGCCAGTCAGGACGCATCCAAGAATCAACCAGTGAATCAATCTATCCTATACACTGAGTGGCCAGATTATTATGACCACATGACGCTTGTAGGCAAATTAGCTATAATTTTGCGCTGAAGTTGCTAGAGGGCCAGACCATTATAAATAGGGAAGCAGGTTGTTTACCACGACAGTAGAAGTGATTTTTTCTGAAGATATGGGTAAACAACATGACTTAACAGCCTTTGAATGTGGGATGATGGTTGGCGCTCGGAGCCATGGAGCAAGTATCAGAAAAACAGCTGAATTCGTTAAATGTACAAGAGCAGCTGTTGTTAAAGTGTTTAAAATCTGGACTGTCAGCCGAAAATCTGGGTCTGAAGGTGCGAATTGTGGCCATCAGCGACTGGTCAATGTTAGGGCAGAATGGAGAGTGGCAAGACTGGTACAAGACAACAAGGGCAAGAGTGCATCAAATTACTGCAGATCTTAATCAGAGATCCTCTCAAATGATCTCTGAACGCATAATAATCTGTCCATTCACTGTATAATAAAGAGCTAATATGCTAATTAGACCAAACAGCAGAACGACCTTCCAGACGACCTTCCAGATGAAGCTGGGGCTGCGGGGGCCGGCCAAGGCTGCAAGGGGCTGCAAGGGCCAGCCAGGACTGCGGGCCAGGCAAGGCAGCTAGGCTGCGAGGGCCGAGCCCCTTGCACAAATTACGCGCATTGGGCCTCTATTTTCTATACAATAAAAGCCTAAGCTACCATTACAACGGAACAACCAGCCACTATGATGCACACTGTCCACCAGGGGGTAGATGCTCAATGCAGGAGCTGCCCCCTGGTGGTCAGTGTGCTCCCACATGGGGAGCACCACTTAGCCAGAAGCTGGGCTCACCGCTGGCAAATGCATTGGCGGTGGCAGGAGCCTGTCCCACCTCCGCCAGCAGCACTAAGGAGCAGTGAGCCAAGTGGTAAGGAGCAGCAAGCAGGCAATAAGGAGTGAGGGATCCTGGACTGTGAGAGGGATGTCCACCAGCTGGCTTAGGCCCAATCCCCTGAGGGGTCCCAGACTGCAAGAGGGTGCAGGCCCAGCTGAGTGGCCCAAATTTCATGCACCAGTTCTCTGGTATGCTATATAGAAGCCTAAGTTACTGGTCAACCAAACGACCGGTCAGCCGGTCGCTATGATGCGCACTGAACACCAGGGGGCAGACACTCAACGCAGGAGCTGCCTCCTGGTGGTCAATGCACTCTCACAGTGATCAGCTAACCGACAGGCTCCAGACACTGGGCTCACGGCTGGTGAACGCAGTTCTGGCGGCATGAGCGCCTCCCACCTCTGAGGCATACGCTACCAAACTGCAGCAGTCACAGTGGGGCTAGGATGAGAGGGAGCAGCGCATGGCCTGGGTTTGGACACCTCCATGGCTGTCTGCCATTTTGCACACTGCTACATTCTTCAGGCCGAACCCGGTAGTCAGACATCCCCTTAGGGGTCCCGTATTATAAGAGGGTGCAGGCCAGGCTGAGGAACCCCACCGGTGCACGTGCACCGGGCCTCAAGTATATAAATAAGCGGTCCAACAAATCAGACTTAATTTTGAAGTTAATATAACTTTTAATAAGGAAGAACTTCTTCCATTTTTTTCTACATGTATCTTTTTGTTCTTCATTTCTTCCATTTTTTCTTTGCGATGAAGTGGGTTATTCTAGTGTTCTGGGTTAATGTCTATCTTTATATTTTCATTATTTTCTTAGTTATTGTCATGTTACAATTACTATTTTATAACAATCAAGTGTGAATTAATAACAACTTACCCTTTAATAGTAAGTTTAAAAAACACACAAATGTTCCTATTTAGCTCTGTCCCTCTTCCTTTATATTATTACTAGAGGCCTGGTACACAAAATTCACACACTCGGCGATCCCTCAATCCGGCCTGCACCCTCTCACAGTCTGGGAGCCCTCGGGAAATGTCCAGCTGACGGCTGGCCTAAGCCATCAGTCAGACATCCTTAACGCTGCCGCGGAGGCGTGAGAGGCTCTCACCACTGCTGCTGCGCTTACCAGCCGTGAGCCCAGCTTCTGGCTGAGCGGCACTCCCCCTGGGGGAGCACACTGACCACCAGGGGGCAGCTCCTGCATTGAGCATCTGCCCCATTGTTGGCAGTGCACTTCATAGCAACCGGTCATTCCACCATTTGGCCGATTTGCATATTAGACTTTTATTATATAGGACTAGACACCCTGTACGAATTTATGCACCCGTAGGGTCGCTCAGCCTGGCCTGCGGGTTTGGGCTGAAACCAGCTCTCCAACATCCCCGAGAGGTCCCATATTGGGAGAGGGCACAGGCCAGTCCGAGGGACCTCACCAGTGCACAGTCAGGGCAGGGAGAGACACGAGAGGACTCCAGGGCATGTCCGGCTGGTCTCGCTCAGTCCCAATCAGCCAGACCCCAGAAGCAAGCTAACCTATCAGTCAGAGCGAACCCGTGGTGGTCATTGCACATTATAGCGAACGTTTGAGTGGCCTTAGCATAACACTTTGATTTGCTTGAATGGACAACCGGACACTTAGCATTTTAGTCTTTTATCATATACGATAGGATGTCACAATTACATCTTTATACATTGTTTGCCCACTATTATAGTTTCATAATTACTGTTTATTTCATGCACTTTTCTTTTCAGTTATGAAGAAAATAAGAGGGGTCATAAAATACTCAATTTTGGCTTTTATATTTGGACACCTTTACTAGTGTTTTTCCTTTGTATGGCTTCTAGTTATCCTGTAGTGTCATTTCAGTCTGAAGGACTTCCTATAGCACTTTTTTTAAAATAATTGACTTTAAAAAAAGAGAGGAGGGGTACAAGAGAGAAAGAGAAACACTGATTTGTTGTTCACTTTCGTATGTATTCATTGATTGATTTTTGTATATGCCCTGACCAGAGATCAAACTTACAACCTTGGAGTATTGGGACTATACTCTAACCAATTGAGCTCTACCTGGTCAGGGTCTTACATCATTTTATATAGAACGAGAGGCTCAGTGCATTAATTCATGCATGTGTGCGGATGGGCGGGACGCTATCGGCCCTCTGGGTGTGTAGTGGGATGTCCTTGCTGGCCCAGGATCCGGATCCATCCCGCTGATGTTCATGACGGTTGTTGGGAGCCACCTGGTGGCTGCTTTTATATCCTTTCTTCCTCGTGGAGTGTCTAGGGAGAGGAAGTAGCCATGGTGCTCAAGGCCGACTTCCAGGAGGCCGGCAGCTCTGTTTTTGGATCATGCTAGCAGTGCAGGTTCGTTGGTTATTGCACATCATAGCAACCAGTTTGGTTGTTCAGTTGTTCAATTCTCCAGAGATTGGACCTTCAGGACTACTGAGGGAGTGTGTGGCTGCTGCCGGGGTGGTGGGCTGCAGGGACGGGTGGGTCAGTCAGCTGTGGAACTCCTGCTGGGGGAGCACACTGAACACCATGGTCCAGCTCCTGTGTTGAGCATTTGACCCCTGGTGGTTAGTGCATGTCATAGTGACCAGTCATTCCAGTCATTTGGTTATAATAGTTGCTTAGGCTTTTATATATATAGACAAGAGGCCTGGTGCACGAAATTCATGCATGGGGAGGGGTGTCCCTCAACCTGGCCTGTACCCTCTCCATTCTGGGACTCCTTGGGGGACTACTGGAAGTCAGACATCCCTCTTGCAGTCCAGGACCACAGGCTCTTAACCACTCACCTGCCTGCCTGCCTAATGCTCCCAATTGCCCTCCCTTGCCGGCCTGGTCGCCCCCAACTGCCCTCCCCTGACAGCCTCGTCACCCCCAACTTCCCTCCCCTGCTGGCCTGATCTCTCTCCCAACAGCCATCCCCTGCTGGCCTGATTGCCCAAAAAGGCCCTCCCCTGCTGGCCTGCTCATTCCCAAGAGCCCTCCACTGCTGGCCTGGTCACCCCCAACTGCCCTCCCCTGCTGGCCTGATTGCCCCCAACTGCCCTCCGCTGCCAGCCTGATTGCCCCTAATGACCTCTGCCTTGGCCCCACCACCATGGCTTTGTCCAGAAGGAAATCGGACCTCTGGAAGATGGCCAGTCGACCCGGTCTAATTAGCATATTACCCTTTTAGTAATATAAATAGATTATATAGGATAGGATTGCTTAAATGGTGGGGGGGAACCTTTTTCAGCAGGAGGAGATGCTCTTGGCAGACAAAAATACATAATCCCTATATCTGGAATAAGAGCCAATATGCACTATACTGCCAAACCGGTTATTAAAAAAATTGAACCGCTTTCTTACACCTTACACCAAACAGCTCTTCAGCCCCCACCTTAGGTTCTGCCTTTGCAGTTCATCCAGATTAGGTTCTTATTGGTTGGTTTCTATGCCAGTCAGCATCAAAATCTCCGCCTCCTAAGCAGGCATTGGCTCCTCTGGGAAATCCATAATGAACCCGCCTTCACGTCGGCTCCAGACCTTCAATCACGCCCCCAGTCTGCTACCTGGTATATCTCTGGCCACTCTGAGAAGTGGCACCTCAGGTCTATGCTGGTGGCAATTTTGAATTTTAATCCCTGAACTAACCTTACAGTGTAAGCTCCGTTAAGGCAAGCATTTGTATTGTTCATTCTTAGTTTACTCATAGACTTTACCTGTGTCTATGCATCTATGCTAGCACTGCATGGTGACCAGTTGAATGGTCGTTTCAGTTGTCACGGTCATTACCTTTATATATATATATATATATATATATATATATATATATATATATATATACATATATATATATACACACACACACACACACACACACATACACACACACACACACACACACACACACACACACACACACACACACTAGAGGCCCGGTGCACGAAATTTGTGCACGGAGGGGGGCGTGTCCCTCAGCCCAGCCTGCACCCTCTCCAATCTCAGCCTCTGCCCTCCCCTGCAGGCCTGGTCACCCTTAACTGCCCTCCCCTTCAGGCCTGGTCCCCCCACAACTGCTCTCCCCTGCAGGCCTGGGTCCCCCCCAACTGCCCTTCCCTGAAGGCCCAGTCACCCCCAACATCCCTCCTCTGCTGGCCTGGTCACCCCTAACTGCCCTTTCCTGCAGGCTTGATCACCCCCAACTGTCCTCCCTTGCAGGCCTGTCCCTCGCAACTGCCCTCCCCTGCTGGCCTGATCGCCCACAACTGCCCTCCCTTGCAGGCCTGATCCCTCCCAACTGCCCTCCCCTGCTGGCCTGATCACCCCCAACTGCCCTCCCTTGCAGGCCTGGTCCCTCCCAACTGCCCTCCCCTGCTTGTGGTGGCCATCTTGTGTCCACATGGGGGAAGCCATCTTTGACCACATGGGGGCAGCCATCTTGTGTGTTGGAGTGATGGTTAATTTGCATATTACTCTTTTATTAGGTAGGATTTACTAGAGGCCCAGTGCATGAAAATTCATGCACTGGAGGGGGGTCCCTCAGCCCGGCCTGTCCCCTCTCACAGTCTGGGAGTCCTCAGAGGCAGAAGGCGACCCAGTGAACAGGGGAAGTTGATGCCCCATCACACCTCTGCTGCTGCCACTGCCGGCAGCACAAGCCTCGGCCGGCCCTGATTACTTGAGCCTTGGGCAGTCCTGGGCGGCTGGGGGATCTGAGGTGACTGGGGGACTCTGGAGGCAGGTGTGCAGAGCAGGCCCAGCCTTCTATGTGCCTGCTACCCCAGCAGAACTGAGGGGACTGGGTGCAGCCATCTTTGAGGGTGTGGCAGTCAATTAGCATATTCCCTCCTTATTGGCTGTGGGTGCTACCATCTTTGCAATGGTATGAGAGTTGATTAGCATATGCCCTCTTTATTAGATAGGATAAAAGACTAAATGATCTTTACAACCAAACAACCGGAATGACTGGAACAACTGGTAGACACGCACTGACCACCAAGGGACAGCAGCTCAATGCAGGAGCTGCCCACGGGTGGACAGTGTGCTCCCACAGCCAACTTCCTGTAGCCGGCCAACCCCCCCATGGTCCTTCCTCCTGGCTGGCCAGCCCAGATCAGAACCTCTCGTAGCCCCTCCCCTCTCCCAGCCAACCTCCCATGAACCCTCCCCTAGCCAGCCAACCTCCCCCAGCCCCTCACTCCCTGGCCAGCCAACTTCCCACAGCCCCAACCCTCCCCTTCTCACCCCCATTGGCCAGCCTTGATTGGTTCTGATCCGGACTGAGCAAGACGTCCTGATTGGCCCTGATTGCCAGCTAGGCTGAGGGACCTCACCCATGCATGAAGTCATGCATCGGGCCTGTAGTATCCTATATAATAATCCTATATAATAAAAAACTAATATGCAAATAGACCAAAAGGCAGAACAACTGAACAACCAAACAACTGGTTGCTATGATGTGCAATAACCACAGGGGGGCACACGTGGAATGTGGCAGGCATTGGCAGCAGGTGGCAGAGCACGGAACATGGCAAGTGTCGGCTTCGGCGGGATGGTGGAGCAGGTGAGTGGGGGTGGCAGACAAAGGCGGAGTGCTGATTGCTGTCATAGGGGCAAGCCTCTGGTGATTATTGATAATTCTTTGCTCCCATGTGCCACGGTCCTACTTGGCACTTGCACCTGCTGCCCTGATCGCCTGGCGCCCTCAGCAGGTGCGAGCGGTGGCTGCTGGTCCTGAATATCCCTCAGGGCTTCTCCCACCTCCCTCTGCTCCTGAGGGATGATCGGGGCAGCAGTCGCCACTCGCACCTGCTAATAGCACTGGTCCCGCTTGCACCCACTGTGGGCACCGGCCCCAATTGCTCCATGCCGTTAGCAAGTGCAAGTGGGGCCTGATGCTGTCAGCGCATGGGAGTGGCAGCAGCAGGAGTGAGGTTGCCAGCACAGAGGGGACTGAGGGCCGCGGCGGAAGAGGCTGGGAGTGGGCGCAGAGGATGGGATGAGACCTGCCCCCGTGCCCACTGTAGCCTCACAGCCCACAGTTCAAGGTGAACAAATTTGTGCACCGGGACTTTAGGGGGGTCCCTATAATAATATAAGGGTAATATGCTAATTAGATCAGACATCATTCCGGATGTCCTTCCAGAAGAAGCCTGGGTCCCAGATGCCTGCTGGCAGCTGGAGCAAAGCCAAGTGCCTGGGTGCCAGCGGGAAGCCAGTGCCAGCAGCTAGAGGAAGGAAGGCCTACTCTTGTGGAATTTCACGCATCAGGCCTCTAGTATGTATATGTACATATATTCATACACACATATACACACACACACACACATACATATCCTACCTAATAAAAGAGTAATATTCAAATTGACCCTAACTCCACTACACGCACAAGTCACGCCCACAAACCACGCCCACCAGCCAATCAGGAGCAAATATGCAAATAAACCCAGCCAAGATGGCTACAGCCACAGAGAGCGGGAGGAAGGCTTGGGTTTCCCCGGCAACAGAGGAAGCCAAGCTTTCCGCCTGCCCTTCGGCCTAAGCCTCCACTCAAGGCTACAAAGTTTCAATTATAGAAGGTAAACAAATCCAAACAGAAATGGCGGCAGCTACGGAGCTGGAAGAGCAGGAGGCAAGAGTTTCCCCTGTCAATGGAGGAAGCCAAGCTTTCCGCACACCCTGGCCGGCCCAGGCCTCCGCTTAAGGCTACAAAGTTTCAATTATAGAAGGTACACAAACCCCAAAAGAAATGGCTGCCAGCCACGGAGCAAGCAGGAGGCTTGGCTCCGCTCCAGGCTAAAGTTTCAATTGTAGAAGGTAAATAAATTCCAGATACCAGGGCCTCCTCTTGGGTCACCAGGGGGTGTGGCTGGCCTGTAAACCACCACAGGCCCTTCGCTCAGGCTGCCCCACGCCCCAAGGGAACCCCCACCCTGATCCGGGACACCCTTCAGGGCAAACCAGCTGGCCCCGACCCGTGCACCAGGCCTCTATCCTATCTAATAAAAGAGTAATATGCAGATTGACCATCACTCCAACACAATATGGCTGCCCCCATGTGGTCAAAGATCCTGCCCCTATGTGGACACAAGATGGCCAGCAGGGGAGGGCAGTTGGGAGGGACCAGGCCTGCAAGGGAGGGCAGTTGGAGGTGATCAACCCTGCAGGAGAGGGCAGTTAGGGGTGACCAGACCGGCAGAGGAGGGAAGTTGGGGGCAAACAGGCTGGCAGCGGAGTGGTTAGGGGGTGATCAGGCTGGCAGGCATAAGTGGTTAGGAGCAATCAGGAAGGCAGGCAGGTGAGCGGTTAGGAGCCAGTAGTCCTGGATTGTGAGAGGGATGTCCCAGATTGGAGGGGGTGCAGGCTGGGCTGAGGGACACACCACCCCCCCTCCTCCGTGCACAAATTTCATGCACTGGGCCTCTAGTATATAGATATTTACTGCAGACAAAGTCCCTAGGGGTTTCTCCTTCCTTTTTCACTTCTTCACCTCTTGGGCAATATCTGACCACCAGTTTAGGCCCGATCCCTGCAGCAGTCGGACATCCCTCTTGCAATCTAGGACTTCTGGCTCCTAATCACTCACCTGCCTGCCTTCCTAATCACCCCTAACTGCTTCTTCCTGCCTGCCTGATTGCCCCTAACCCCTCTGCCTGCCTGCCTGATTGCCCCTAACTACCCTCTTCTGCTGGACTGATCTTGCCCCCAACTGCTCTTCCATACCGGCCTAAGCTTGCCCCCAACTGCCTCCTGCCTGGTCACCCTTAACAACCTCTGCCTGCCTGCCTGATCGTCCCTAACTGCCCTCCCCTGCTGGCCTGATCTTGCCCCCAACTGCCCTCCCCTGCTGGCCTGGTTGCCCCCAACTACCCTCCCTGTCTGGCCTGGTTACCCCCAACTGTCCTCCCCTGCCAGCCTGATCTGGCCCCCAACTGCTTTCCCCTGCCGGCCTGATCTCGCCCTCAACTGCCCTCCCCTGCTGACCTAATCACCCCTAACGGCCTCTGCTTTGGCCCCCAACACCATGGCTTTGTCTGGAAGGAAGTCGGATGACCGGAAGGTGGCCGGTCGACCTGATCTAATTAGCATATTGCCCTTTTCGTAGTATAGATAGATTATGTAGGATAGGCTTGCTTAAATGGGGCGGGGGGAGGGGAATCCTTTTTAATAGGATGAGATGCTTTTGGCAGACAAAAATACGTAATCCCTATATCTGGACTGGTAACCAGCCATATGCACTATACTGCTAAACTGGTCATGAAAACATTGAACTGCTTTCTTAACACCTTACACAAAACAACTGTTGCCCTTAAAACCCCTCCTCAGCCCCCACCTTAGGTTCTGCCTTCACAGTTCACCCAGATTAGGTTCTGATTGGTTGGTTTCTATGCCAGTCAGCGTCAAAAGCTCTGCCGCCTAGGCAGCCATTGGCTTCTGGCACTTCACCGATTTTGTTCTGATTGGTCAGTTTCTATGCCAGTCAGCATCAAAAGCTCTGCCTCCTCGGCATCCATTGGCTCTTCACACTTCTCACAGATTTGGTTCTGATTGGTTGGTTTCTATGCTAGTCAGCGTCTCCAGGCCTATCAACAGGCCTGATCAGAGAAGCATGGCTGATCAGCAGCCCCAGCAGAGGCCCAAGAGAAAGAGAGGCATAGCTACTGGCCAGGCCCCAAGAGAAAGAGAGGCAAGGGCTGATCAACAGCTACCACGGAGGCTATGGGTCAGACCCTGCTTCTCTCTCCCTGGCCCTCCCTTCAGGCCTGATTCGCAGCCCCCTCAGCAGTCAGTGGTGGGTCGTGGCGCCTGCAGCAGTGGGACAGTCAGTGCTGGGTTGCAGACTTCTGGTTGGTTGAGCCTTTGGTCGTTTTGGATGTTACGACCCAGGTTTTTATATATTAGGATTCTTTCTGCCCCTTTATCTCTCTCTTCTTCCTCTTGTAGTCCCAGTTTGTATATATTATTTACTTTATGGTACCCTACAGGTCTTTCAGGGCCTGTTTATTTTCCTTTGTTCTCTTTTAGTTCTTCCTCTCAAACTGGATAAGGTCAAATGACTTATTTTAAAGCCCATCAGCTTTTTTCCTTTCCACCTTTATTGAAATTGTCTAGTGAATTTCACTTCAATTGTGGTAGTTTTTAGCTTTCAGAATACTTTTTTTTTGGCCTTTTTCTAATTGTTATATCTTTTTTGAGATTCTCTTCTTGTGGAGCATCATGTTTTTTTATTGTTTTCAGGTTTTGTGCCTATTTAAGAGTTTATTTTCTGTCTTTGTTTAGTAAGTCCAATGCCTGGGCTATCAGGGATACTTGTATTGAATATACCATACATTCTTGTTTCTTTGTATGCCTCCTACTTTTTTCTTAAACACTGAATATTTGAGTATTATGTTATGGCAACTCATGTCTACCCACAATACCCAGTTCTGGTTGGTGCTGGTTTTTGTGTAGTAGTCATAGTTTGTTTAGTTGAAAGATTACCAAAGGTGGGAGCTTAGGGTCTTCTCATGTCTTTTTCTAGCCTTCTCAATTCCTACTAACATGTGGGAGCTTTTGCAGAACACTTAATAACCCCACCTCCAAATATTTCTGTAACCTTTTTATTTTGATGCATTTCAGAATTTCTGTTGTTTGCCTAGCCTCTCCTTTTACCACAGGAAGCTGTACTGTGGCTAATACATTTGACTTTATATACTTTCAACAAACAGAGCCTGTGAATCCACTTGTATTCTGGGGAAACTCTCAGGCAGGTGAAATAATACACATGTCCTCACTTTTTTTGAAATAAGATCCACATTGTATTCTGACACCAGTAAGCTGTATCAGGATCTTATATTGCTATTGCTATTGTAGCTGCTGAGATTGCATTGTTGGGGTTGTAGACAGGTTGAAATAATTACAGCACAAGCCTCTTTTACTAAAATTTAGAAGTTTTTTGCTGTTTTGTTTTTTTTCTATTAAATGTTCTCCCGGTATTTATAATTTGTGATTCTTCTACACAGTATTGAAAATACTTTTGTTTCTGGTGGGAATAGATACTCATCCATACCTGTTGCTTGTGGTAGTGGAATTCTTGTGATATCCCAAGAAAAAGAATTTTTTGAAACAAGTAGGAGTGATTTTATTTGTGTGGAATTAAACCCTGAATTTTAAAGGTCCCCTTTTCCTCAGTCCTGCCATAGGTGTAGCTATGGCTTTAATTATAAGGCTAGAATTAGAGCCAGTGTCCAAAGTCTCTGTTCCATGTCAGGGTATAGTCCAAGCCAACATTGGGCTTGTTTAGTTTGTTTTTACTGCTGCAGTTCATCAGTCCATTGCATGTTGTATCTGCCTGGCCATGGGCCACACAGGCAAATACAAGAGAGCCAAGAGTCACAAGAAACACAGAGAGAACTCCTTTGTTTACGGGACTATGTATTCCCAAATTTTCATGGGTTTACAGTGGCTACATCCACTCTGGCCAGCGATATCTATCCCCAGATATAACTAACACTTTCCCCATGTCACCACAGCTTCACTGGGCATGCACTTATCTCCTTTTTTTTGGAACCTTTCCCCTGTGATCTGCAGAGCATAGGTTGGTGGTCCCTGAGGAGTGTGAGTTTGCAGCTGCCTGGTCAAACTGCACAAATCACCATGCTTATAATGTCTGGCCTTCTCTTGGCTCCTTTCCTTTATTAATAACTAGGTAATTAAAAGGTATCACTTTGACCTTTTCTTCCAATTTAACCATTGGTTTAGTACAGGGATGAAATTTTAGAGTTTACCTTTCATTATGTGTGGTGGTAGTTTCTAACTTTTTGAATTTATATTTCTCGATTAACTGAAGAAATTGAAATTTTTCTTCACATATTTATGGTTCACTTATATTTAGTTCTTGTATTGCACAATACTTTTCTCTAAGTATTACTTAAAAAAAAAAACCCTCTCCCAAGGATATGTTTATTGATTTTAGAGAGAGATGAGGAGAGAGAGAGAGAGAGAAACATAAATCAGTTGTTTCCCACTTTGCTCTGAGTGAGACTTGAACCCACAACTTTTTTGGTATACGGAACAGTGTTCTAACCAACTGAATCACCAGGCCATGGCTTGTAATATTACTATTAACCTCACATTCTCAATTTCTCTTTTAAAGCACTTAAATGAATATAGAGCTTATGTCTCTTCCTTTCCCTACACCTGTAACAAGAATTACAGGCAATCTTAAGCCTACATCCCATTAGTCCTGACTCAAACCCCTTTCTCTCTTTTCTTAGGTTGTTCGCACAAACCAGTGTGCAGGAGAATTTGTTATTACTTTCCCTCGGGCTTACCACAGTGGTTTTAACCAAGGCTACAACTTTGCTGAGGCTGTCAACTTTTGCACTGCTGACTGGGTGAGTTAAGGATATGGTGGGCTTAGAGATGGACAGACACAAGGAATAAAGGTAGAGGTCACTGTGGAGCATCTAAACACTGACTCCCAGATAACACAGTGTCTTAAATTACTTGCAGCTACCAGCTGGACGCCAATGTATTGAACACTACCGCCAGCTCCAGCGCTACTGTGTCTTCTCCCATGAGGAGCTCATCTGCAAGATGGCTGCCTTTCCAGAGAAGTTGGACCTGAATCTGGCTAGGGCTGTGCACAAGGAGATGTTCATAATGGTGCAGGAGGAGCGACGTTTACGAAAGGCTTTGTTGGAAAAGGTGGGTGGGTAGTGGGTACAGGGCTTAGGAATTCATTGAAGTAGAATATGGAAGAGAGACAAAGACAAAAATTGAATAAGCACTCTATGCTGCATCTCTGAGTCAGACATTTTAAATGGAAACAGAGACCATGTGTTTATATTTTTTTCTTACAATTTCCCTACAGCTATCTTAACAAAGATGAGCCCACAAAACAGCTTAGAGTTGACTGAGGTGGGTTGTCCATAATCCTGCTCCTGGTCTTTACAGTGTACTAGGGGCCCAGTTCATGAAAGAAACTGTGGGCCCATCCTCCGCACCCTGCCTGGCCCCTCCCGCTGTGGGGCCCAATCCCCTGGCTGCCGGCAGCCCCATTCCTGCCACCACTATTTCCACATGATGACGACACCAGCCCCTCTCGCACCCGCTGATGGTGTGGAGCGATTGGGGCCAGCGCCAGCAGTGGGTACGAGTGGGGCTGTTGCCAGCAGAGGTTGTGAGAGGCAGCTGCTCTCCCCATCACCCCTCAGGAATGGGAAAGTGGATAAGCCCTCAGGGGTGATTGGGACCTGCGTTGGGGCCAGCAGTAGATGCGAGGAGGGCTGTCACCAGCAACAGCTGCTGTCCTGATCACCCCTCAGGAGCAGGGGGAGGTGGAGAAGCCCTCAGGGTGATCAGGGCCTGCGCTGGGCACCAGCAGTAGTTGTGAGCAGGGATGTCGCCAGCAGCGGGTACAAATTTTGGCGCCAGCAATGGGTGCAAGTGCTGGGCGGGACTGTGGCACACAGGAGCAAAGAATTTTCAGTAACCACCGTAGGCTTACCCCATTGACAGCAACTGGCGCCCTGCCTTGGTCTGGCTCCCCCGCTCACCTGCTTCACCATCCCACCGTGGCCGATGCCCACCATGTTCCGCATGTGCCCCCTGGTGGTCAGCACATGTCATAGCAACCGGTTGTTCTGTCCAGTTGTTCCACCATTTGGTCTATTTGCATATTAGGGTTTTATAGATATAGATGTGGGTTGAACACCCCCAGGGAATCACGGAGGCTGAACGAGAGGCTTTCGAGCTACTCCCGGATGATGAGCGCCAATGCATCAAGTGCAAGACAACGTGCTTCCTATCAGCTCTGGCCTGCTATGACTGCCCAGACAGCCTTGTCTGCCTTTCCCACATCAGTGACCTGTGCAAGTGCTCACGTAGCCGGCAGTACCTGCGGTGAGCATGGGGCCTATTTAGAGGATACAGAGGAGGTTACAGAACTGAGTCAGATGTCCTTTTTCTTGCCTTTTTCCCCCCTCCAGATATCGGTACACCTTGGATGAGCTACCCATTATGTTACATAAGCTGAAGATTCGGGCTGAGTCCTTTGACTCCTGGGCAGACAAAGTACGAGTGGCCTTGGAGGTAGAGAATGGCCAGAAGTGCAGTAAGTTGATGAGAAATGGAAAGACACATGGGCAAGCTCTGTTGTGTTTCAGCATTCACAGCCTTTTTTTCTTCCTCTTTTTTTGGTAGCACTATCTCTTTGCAACTTTTACTCTATCTGCAGGCTTTGAAGAGCTAAGGGCATTGGAGTCTGAGGCCCATGAGAAACGCTTTCCTACCAGTGAGCTGCTTCAACGCCTGAAGAACTGCCTGGATGAAGCAGAAGCTTGTATTACCCAAGTCCTGGGGCTGGTTAGTGGCCAAGAGGCTAGGTATGTTAAAAAAAAGGGTGAAAAAGGATTGCATTATGGGAAATGGATAGCAAATGTTAATAAGTAATATGTGGCCATATTAGTAATAAAAACTTACAGATATACTAGTTGAAGAATCATGGATTCAACACTAAGTTATAGAGACAATGGCTAGATAAAACATGAAACAATGTAATATGAACTAGAAATCATTGAAAATAGTTTCAAATATAGGATGTACAGGCATAGCTCACTTTATTGTGCTTCATGAATGTTTTGTTTTTTACAAGTTGAAAGCAAGATCCTCCACCAGCAACAAGATTATGACTTTCTTTATCATGATATTCACTTTACTGCAGTGGTCTGGAACTGAATCTGGAATATCTCTGAGGAATACTTATAGTTCTTCTACTGTGAATAACAATGAGAATTGCAGCCCTACCATACTTATTATTCAAATTTCATAAATGTATTTCAATAAAATTCATTCTTGGCTTAAAGTGAAATTTTTTAAATTATATTTATGTAATGGACATCAAAAGCATATGATACTTTTCTGGCTGAGAAATCAAGTTAATGATTATATACACATACTTACAAATTTCAGGTAAGAATAGAAAGAACAGGAGCTATTATA
The DNA here is from genome assembly GCF_951640355.1 of Cnephaeus nilssonii. Classification (NCBI taxonomy): domain Eukaryota; kingdom Metazoa; phylum Chordata; class Mammalia; order Chiroptera; family Vespertilionidae; genus Cnephaeus; species Cnephaeus nilssonii. Next base: position 3,504,129 of record NC_137096.1, on the reverse strand, counting down.
ATGTCAAAGTCAGATTTTCTTAAAAGAAATTTTTAAAATATACATATGAATACTTCATTTATATTAAAAAAAACAACTAAAATTACTTTACATTAGTTTATCAATGGATTGTTCCCTTATTAACAGTCAGTTATGTACCTTCCTTTGTTTTTTTTTTTTCATCAACTTAGAGTGTCAAGTTTCATCAAGGTCCTGCATATTTTTTATGTTTTCTTTTGGCTTTAGTTTTTAGATTTCAATTTTAGTTTAAAAATGTATTTGGAATATTTTCCTTAATGCAAAGGTTAATTTTTTTTTAATCCTCACACAAGGATACTGTTTTTGTTCCATTGATTTTTAGAGAGATTGGAAGGGAGAGGTGAGGAGGAGAGTGAGAGAGGAGACATTGACATGAGAGATACATCAATTGCTTGCCTCTTTCAAGCACATGACGGGATAGGGAACGAACCTGCAACCCATGTACATACCCTTGACCAGGAACCAAACTCTCAATCATCCAGTGGCAGGCTAATGTTGTACCACTGAGCCATGCAGACCAGTGCTTTTTGGTGGGGGGAGAGGGAGTGACATTGGTTAACAAAATTATGTAGGTTTCTTGTGTAAACTTCTACTGTAAATCATCTGTATATTGTAGTGTGTCCATTTATGTTTTTTAAAAAGTAAAGATAGCAATATTAATGAATTCATGGTTCATATAGAACCTTTTTATCTTCTGTATTTGAAAAGAAATACAAATTTATTGGTTTATAGTCCCTAAATGTAGAGGATAACCTTCAAATATATTACTGTGACATGGAGGAGAAATAAGGATGTCGGATGCATGAAATATGGCCTTGGAAGATTCACTTAGTGAGTTCTTTCTTTCTGACTCTTATAGAATTGAAACTCCACAGCTGACCCTGGCAGAGCTCCACGTCCTTCTTGAGCAGATGGACAGCCTGCCATGTGCTGTGAATGAGATTGGCATTGTCAAGGTGAGGATGGACCTGGCAAGCTGGAATTCTTGTTAAAAATAGGTATCAGTAAAGTCTCAGATAGCAGGGAAGATTGAGAACCTGATTATTCTAAATAGCTCTTTATAATACATCTCTTTGAGAAGCTATGGAGATGGGCAGAGCAATACACTTTCAGGCCTGTTAGCTTATAATAGGGGATGGCCTTCAAAACAAAAGTGGTAAGCAGAAAGCTACATAAAATCTGACTTTGGGGACTGCCAAATCTGACAGTAGTAGAGAGATTTCTTTTACAGACTTTAAAGTCTCAAGAAGTTTTCAGATAATTAAAGGAAAAGCAGGTTGATGTACAGTGAATACAGGACCTATCAAGCACATGTCTCAGGGCATGGTTGAAGATAAGTGTAAATCAGTATATGTTTACTAGAGGCCCAGTGCACAGATTCGTGCATGGGTGGGGTCTGGTCGGCCAGCTGCGGGGAGGGGGCATGGGCGATTGGCCAGCCAGCCCTGCCCCTGATTGGGGTGGGGGACCAATCTGGGGTGGAGTCAGGCTGGGGGAGGGGCTGCGAGTCTATCATGGTGGGGTGGGCCTATGATAGACGCAGCTGGCCATGGGGAAGGGTGGAGGTAAGGGTGCATTTGGCTGGCTGGCCCCATCCTTGATCGGGGTGGGAGAATCCAATCGAGTGGGCCAGCCGGGGGAGGGGCCCCAGGAGGTTGGCCGGTGGGCCCCACCCCCTGATCTGGCTGGTTCTCTGGCCACAGTGGGCATCATAGCAACCTGTCATTTTGGTTGTTGCAGCATTAAGGTTGCTGGCTTTTTATATATATAGATGTGAGAAGGTGAGTAGAGACCAGGTCCAGGTGATTGATTTTTCCAGCTGACTTAATCTTTTCTTTATCCTGTATCTCTGCAGGATATCCTGGAACAGGTGGAAGCCTATCAAGCGGAGGCCAGGGAGGCCCTGGCCTCACAGCCCCCTATTCTAGGGCTACTGCGATCTCTGTTAAAGAGGGGGCAACAGCTGGGTGTGGAGGTGCCTGAAGCCCATCAGCTCCAGCAGCAGGTGGAACAGGCACGATGGCTAGATGAGGTGAAGCAAGCAGTGGCCCCTTCAGCTCAAAGGGGCTCTCTGGTTATCATGCAGGGGCTGTTTGTTATGGGCGCCAAGTTAGCCTCCAGCCCTTCTGTGGACAAGGCCTGTGCTGAGCTTCAGGAGCTGCTGACCATTGCAGAGCGCTGGGAAGAAAAAGCCCATTTTTGCCTGGAAGCCAGGTGGGACCTAGCCTTTCTCCCATATGTACCCTGACTCCATTCTTCAGAGTATGTGTGTGATCCTAAATATGGCTTCAATGGCACCAGACTCTGTTTAGGCATGTGGTGAACTGTAAAGGTTGGCATCCAGTTACATAAATATTCCTACTGTGTCAAAACAGTAATTAAAGGAAATATTCCTAGACTGAATTAGTTCTTAGATCACAGATGTGGCATCTGACTTATAAAATACTCACATGTCTGCCTCACTATTTAGAGAGTTCCTCATACTTCAGCAATTATTGGTCTGTTACCCTGTTCAATCTTTTCTAGCTTATGCTTTTGGCAAGGAAATAGAACCAAAAATATGCCTGTATACATGTGACTTTTAACCCTTTGCACTCGCTTGCTTTTTTCTCAATTCCTTTATTCTAATGCTAACGGTGTCGAGTCACACTCGACATCCAAGTGCAAAAGGTTAAAGATGTATTTCTCTTTTCTCCATTATGTTTAGCCAGAAATATCAACCAGCCACACTGGAAACCATAATTCGTGAGGCAGAAAACATCCTGTTCACCTGCCTAACATCGAGGCACTCAAAGAAGTGCTAACTAAAGCACAGGCATGGATAGCTGATGTGGATGAGATCCAAGTGAGGACCTTGTTTCATACTTTTCTATTGGTGTGCAGCCACAAAAACAAAAGACAGTTTGACTTTTTAACTCCATTGGATTTGGTTAGAAAAGAGGTAGCCCGTTGGGGGAGGCCTAAAGGAAATGTAGTTGTTAGGATAACAGTGAAAGAAGAGACATTTGTATAGGTCTAGAGCTAAGTGGACACTGTCAGTAAGAATCAAAGCATAACAAATAACTGGCTTGTTAAGTGGGTGTTGTTTTTTGAGGCAATGAAACTAGGAATTCTGGGAGAAAGACATCTCATATTCTATTTCAGAATAGTGTAGGTTTTCCTTAATGCCATAATACTGCATAGGAAAATATTCATGATTGCCCAATGCAGTCAAGATATAATGGTTGGTGACATAATTTAAGTGAGATTTCTATTGCCCCTATGTCAGAATGGTGACCACTATCCCTGCCTGGATGACTTGGAGGGCCTAGTGGCTATTGGCCGGGATCTACCTGTGAATCTTGAGGAGCTGAGACAGCTAGAGCAGCTGGTACTGCTAGCACACTCCTGGAGAAAGAAGGCCTCCAAGACCTTCCTGAAGAAGAATTCATGTTATACATTGCTGGAGGTAAGACCTCCACTCTTCTCCTGGCTTGGCTGGTTTGAGATGACTCATGATTACATAGGTGAGTGCGGTGTGCTGAGTAGAGGAAGAGGTTGGGGGTTCCTGGTCATTTCTTTTCTGTTTTCCTGCCTCAGGTGCTTTGCCCATGTGCAGATATGAGCTCAGATAGCACCAGGCGCAACCAGTGGACAGACAAAGAACTTAGATTATGTCAGTCTGACACAGAGCTGCTGGGATTGTCTGCACAGGACCTCAGGGATCCAGGCTTTGTGGTAAGGGATTTGGGCCCAGATGGGTAAATAAGTTTATGACCTGAGTGACCACTTGTTCCCTGGGCCTCAGTTCTCCTAGTTTGGAAGTAGGATGTTAGTATCAAAGAAGGGAGGACTGATGACTACTTCTTTCCCTATCCTGGGCACAACAGACTGTGGCTTTCAAGATGGGGGAACAGAAAGAGAAGGAGGGTATCCTGCAGCTGCGAAACAACAACTCCGCTAAGCCTGGCCGACTAGCATCATCGACCACAGCATCCTCTGCAACCTCCGTCTGTCTGTGTGGTCAGGTGCCAGCTGGGGTGGGAACTGTACAGTGTGACCTGTGTCAGCACTGGTTTCATGGGCAATGTGTGCCAGTACCCCGCCTCCTCAGCTCCCTAAGGGCCAGTTCCACCTCATCCCCACTGCTGGCCTGGTGGGAATGGAACACCAAATTTTTGTGTCCATTGTGCATGCGCTCACGGCGTCCACGCCTGGAGACTGTCCTGGCACTGCTAATAGCTCTGCAGAGACTGCCTGTGTGGCTGCCTGAGGGTGAGGCCCTTCAGTGCCTCACAGAGAGAGCCATTGTCTGGCAAGGTCGTGCCAGACAGGCTCTGGCTTCTGAAAATGTGACAACTCTGTTGGGAAGACTTTCTGAAGTTCGTCAACAGCTACAGGCTGAACACAGGTTCAAGGAGTCCCCTATGCATCCTTTAGTCCCCACCGCTGAGCCTGTCAAAGAAGTCAATGGCAAGTATATACCTAAGGTAAATTGTGCAACCCAGCCTTTGAACTTCTATCTCCTAGCTCTACCCCTATTTTGGCTCTAGTCTTGTCACTATTATCTCATTTTTTATCTCCTTTCATCCAGCCACTTTGCATCCCTGCTGTCAGTTTGTGTCTGCCTTTCTCCTCCAAGAGGTGGACAGGTCCCTAGGTTAGCGCTAGATGATGAAGAAGAATGCCTAATTCTTCTAGTACTGTTAATCCATTCTTGCTCTCCTTGGCAGGTTCAAAAGTTGCCAAAGAACAGAGATAACATGACCAGTCCTGAGAAGGTAGCCTTAGCACAAGGCTCAAGGAAAACAGGTAGGTCTAGGCTGTGGGTAGGCTGTTGACTGGATATTACTAATGAACTAGATGGTCTTTTGGCTTTAAGGATACAACCAGAGGCAAAAATCTAAATTATCTTGTCCCATAGTCCACCCAGACCTGCGGCTACTGTCCTCACTATTGCCACAGTTGACTGGCCCCATATTGGAGCTACCTGAGGAGATCCGAGCCCCACTAGAGGAACTCATGCTGGAGGGGGATCTTCTCGAGGTGACACTGGATGAAAACAATAGCATCTGGCAATTGTTGCAGGCTGGGCAGCCTCCAGACCTTAAACGGATTCATACACTTTTAGAGGTAAGACAGCAATTCATAGCCAAGAAGCTACACCAAGTAGGTAGGGAGTGCAAGCCTGACTACTGGCCCACAACTTATTTTTGTTCTCTGTGTATGATTCTAGGTGGAGAAGATTGAGCATCAAGGAAGTTTGATAAGGGTCCAGACATTACAGAAGCAACAACAGCAGCAGCAGAAAGTAAATCTGGATAGAAAGAGTCAGCATCTTGTTCAAGAAGAGAGAGAGTCAAAAAAGCCACGGTGCTCAAGAATTAAGCCTGAGTAGGGTCAGGAGGAGCAAGGGTATGAGGAGGAAGCAGATCATGAAAATATACTCCTGATACCTCCTACAGACCATACTCACATAATGAATGGGAACCAAAATAACTTAGGACAAAAGGATTCAGGTCCCACAACCTTTTCCTCTGTAACTCTTTTGCTGTTCTTGTCCTACCCTCAGCAGCAAGAGTTGTGACAACAGCACAAAAAAAAAGTTTTTGTGGATTTTTAAAAATTTTGCTGTCTCCTAGTCCTATTTGTGACCTGGACTTTATTTCCTATTGAGAATTTGACCCTTTAGAGTTTTTAATAACCTAACTAGTAAAGGCAATGTTTTAGGCTCAGGTCCTAAACACAGTACCTAGAATTCTACTTCCGAGTATGCCAGAGGCATTACTGGGACCAGAATACAATGATTGATTTCTTAAGCCAGTTTCATTCTAGATTGGGGCAAATAAAACTTCAAAAAGGCAAATGTGTCTCATCTCTCAACCCCTTCCTATAGTCCTTCCTTTTTCTCCTTATATATTAAAATATTTTGGTGCTTCAAAGATTCCACTACCTTTTATTCTACTTCCTTTAAAACAATGAGTGTGTTTTAAAACTGCATCTGATTTGCACTTCTTGGAATATAGGAGTGAAATATTGAATTTAATTATGTAAGTACATAGTCTTAGTTCCATGATCCTTTTTATGATAAGTCTGGGGAGTGTTAATTTTGTACAAAATATGAGTCTTAAGGTTCACTTATTTGCTTTGTGGATCTCAATTACTCCAATATCACTTATTGAAAAATTACTTGATTAAGGGAAGGGCAATTTGACTGCAGAGTAATTGGAGGCTGTGTGACCTTGCTCCCACCAGGGACTGGATTTAAAATAAAATAACACACAATCGCTAGAAATAAAAAGAGAAATGTAGCTAATTGGACATATATCTAAGGACCACTAAAGAAAGAATGAATAGCCGGGTAAGAAGAGGGGAGTCAGAGAAAGGTGGAGCCCCCTGGAGCAGGTGCTCAGCAGAGAGGCCTGAGGGATGTTGCAGCTGCAAAGCTCCCTACCCCTGAGACCCCACACAGGGATCACAAACCCAAAGAAGCAGGATTTGGAAGAACTCATGTAGCATTGGGCAGAGGGAACCAGGAGAATTCTGTCTGCCTGGGAGACTGCAACCACTCCTTCCCAGGAAAGGAGTATACCTATTGTGTGCCCCAGGCTCTTAACTGGAAAGGCTTCCTGCAGTGTGTGAGTCAGAAAGAGAATTGGGAGGCGGTTTGCTTACACCCAGTGACTTGGAGGGACCTTCTATTTCCCTAAAGGCTTTGTGCAGAGCCCCAGTCAGTGACTAAACTGTCTAGGGAAAAAGAGAAGGGATTATCCCATGTCCAGTGTGATGTTGGAACTCCTTCCCCCAACCTGTGGAGACTCCCAGAATCCTTCATCCTAGGGAGTTGGTGGCAAGGCAGATTGGAGGGCTGAGACCAGCTGTGTGGAGAGATCTGAAACCCGCACAGGACTGACTTGAACCCCTTCTACTTGGATAGTTCCAAGGATGATGGGTCCTCACAGAGCAGGAATTTGGGGGCAGTATTCCCTGGGAAGGTTTATATTGTGGAGATTGATGGAGAGCTGGGCTTTGTGATTGCATTTTGGGGAGGCTGATCCGAGCTCCCTCTGAGTTCAGCCAGCCAACCCTGGCAAGGAGAGGTAGAGCAGACTCTCAACGCCCCCGCCCTGGTCCCCTTCCTGCAGGCTGAAAGCACTACCCTAAACAGAAGACAGTTTGGATCCATTCTCTGAAGCTCAGATATACTGGGTGTAGTTTGATGTGGAAGAAAAGCTCAGAGCAGGTCATTCAAGAGTGAGGCCCTCAGAAGCTATTGTTTGAGACCAGGAGGAAGAGCTTAGGCCCCTTCTTTATGCTCGGCAGGCAACATTCTTAACCAGAGGATTTTGATCAATCCCCTCACTGATCCCAGGGCAGCTGAAACTGCTTCTCCATAATAGATGGCAGATTGTATCTGACCTGAATCTGCACCAGAGCACCTTGGGAGGAACTAGAGATGGCATCTCTGGTAGAGAATGAGACATTGGCTTTGAAGCAGAGGCTAATTTCTCCTCTGCTTGAAATCTTTATACAAAAGTGAGTTTCAGATGATATAAAATGCATGACTTTCTCCACGTTTGCATGACTTTTTCTCTGACATTAGTTTTTTTGTTTTTGTTTTCCTTTTCTACTGTACTTTGACTTCTTGGCTCTCCTTTTTCCTTTCAAAATCTTCTTACTGCCCCTTTTCTCCTTCAGTATTCTTTTTATTTTTTATTTTACTATTACTATTACCTTTTTCTCTTTTTTATTATTGTTAACTTTTCTCTTTCCTAAATTCTCGTTCTTTTGTGGTGGTTTCTGCTGTTGTTGTTCGGATCTTTATTATGTTTTTGTTTCCCATTTGTTTGATTTTGTTTCTGTTTTGCCCTGTCAGTACATGTACAATTGCTATCACAATGTGATTGTAGCTAAGCCTTACAGTTTGCTACCCTGAGAGGAGAGCTCACACATTAGTGGGACAACAGTAATAAAGACCCAGTTATCACAGGAGACCCCCAAATAATCCACAAAAGTGTCACTCCTAGAACATCCAGTTTAGGAGATTGTGGAAATTGCATTACTGAGTCCCAAAGGACATATACTACAAAAGCTGACCCCATGAAACCTGGGAGGCATAGCAAGTATATCTGCATATAGATAGAAACACAAAAACAACTAAAATTGGAAAACAAAGAAACCCCCAAATTAAAGAAAATCAGGAATCACCTAAATGAGGTGGAGGTAAGCAAGTTATCAGACCTAGAGTTCAGAGTAATGGTTATAAAGATGTTCAAGAAACTTAAAAACTATAGGGAACTTAATGGGAATGATAAACTTAATGGGAACTATATCATCATGAAAAACAATACAGAAAACATGAATAAGAACCAGGCATAAATGAAGAATACTATATCTGATACCAAGAATATACTGGATCCCAGCTGACATGGTTTAGTGGTTGAGAATCAGTCTATAAACCAAGAGGTCGTCATGGGTTCGATTCCCAGTGGGGGCATGGGCCCAGGTTGCAGGCTTGATACCCGGTAGTGGGTGTGCAGGTGGCAGCCAATCAATGGCTCTCATTGATGTTTCTGTCACTCCCTGTAAAATCAATAAAAATATATTTTAAAAAAAGAATATACTGGAAGGAAATAAAAGGATCAATGAAGCAGAAGATTGAATAAGTGAATTAGAAGACAAGGTAGGAAAAAAACATCATAGCAGCAAAAAGACTTAAAAAGCATGATGATAATTCAAGGAAACATTGGGACAACATGGAATGGAACAACATTACCATCATAGAGGAACAGACGGAGAAAATGTAAGCAAGGAATAGAGAACCTGTTTGAAGAAATGATTACTGAAAACTTCCTTTAAGGCAACCCTGGCCTGCTCTCTCAAGCTCCATCCTGCCGCCATTTGTTTGAATTTGTTTACTTTCTATAATTGAAACTTTGTAGCTTGAGTGGAGGCTTAGGCCTGGCAAGGGCAGGTGGAAAGCTTGGCTTCCTCTGTTACCTAGGAAACCTTGCTGTCTGTGGCTGTAGCCATCTTGGTTTGGGTTAATTTGCATACTCACTAATATATATATATATATATATATATATATATATATATATATATATATATATATACATACTAGAGGCCCAGTGCACGAAATTCGTGCATGGAGGGGGGTTGACCCTCAGCCCAGCCTGTACCCTCCCCAATATGGGACCCCTTGAGGGATGTCTGACTGCCCGTTTAGGCCCGATCCCACCGTATTTAAAGTAATGAAGAGAGAGATTTGAAACTAAAACTATATCCAGCAAAGCTATCATTCCAAATTGGAAGAGCTTCCAATTTTGAATGATAGGCCCACCGGGATCGGGCCTAAACGGGCAGTCGGACATCCCTCTCACAATCCAGGACTGCTGGCTCCCAACTGCTTGCCTGCCTGCCTTCCTAATTGCCCCTAACCACTTCTGCCTGCCAGCCTGATCACCCCCTAAACACTCTGCTGCCAGCCTGTTTGCCCCCAACTTCCCTCTTCTGCCGGCCTGGTCACCCCTAACTGCCCTCTCCTGCAGGGTTGATCACCTCCAACTGCCCTCCCTTGCAGGCCTGGTCCTTCTCAACTTGCAGGCCGGGTGCCTCCCAACTGCCCTCTCCTGCTGGCAATCTTGTGGTGGCCATCTTGTGTCCACATGGGGGCAGGATCTTTGACCACATGGGGGCAGTTATATTATGTGTTGCAGTGATGAGCAATCTGCATATTACTCTTTTATTAGATAGGATAGAGGCCTGGTATAGGGGTGGGGGCCAGCTGGTTTGCCCTGAAGGGTGTCCTGGATCAGGTGGGGGTTCCCTTGGGGCGTGGGGCGGCCTGAGCAAGGGGCCTGTGGTGGTTTGCAGGCTGGCCACGCCCCCTGGCATCGCAAGCTGAGGCCCTGGTATCTGGAATTTATTTTCCTTCTACAATTGAAACTTTGTAGGCTGAAGCGGAGCCAAGCCTGGGGCTCCCTCCGAGGCCGGCAGCCATTTCTGTGGGGGTTATAATTGAAACTTTGTTGCCTTAAGCGGGTGGACCCGGCCAGGGTGTGGGAAAAGATTTGCTTCCCCTGTTGCCGGCGGCAACCCTGGCCTGCTCTCTCAAGCTCCATTCTGCCGCCATTTGTTTGAATTTGTTTACTTTCTATAATTGAAACTTTGTAGCTTGAGTGGAGGCTTAGGCCTGGCAAGGGCAGGAGACAGCAGGAGGTGACAGCACCCTCCCCGGGGGCAATGTGGAGACAGTGGAAACAGTGGGAGCTGAGGTGGTGGCTTTGGGGTGTACTGGAGGGAAGCCAGAGCGTGAAGAACGATGTGAGGGGGGGGGGGGGGGGGACGGGGGAAAGAGAAAGGAGTGAAGAGGCCCCATGCTCTGCTCAGCCCCTGGGAAGGCAGGGTCTCCGGCAAGGAGCCTGGGGTCAGATCCCATCCATTTTGAGGGTCTGATTGTAAAACCAAGACCTTAGTTTGAGCTCCACATAAGGAAGTGGAATGTTCATGACCAGCCTCCCACCATGACTTCCAGGAGGTGGGTCATTCCCATCTCGCTGCCCTAATCCCTCCAGGCCTCCACCCCACCCTCCCGCCTAAGCTCTCTTCAGTGATGACAAGTATTTATTGGAATCAAGCAAGTGGTTTTATTTTTGGTACAAAAAACAACAAAACAGAATGTACAGTAATATGGGAAGCGAACATTGAAAACTAGGAAAATGAAGCCCCCTTGTGGACACACAGATCAGCTGTGCCTGGAACCGGGTCATGCATGACACCAAAGGTTTCAGGGTCCAATGTAAAGGACTTTCCCAGGTGGACTGACTCTATATCTATCCCTGACTCTAGTTTCCAGGACAGAGAGGATCCTGCACCACAGAACAGAACAGCGGAGACCAGCCCCATGTCTGCGGCCTAAGGCAATGCTTGCAGTGCTTCCGGAGAAAGAGAAAGAAACGCTCCTGAAATGCTGGGACCGATGGTCAGCATCCAGATCACTGCCTCTAACTCCCACTGGGGTCTGTGGCGCTCCCAGCTCTGCCCCTCCCTCCTCCTCCTCCCACATCCCCTCCCAGGTGAACCATGGATGACCCTTCCCATTCTCCGCCCTCCTCAGTTCTGATGGCAGGTAGGGAGGTGGGGGGGTCATGTGGGGAATCTGAAGGCCATTAGGAAGTGCTGCTTGAAGAGCCAGAGACTGTCTGTCCACCTGCCTCACTCACCCCGCCGGCTGAACTGATTAACACAGAGGCCTCATGAGTGTGTGTTTAGAACCAATCCTCTTCCCTCCCCCTGACTCTGCCACTGCATAACTTGGCTGTTTTGGGCAAGTTGTCCCCTGGAGTGTTAATTCTCTGTACTTTAAAATAAGAACAAGAGCCCAGCAGGCATGGTTCAGTGGTTGAACATTGATCTGTATGACTCAGGAGGTCAAGGTTTGACTCCCTCTGAGGGCACATGCCCGGGTTGTGGTCTCAATGCCCAGTGTGGAATTGAGGAGGCAGCCAATCCATGATTCTCTCTCATTGATGTTTCTATCTCTCCCTCTACCTTCCTCTGAAATCAATGGAAGATATTCTATCTTATTAATAAAAACCTAGGTGGTCCTCATGCCATCACACCATGATGCCCTCATGCTGTCACAAGATGGCTGCATGCACAGGTGGGCGGGGCTGGACTGTGTGCATGAGGGCGCTGGAGGGAAGTTGATGGGGAGGTGCAAAGGGGGAGTCCCTCAGGGCCGGCATGGGGCTGCAGGACTCTGAAACTTGGGGGAGTCACCCTGCAGGGCTGTGGGACTCTGAGACTTGAGAGAGCTGCCCCATGGGGCTGTGGGACTCCCGGACTCAGGGGAGTCCTGAAGCCCCATGGGTCACCGGCCCTGTGGGCTAAACATCAGGGCAAAGGGCACTACCCCCACTCCACCTCCACCCAGGGGAAATGAGATTCAACTCCAGTGTCAGGATAAACCTGGGGTAGCGGGAGCTGCCCACACGCCATGTTCATCCCCTAGCCTTGACCTGGGGTATGAACATGACAGAAAACCTCCCTAGTCACTGCCTGGTCCCCTACTCTGAGCTTCTCCCCACACAAGAGCAGTGATTTCATTTCCTGACAAGAGCAGTGACCTCACTTCCTGACGATGGAGCCCAACAGAATGTGGAACCCTGGTAGCCAGGCAGCCACTTTCTAAATCAGCCTCTACCCAGCTCATTTGATAGAGACATTCCCACCAAGGCATGTTCTGCTGTTTGCTGCAGTCTTGCTGCCGTGATAGGCAAAGAGCCAGCCATGACAGCTTCTTCCGTCACTGCCGTCACTGGCTCTGCACTCAGCCCCGATGTCTCTGGCCCTTTTCACGGGGGATTCCAGAGGTAACCCAGGGAGGCCCAGGGCAGTTTTCTTAGAACCAGGCCACCACTCTCATCCCCCTCACCAGTCCCATGTCCCCTGGGGCGCTGGCCCCACAGGGCTGTGGGACTCTGGGACTTGGGGGAGTCCCGCAGCCCTGCAGGGCACTGGCTTTGACACTGCATCCCTGCAGGTGCTGTCACAGACTCTCAAAGGAGGGAGGAGGAAGCCAGATACCCACACCCAGGACTTGGCAAATAGTGATATTAAAATATTTCTTCTAATTAATTCCCTTTTAATGTGCATAAATTCATGCACCAGGGCACTATATATCTATACTGTCCTCTCTAATAAAATGGTAATATGCAAATTAACCATCACTCCGCTACATAAGCCATGCCCACCAGCCAAGCCACGCCCACCAGCCAATCAGGGCGGGTATGCAAATTAACCCCAATCCAAGATGGCTACAGCCACAGAGAGCAAGGTTTCCCAGGTAACAGAGCAAGCCAAGCTTTCCATAGCCGTTGCAGGCCTAAGCCTCCACTCAAGCTACAAAGTTTCAATTATAGAAGGTAAACAAATTCAAACAAATGGCGGCAGAATGGAGCTTGAGACAGCAGGCCAGGGTTGCTGGCAGCAACAGGGGAAGCAAAGCTTTCCGCACACCCTGGCCGGGCTCACCCGCTTAAGGCTACAAAGTTTCAATTGTACAAGGTGAATTAACTGCCACAGAAATGGCTGCCGGAGCCCCAGGCTTGGCTCCACTCCAGGCTACAAAGTTTCAATTGTAGAAGGAAAATAAATTCCAGATACCAGGACCTCCACTTGGGTTGCCAGGGGGCGTGGCCGGCCTGCAAACCACCACAGGCCCCTCGCTCAGGCCGCCCCCGCCCCAAGGGAACCCCCACCCTTATCTGTGACACCCTTCAGGGCAAACCAGCTGGCCCCCACCCATGCACCAGGCCTCTATCCTATCTAATAAAAGAGTAATATGCAGATTGATCATCACTGCAACACACAATATAGCTGCCCCCATGTGGTCAAAGATCCTGCCCCCATGTGGACACAAGATGGCCACCACAAGATGGCCAGCAGGAGAGGGCAGTTGGGAGGCACCCGGCCTGCAAGGGAGGGCAGTTGGAGGTGATCAACCCTGCAGGAGAGGGCAGTTAGGGGTGACCAGGCTGGCAGAGGAGAAAAGTTGGGGCAAACAGGCTGGCAGGGGAGCAGTTAAGCATCAACCAGGCTGGCAGCAGAGTGGTTAGGGGGTGATCAGGCTGGCAGGCAGAAGCGGTTAGGGGCAATCAGGAAGGCAGGCAGGCAAGCAGTTGGGAGCCAGCAGTCCTGGATTGTGAGAGGGATGTCCGACTGCCCGTTTAGGCCCGATCCCACCAGGATTGGGCCTAAACGGGCAGTTGGACATCCTTCCAGGAGTCCCAGATTGGAGAGGGTACAGGCTGGGCTGAGGGACAACCCCCCACCGTGCACGAATTTCGTGCACCGGGCTCTTCTAATAGATATATTATATATATATATATATAATGGAGGAATGTGAAAATTTGTCTGGGACACCGTCACATCATGACTGCTCACAAGATGGGCAGGGCTGCAGGGCCACGGGGCGGCACTCTGGGTCTAAGCGAGATTTCATCTCATCCTGGCAGACTCGCCTAAGGCCCGCAGCTGAATCCCAATGCCAATCTAGGGTTTACTAAACTTTACTGGAGCTGCTCCCCACACCCCGACCCCTGCCCCAGGACCATGCTGCCCACAGCAGGGCACCCCAGCAGTGTCCTGACAGGCAAGTGACCAGTGAGAGCACAGTGGGGCTGCAGGGAGCCATGGAGGGGTAGGGCTGCTGAAGCCAAGCTCTCAGGAGTCTGAGGAGAGTGCCTAAAGGAAAAGAAAGCTTAGGTGAAGTGGCTGGCCAGGAGCCGTGGCCGGGGCGGTGCGGGGTGGGGAGGAAGGGTGGTCTGCAGGTGCATGGACAGGCCTCTGCCTGAGGAGCAGCTCTCAGGCAAGCACCACGGCTTTAGCAAAGCAGCCAGCCAGGAGGCAGGTGGCCCAAGGGGCGTAGAGTGGTGCCTAGGTGGGGTGCACCAGAGGGGGCTCAGGCCAGGGCAGGGGACTAGTGGGTGGAGATCTGCCTCACACGTGGAGAGTGAGGTTCTACAGTGGCCCCAAGACATGGGTTGGCCCGGTGGGAAATGCTGGCATGGAAGGATGCCCGGGTGGAGGGGCTCAGACCTGAAGCCCTGAGTTAGGGTTTGAGGGGCGGCACCACCTCAGTGGAGGGGCACCGCACTGCCAGGTACCCCACTGTGACAGTTCGGTGAAGCTCCCAGAGCTAACCAGACCTTGCCATGGCCTGCGCACTTGAGAGACCATGACTCCTGCTCACACCTTGGCCCAAAAACAAGCCTACACCTGCCCCACCACCAGTTTCGATCCCACCCCACCCCACCCCTAGTTCTAGCCCCACCCCACGGCAGCATTTGCCTGCAAGGAGAGTGCAAAGCCTACCACCTACTCTCCAAAAAGGGGTGGGGGGGCATAAAAAATGGGGCAGGGGATGGGGTAGAGGAAAGAATGTGAAGCAACCACAATAAAGAGGTACTTGAGAACAAGGTTCAGAAGCCTCCCAGGGATGTTAGTTCTGTTTGCCTCACAGCTGTCCCTTAGGAAAGGTGGAGAGTGCAGTTGTGAGGGCTCCCTGTGCACTGAGTCCAGTTCCACAGCCAACTGGAATTTGCCTCAATTTCCTGGTCTGTAAAATGGATTAAGCATGTCCCAGGGCCTTCACTGAGCTTTGAGGGCGAATTGAAATGGGGTCTAGTGGGTGGAGATCTGCTTCACACTAATAAAAGAGAAACATGCAAATTGACCATATCTCTGCCACACCCACAAGCCAATCAGGAGCAAGTATGCAAATTAACCCAACCAAGATTGCTGCAGCCACGGAGCAAGCAGGAGGCTTGGGTTTCCTCAGTGATGGAGGAAGCCAAGCTTCCTGGCCGGCCCTGGCCTCCGCTCAAGGCTACAAAGTTTCAATTATAGAAGATAAATAAATCCCAGATACCAGGGCCTCCTCTTGGGTTGCCAGGGGGTGTGGCTGGCCTGCAAACCACCACAGGCCCCTCACCCAGGCCGCCCCATGCCCCAAGGGAACCCCCACCCTGATCCAGGACACCCTTCAGGGCAAACCAGCTGGCCCCCACCTGTATACCAGGCCTCTACCCTATCTAATAAAAGAGTAATATGCAAATTGACCATCACTCCAACACACAAGATGGCTGCCCCCATGTGGTCAAAGATGGCTACACCCATGTGGACACAAGATGGCCACCACAAGATGGGCACCAGGGGAGGGCAGTTGGGAGAGACCAAGCCTGCAAGGGAGAGAAGTTGGGGGCGATCCAGCCTGTAGGGGAGGGCAGTTAGGGGTGACCAGGCCAGCAGGGTAGGGCAGTTGGGGCAATCAGGCTGGCAGGGGAACAGTTAGGTGTCAATCAGACCAGCAGGGGAGCGGTTAGGGGTCAATCAGGCAGATGCAGTTAGGGGCAATCAGGCAGGCAGGCAGATGAGTGGTTAGGAGCCAGCAGTCCCGGATTGTGAGAAGAATGTCCGGTTGCTGGTTTAGGCCCAATCCCTGTAGGACATCCCCTGAAGTGTCCAAGATTGGAGAGGGTGCAGGTTGGGCTGAGGGACACTCCCACTCTGTACATGAATTTCATGCACCAGGCCACTAGTATGACATACCCTGAGTGGCCAGATTATAATTTTTTTATTTTTATTTTTTTAAATTTCTTTATTGATTAAGGTATCACATATTTGTCCTCATTTCCCCATTCCCATCCCAAACCCCTCCCCACGTATCCTCCCACCCCCCTGTTGTCTGTGACCACTGTTTAGGTTTATATGCATGCATACAAGACCTTTGGTTGATCTCTCCCCCTTCCCCCCACCCTCTCCTATCTTCCCTGAGGTTTGACAGTCTGATCGATGCTTCCATGTCTCCGGGTCTGTTTTCGTTCATCAGTTTATGTTGTTCATTATTTCCCCTAGATGAGTGAGATCATGTGATACTAGAAATCTTACCTTATAATAGAGAAACATGCAAATTGACCGCACCTCCGCTATGCCCACGATTGGGCCGGCAGGAGGCTGGGGGCGGGACTCCGGGTGGCATATCCGCCGTTGAGAAGATCAAGATGGTGGTGCCCAGTGGCCGGGCCCATGCCGCCGCTCCCGGGGGTGCCTGGGGCCATCGGCACCCCGGGGGGCGTGGCCGGGCGATCGGCACCCCGGGGGAGCGTGGCCTGACCCATGCCGCCACTCTCCGGGGTGCCTGGGGCGATCAGCACCCAGGGGGGCTTGGCCGGGCGATCGGCACCCGGGGGGGCGTGGCCGGGCGATCAGCACCCCGGGGGGCGTAGCCGGACCCATGCCGCCGCTCCCCGGGGTGCCTGGGGCGATCAGCACCCCGGGGGGGCGTGGCCGGGCAATCGGCACCCGGGGGGGCGTGGCCGGACCCATACCGCCGCTCCCCGGGGTGCCTGGGGCTATCAGCACCCCGGGGGGCGTGACCGGGCATTCGGCACCGCGGGGGGGCGTGGCCGGACCCATGACGCCACTCCCTGGGGTGCCTGGGGCGATCAGCACCCCGGGGGGGCGTGGCCAGACCCATGCCGCCACTCCCCGGGGTGCCTGAGGCGATCAGCACCCCGGGGGGGCGTGGTCAGACCCATGCCGCCACTCCCCGGGGTGCCTGGGGAGATCAGCACCCCGGGGGGGCGTGGCCGGGCGATCGGCACCCCGGGGGGCGTGGCCGGACCCATGCCGCCTATCCCGGGGGTTCCTGGGGCGATCGGCACCCCGGGGGGGCATGGCCGGACCCATGCCGCCACTCCCTGGGGTGCCTGGGGAGATCAGCACCCCGGGGGGGCGTGGCCGGGCGATCGGCACCCCGGGGGGCGTGGCCGGACCCATGCCGCCTATCCCGGGGGTGCCTGGGGCGATCGGCACCCCGGGGGGGCATGGCCGGACCCATGCCACCGCTCCCGGGGTGCCTGGGGCGATCAGCACCCGGGGGGGGCATGGCCGGACCCATGCCGCCACTCCCCGGGGTGCCTGGGGCGATCAGCACCCCGGGGGGGGCATGGCCATGCGATCGGCACCCCGGGGGTCGTGGCCGGACCCATGCCGCCGCTCCCCGGGGTGCCTGGGGCGATCAGCACCCCGGGGGGGCGTGGCCAGACCCATGCCGCCACTCCCCGGGGTGCCTGGGGAGATCCGCATCCCGGGGGGGCGTGGCCGGGCGATCGGCACCCCGGGGGGGCATGGCCGGACCCATGCCGCCGCTCCCGGGGTGCCTGGGGCGATCGGCACCCCCAGGGGGCGTGGCTGGGCGATCAGCAATCCGGGGGGCGTGGCCGGGTGATCAGCACCCCAGGGAGGCGTGGCCGGGCCCATGCCGCCACTCCCCGGGGTGCCTGGGGAGATCAGCACCCCGGGGGGCCGTGGCCGGGCCATCGGCACCCCGGGGGGCGTGGCCGGGCCCATGCCGCCACTCCCCGGGGTGCCTGGAGCGATCAGCACCCCGGGGGGGCGTGGCCGGGCGATCGGCACCCCTGGGGGACGTGGCCCGACCCATGCCGCCACTCCCCGGGGTGCCTGGGGCCTTCGGCACCCCTGGGGGCGTGGCCGGGCCCATCGGCACTCGGGGGGCGTGGCCGGGCCCATGCCGCCCCTCCCGGGGGTTCCGGGTCGATTGGCCACCTGGGGGGGCTTGGCCGTGCCCATCCCGCCCCTCCCGCCGCTCCCGGGGGTCCCAGGGGCCGAGGCTTTCCGGGCCTTGGGCACCAGCAGGGAGCCTGCACTGATCGCAGGAAACCACTGGGGGTCGGCTCCTGTGATCAGTAGCAGGGACGCTGGGTGCGGCGAGCCCAAGGCCAGGAATGCCTGGGGCGGAGGCTTTCCCGGCCTTGGGCACCAGTGGGCAGCCTGCAAGGATGGCAGGAAACCACTGGGGGTCGGCTCCTGCGATCCTTAGCAAGGATGTTGGGTGCCGCGGAGCCCAAGGCCACCGCCCGGGGCCAAGCCCCGACCCTGAAAAAGGCCGAAGGCGGTGGCCACAGCCAAGGCCTGGGTCCCTGGTGCCGGTGGAAAACTGGTGCAGGCAGCCAGGTGAATGAAGGTCTATTGCACGAATCTTCGTGCAAACGGGCTACTAGTACACTTATAAGAACCAAAAATGAGACAAGCAATAATGGTTATGCTGAGAGGCAAATGAATCAGTCTATAGTGAGTTTCTTTCTGGGCCAACAGTTCTTTTGAGTCCCAATTTCAATGTCAAACAGTTCCTTGTGTGTACATGTCAGCAATGATATTTCAGTTCTGGATGGTGGACAAATGGTGGTGATGCAGGTCCTACCCTCTCTGGTTTGGCCCTGGGCAACCTTCAGCAACACATAGCTGCTGTCTGCTAGTATGGCAAGGCGTCGTCAGCGTCTTCCATCTCTGGACTGCTTCTCTTCTGTCTTCATGGCTGGAGCAGTCCTGTCAATTCCTCTCTGTTGCAGGAATCCACATGGTCTTGGAGTTGTTTCCTAAAAATATATAAACATATTCTCGACCAAAAGTTAATAAAGGAACATTTTCAATAAATTTGACTTGGGATCCTTTTTCATTTTTTGCCCAAACGATTTTCCTTTGGCTTGTTTTGACACCATGTGTGTTTTTCATGGGTGTCTTGCTGTTAGCATTACAAATGAAAGTTAATTTTCTAAAGTAAAAATTTTCTAGATGTAATTTACTTACAGGATATTTTTCCTTACCTGATATTCTTCTACTATCCCCCCTTTTTAAATTTAAATGTTAGGAGGCTTTTGCAAATTTTATAATGTAGTCTTGATAGCTTTTAAATTTTAATTTTTGCGCTAAAATATGACTGCTATAGGTTCATTACATGTTACACACTTTTACCATGAGATGAACTACCAATAAAAATTTTTGTTAACACTTTAGGAACAGCTTTTTGTCCAGTACAATCATTTTTTCTAGAATATTCACTTATTTCAATTAGCCAATTTAAATTAGCCTGAAAACTTGACTACTATTTTACTGTCAAATTTAATACTCTAAGAACAATCTTATTTTACCCTGTAAATATTAGTGGAAAGGATTATTTGTGAGTGGCCAGATTATTATGTTTTCAGAGACCATAATAATCTGTCCACTCAGTGTATAAAAAAACCTAAGCGACCATCTCAACTGAAAGGACTACTGAATAGGCTGCACGGGGCAACCAGGCTGGTAGGGGTGTTAGTGAGGAACGACCAAATGGCTGAACAGCAGTATGTGTAGGGCGACCAGGCCTGTAGCAGGGAAAATTGGGGGTGACCAGGCTGGCAGAAGGGGCAGTGAATGGCAACCAGGCTGGCAGAGGGGGGAAGAGAGGGGTGACCAGGCCAGCGGGGGTGGGGGGAGTTGGTGGTGACTAGGCCAGCAGGGGGGGGTAGTTGGGTGTGATCATGCTGGCAGCGGATTAGTTACGTGTCAATCAGGCCAGTAAGGGAGTGGTTAAGGGGCAATCAGGCTGTCAGGCAGGTGAGAAGATAGGAGCAAGTGGACCTGGACTATGAGAGGGATGTCTGACATCCCCAGAGGGGTCCCGGGTTGGAGCAGGTGCAGGCTGGGCTGAGGGGAACCCCTGCCTCCCGTGCAGAAATTTTGTGCACAAGACCTCTAGTTCTATATAATAGAGAGGTAATATGCAAATTGACCACCACTCCAATACACAAGATGGCCGCCCCTATGTGGTCAAAGATGGCTGCCCCCATGTGGACACAAGATGGTCACCACAAGATGACCAGCAGGGGAGGGCAGTTGTGGACAATCAGGACAGCAGGGGCGGGTAGTTGGGGGTGACCAGGCCAGCAGGGGAGGACAGTTAGGGGTGACCAGGCCTTCATGGGAGGACAGTTAGGAGTGACCAGGCCTGCAAGGGAGGGAGGTTAGGAGTGACAAGGCCGGCAGGGAAGGGCAGTTAGGGGTGACCGGGCCAGCAGGGGAAAGCAGTTAGGGTTGACTGGGCCTGCAGGGGAGGGCAGTTGGGGGGAACCAGGCCTGCAGGGGAGGGTAGTTGGGGGTGACCTGGCTGGCAAGGAAGAGCAGTTAGGGGTGATTGGGCTAGCAGGGGGGCTGTTGGGGGTGACCAGGCCTGCAGGGGAGGACAGTTAGGGGCGACCAGGCCAGCAGGGGAAAATAGTTAGGGGCTACTAGGCTGGCAGTGGAGCAGTTAGGTGTCCATCAGGCTGGTAGGAGAGTAGTTAGGGGATGATCAGGATGGCAGGCAGAAGCGATTAGGGGCAATCAGGAAGGCAGGCAGGCAGTAAGCAGTTGAGAGCCAGCAGTTCTGGATTGTGAGAGGGATGTTTGTTTAGGGCAGTCGGACATCCCTCAAGGGATTCCAGTTAGACATCCCTCGAGGGGTTTAGGGCAGTCGGACATCCCTCGAGGCAACCCTGCTAGTGGCTCTCAACCTGTGGGTTGCCCACATAGATATTTACATTATGATTCATAACAGTAGCAAAATTACAGTTATGAAGTAGCAACAAAAATAATTTTATGGTTGGAGGTCACCACAGCATGAGCAACTGTATTAAAGGGTCGCAGCATTAGAAAGGTTGAGAACCACTGGATTAGAGGGATAATACCTCAACATAAAAAAGCCTTATATGACAAACCTACAGCCAACATCATACTCAGTGGGCAAAACTAAACTCATTTCCCCTAAGAACAGGAACAAGACAAGGATGCCCACTTACACTACTCCTGTTCGTCATAGTACTAGAAGTACTAGCCATAGCGATCAGACAAGAAGAAGGTATAAAAGGCATCCAAATTGGAAAAGAAAAAGTAAAACTGTCCTATTCGCAGATGACATGATACTATACATAGAAAACCCCAAAGACTCCATCAAAAAACTATTAGATTTAATAAATGAATTTGGCAATGTAACAGGATACAAAATTAATGCCAAGAAATCTATGGCATTTCTATACACCAATAGTGAACTTACAAAAAGAGAGACTAAAAAAGCAATCCCATTTACCATTGCACCAAAAAAATTAAGATACCTAGGAATAAACTTAACCAAGGAGGTAAAAGACCTACACGCAGAAAACTATAGGACGCTGAAAAAAGAGACAGAGGAAGACTTAAACAGATGGAAGAACATACCATGTTCATGAATTGGTAGAATTAACATCTTTAAAATGTCCATACTACCCAAAGCAATCTATACATTCAATGCACTCCCCACTTAAATACCAACAGCATATTTCACAGACCTAGAAAGAACTCTTCAAAAATTCATCTGGAATAAAAAATGACCCTGAATAGCTACAGCAATCCTGAGAAAGAAGAATAAAGTAGGAGGGATCTCAATACCAGATTTCAAGCTGTATTACAAAGCCACTGTTCTCAAAACAGCCTGGTACTGGCACAAGAACAGACATATAGACCAATGGAATAGAATAGAGAATCCAGATATCGACCCAAACCACTATGCCCAATTAATATTTGACAAAGGAGGCATGAACATACAATGGAACCAAGACAGTCTCTTCAATAAATGGTGTTGGGAAAATTGGACAGATACATGCAAATAAATGAAACTAGATCACCAACTTACACCATACACAAAAATAAACTCAAAATGGATACAGGACTTAAACATAAGATGGGAAACCATAAAAATACTAGAGGAATCCACATGCAGCAAAATCTCAGACATATGCTGAAAGAACTTCTTCACTGATACTGATCCTAGGGCAATGGAAGCTAAAGAGAAAATAAGCAAATGGGACTAATAAAAATAAAAAGCTTTTTCACAGCAAAAGAAACCATCAACAAAACAACAAGAAACCCCACTGTATGGGAGAACATATTTGCTAATGTTATCACTGATAAAGGTTTAATCTCCAACATCTACAGGCAACTTATACAATTTAATAAAAGGAAGATAAATGATCCAATAAAAAAATGGGCAATGGACCTAAATAGAATCTTTTCGAAAGAAGACAGAAGGAAGGCCAAGAAACACATGAAAACATTGCTCAAAGTCACTAATTATCCGAGAGATGCAAATTAAAACGACAATGCGGTATCATCTCACACCTGTCAGAATGGCTATCATCAACAAATCAACAAACGACAAGTGTTGGCGAGGATGCGGAGGAAAAGGAACCCTCGTGCACTGCTGGTGGGAATGCAGACTGGTGCAGCCACTGTGGAGAACAGTATGAAGTTTCCTCAAAAAACTAAAAATGGAACTCCCATTTGACCCAGTAATCCCACTCCTAGGAATATATCCTGAGAAACTGGAAACACCAATTAGAAAGGATATATGCACCCCTATGTTCATAGCAGCACAATTTACAATAGCTAAGATTTGGAAACAGCCTAGGTGCCCGTCAGCAGATGACTGGATGAGAAAACTATGATACATCTACACAATGGAATACTACGCTGCCATAAAAAAGAAGGAATTCTTACCATTTGCAGCAACCTGGATGGAACTGGAGAACATTATGCTAAGTGAAATAAGCCAGTCAATGAAAGAAAAATACCACATGATCTCACTCATTTATGGATAATAAAGAACATTATAAACTGATGAACAAAAAGATAGATATAGAGTCAGTAAAGCATCAAACAGACTGTCAAATTACAGGGGGAAGGTTAGGGAGAGGTGGGGAGAAAAGAGATCAACCAAAGAACTTGTATGAATGCATATAAGCATAACCAATGGACGCAAAACTCTGGGGGGTGAGGGCAAGTATGGGAATGGGTTGGGGGGGGCAATGGTAAGATATGTACACATTATTACCTTCATAAAAAAATGAAAAAATTAAACCGCTTTATTACACCTTACACCAAACAGCTGTTGCTCTTAAAACCCCTCCTAAGTCCCCACCTTAGGTTCTGCCTTCACAGTTCATCCAGATTAGGTTGTCATTGGTCAGTTTCTATGCCAGTCAGCGTCAAAAGCTCCACCTCCTAGGCAGCCATTGACTCCTCACACTTTACCCAGATTTGGTTCTGATTGGTTGGTTTCTATGCCAGTCAGCATATCTGGGCTTATCAACAGGCCTGATCAGAGAGTCAGGGCTAATCAGCAGCCCCAGTGGAGGCCTGAGAGAAAGACAGGCGTGGCTGCTGGCCAGGCCCAGTGTGAGAGATGCAAGTGATGATCAACAGCTGCCACAGAGGCTATGGATCAGACCCTGCTTCTCTCCAGCCCTCTCTTTGAGCCTGATCTGCAGCCCCCTCAGCAGTCAGTGCTGGGTCTGGGCACCTGCAGAGGGCCATTCAGTGCTGGGTTGCCATGGCGACCCAGCACTGACTTCCAGTCTGTTGAGCCTTCTGTCATTTTGGATGTTATGGACCCTGGTTTTTTATTTATTAGGATTATACAACATAAGCTTTAAGGTAGAATTGCATTAGTAGAAATAAAGAGACATTTCATTTAAAAATGTATATTGGTTTGATATGATTCAAATCCACTTGTTTATGACAAAAATCAAGTCTTTAAGAACAGGATTGCTTGCCCTAGCTGGTTTTGCTCAGTGGCTAGAGCTTCAGCCTGAGGACTGACGGGTCCCAGGTTTGATTCTGGTCAAGGGCACATGCCTGGGTTATAGGCTTGATCCCCAGTAGGTCGCGTGCAGGAGGCAGCCAATCAATGATTCTCTCTCATCATTGATGTTCCTATCACTGTCCCTCTCCCTTCCTCTCTGAAATCAATAAAAATCTACTTAAAAAATAAAAGAATAAGATTGCTTTGCTATCAAAGCCAAGTAAGGTGTGTCATTTGTTGTCCCTGATGAAGTCTGAGCAGCTCAGTTGCTAAGTGACTTCACTGGGTTCTTATCAAATAAAATCCGTGGAGAAGCAACTACACCCACCATACATTTAGTCTATAAAGACCAGAAGTTGGGGAGGACAGAATGTTTCTGGGGTAGGAGACAGTGAGGGTAAGTAGCTGGGAGGCAGGGAAGACACAGGAATGCCCAGTGTCTGGAAGCACCGGAGGGTCTGGGATATGCAAATCTGCTGGGGGGCGGGGTTAGGCCCTTTGCTCTGAGAGGTCAGATCCAGAGGGAGGGCCAGGGTGCGGTTCCAGGGATCCCCTTCCTACGAGGCTCCTCCTCCTCCCTGTAACCCCCTAACTTGTCCATTTGGATTAAGGGGGTGGGAAGCAGGTACACAATGCCTCAGTGCTGGATCTCTCCCAGGGTGTTGGAGGGGTGTTTGTATTGGTTTATTTGATTCTTCTTACACATTGAAGGGGGTGGCAGGGGAGTGTCTGCCAGACATGGTTTCCTTCTGCTTGCTCGCCAGAGCTGCCCCACATGATGCCATTTCCCTTCCTTCCCTGCTGCCCCGAGCTAACTCACATGAGATCACCAGGGACGGAACTGGGGCCCCCATTGTGTTTCATGGAGATTGCATTCCATAGGAACCTGCCTGATCCACTGAGTCATTCACTGAGGGAAAGGCTCAATTTAAACAAAGCCGCCACTTAGATAGGTGCCAGCTGAGCAATTTGCAGAGGGTTTATCATCCCTTCTGGCTGTTTTCTTGGAAACCACAAACTCAAGCTAGCAGAGCAGGCAGCGTGGTGGGCCTGCGTGTGCCTCTGCCCGTGGCCACCTCTGCTGGGGGATTCCCCCGTGGCTGGGCAGGCAGCTTCCAGGCTGGGCAGCACAGTGGACCTGCCTGTGCCAGGTGGCCTCCAGGCCAGGCCGAGCAGGGGCTGCCTCCCACGGGGGTTGCCCCTCCCTCCCCCCCCCCCCCCCCCCCCCCCCCCCCCCCCCCCCCCCCGCTCCCAACCGGCTGGCCTTTGGGCTGAGCCAAGTGAGAGCCGCCTCTGCTGGGGGCCACCCTGGGTTGTGTGGAGGCCCATCTGGTGATAGCAGTCCCAGCCCACCAGCTCCTGCTGTGCATGCCTCCAGCTGACGGTTGTGACATCATGGCATCTGGGCTAATTTGCATACTCCTCTATTATTATATAGGATTTTTATACATGTTCCATAGTATTCCTATAATCAGGGATAATAAGAGAATAGCAAATTCATGTTAAATATTTTCTATAGGGAAGGAGATCTCTTCAATGTACTTAAACACCTAAACAAAGTCTGTAAAGGGCACTGAAGATTTTAGATGGTACTTCACAAACTTTTTAACAGTAAGAAAAGGATTATCTTATTCTTTCCATTGAAACTACATGCCTCTCCAGCTTGTTTGATAGTAATCATAGACACTATGTAAAGCAACCAATGTGCTGACATTCAAGTAAACTTTATTTGTGCACTTAATTATATGATCATATGGTTTTTATCCTGTATATATCCTTTCTGATTGGTGTTCCTAATTTCTTGGGATGTATGCCTAGAAGTGGGATCACTAGGTCAAATGGAGTTCCATTTTTAATTTTTTGAGGAAACTCCATACTGTTTTCCACAGTGGCTGCACCAGACGCATTTCCACAAACAGTGCAAAAGTTTCCCTTTTCTTCACATCCTTACCAGTACTTGTTGTGTTGGTTTTTGATACTAGCCATATCTGAGGTAATATGTGATTGTAGGTTTTAAAAAAATACATTTTTTTATTGATTTCAGAGAAAGGAAGAGAGAGGGAGAGTGTGAGAGAGAAACATCAATGATGAGGGAATCTTCAATCAACAGCCTCTTGCACACCCCCTACTGGGGATGGAGCAGAAACCTGGGGATGTGCCCTGATTGGAATAGAACTGTGACCTCCTGATTCAACACTCAAACACTGAGCAACACCAGCTGGGCTGATTGTAGTTTTTAGTCTCATAATTGGTGACCTTGAGCATGTTTTAATATGTACATTGGTTGTCTTTTTTGGAGAAGTGTCTATTCAGGTCATTTTCCATTTTTTAATTGGGTTGTTATTTTTCCTGATATTGAGTTGTATAAGTTGTATTTATAGTTTAGAAATTAACCCCTTATTGGATGTATCATTGATGTATATATTCTCCCATACAGTGGTTCTCTTTTAATTTTGTTGGTGGTTTCTTTTGCTGTGCAGAAGCTTTTCTACTTTTTGTAGTCCCATTTGTTTATCTTCTCTTTTTTATCTTCTCTGAGGGCAAAGGGGTTCCTTTGCCCTCAGAGACATAAAAATATTTCTATGAAAGATGTCTGAGACTTTACTGCCTGTGCTTTCTTCTAGGATTTTTATGGTTTCTCAACTTAAATTTGTCTTTTATCAATTTTGTGTTTATTCTTGTGTATGGTGTAAGTTGGTGGGCTAGTTTCACTTTTTTTTTTTTTTGCATGTATCTAATTTCCCCAACAGCATTTATTGAAGAGAATGTTTTTTCCTTCTTTGTATGCTCTTGCCTCTTTTGTCAAATATTAATTGGTCATAGAGACGTGATTGACTTCTTGGATCTCTGTTCTGTTCCATTGATCTATATGCCTGTTCTTATTCTAGTACAGGCTGTTTTGATTACAGTAGCTTTGTAGTATAATTGATATCTGGTATTGTGATCCCTCCAACTTTGTTCTTCTTTCTCAAGATTACTGGAGCTATTTGGTGTCTTTTTTAGATTCTATATAAAAATTTATTTTATTTTTAATTCTTTATTGTTGAAAGTATTACAACTTTTCCCCATTGACCTCTCCCTGCCCACTCTTGGCCCTCACCACCCCCACCCCCAACAACACAGGCCCTCATCCCGCTATGGTTTGTGCCCATTAGCTATGCTTATATGCATGCATACAAGTCCTTTGGTTCATCTCTTTTGTTTTAAAGAAATCTTTATTGTTGAAAGTATTTTATATGTCTCTTTCTTCTCCCCATTGCCCTCTTCTGCCCCCCTCATCCCCAAGCCTTCACCACCCACTGTCCGTGTCCTTGGGTTATACATATATGCATATGAGTTCATTAGTTGATCTCTTTCCCCTCTTCACCCATCCCTGCCTTGCCTCTAAGGTTGGACAGTCTGTTTAATATTTCTATGTTTCTGGATCTGTTTGTTCATCAGTTTGTGTTGTTCATTAGATTCCACATATGAGTGAGATCATGTGATACTTATCTTTCTGCAACTGTCTTATTTCACTTAGCATATTACTCTCCAGACGTATTCATGTTGTTGTAAATGGTAAGAGTTTATTCTTTTTCACGGACGCATGGTACTCATTGTGTAGATGTACAACAGTTCTTTAATCCACTAATCTGCTGATGGGCACTTAGGCTGTTTCCAAATCTTAACTATTGTACTAGAAAATTGCTCTACTATGAGCATAGGGATGTATATATCCTTTCTGATTAGTGTTTCTAATTTCTTGGGATATATTCCTAGAAGTGGAATGAGTGAGTCAATTGGAGTTCCATTTTTAGTTTTTTGAGGAAACTCCATATTGTCCTCCACAGTGGCTGCACCAGTCTGCATAGCCACCAGCAGTGTATGAGGGTTCCCTTTTCTCCACATCCTTATCATCTGTTGATTTGTTGATGTTAACCATCCTGACAGGTGTGAAGTGGTACCTCATCATTGTTTTGATTTGCATCTCTTGGATGATTAGTGATGTTGAGCATTTATTCATTTTATTGGCCTTTTGTAGGGGCACTTTTTAAAAATTAAATCTTTATTGTTCAGATTATTACAGTTGTTCCTCTTTTTTTCCCCCCATAGCTCCCCTCCACACAGTTCCCACCCCATCCTCTGCTCTTACCTCCCCCCACTGTCCTCATCCATAGGTGTATGATTTTTGTCCAGTCTCTTCCCGCACCCACCACATCCCATTCCCCCTGAGAATTGTCAGTCCACTCCCTTTCTATGCCCCTGATTCTATTATACCCACCAGTTTATTCTGTTCATCAGATTTTTTATTCACTTGATTTTTAGATTCACTTGATAGATATGCATTTGTTGTTCATAATTTTTATCTTTACCTTTTTCTTCTTCTTCCTCTTCTTAAAGAATACCCTTCAGCATTTCATATAATACCGGTTTGGCAGTGATGAACTTCTTTAGCTTTTGCTTATTTGTGAAGCTCTTTATCTCACCTTCAATTTTGAATGATAGCTTTGTTGGGTAGAGTAATCTTGGTTGTAGGTTCTTGCTATTCATCACTTTGAATATTTCTTGCCACTCCCTTCTGGCCTGCATAGTTTCTGTTGAGAAATCAGCTGACAGTCATATGGGTACTCCCTTGTAGGTAACTAACTGTTTTTCTCTTGCTGCATTTAATATTCTCTCTTTGTCTTTCCCCTTGGCATTTTAATTATGATGTGTCTTGGTGTGGTCCTCTTTGGATTCCTTTTGTTTGGGGTTCTCTGTGCTTCCTGTACTTGTAAGTCTATTTCTTTCACCAGGTGGGGGAAGTTTTCTGTCATTATTTCTTCAAATAGGTTTTCAATATCTTGCTGTCTCTCTTCTTCTGGCACCCCAATAATTCGGATGTTGGTACACTTGAAGTTGTCCCAGAGGCTTCTTACACTATCTTCATATTTTTGGATTCTTTTTTTCTTTTTGCTTTTCCGGTTGGGTGTTTTTTGCATCTTCATATTTCAAATCTTTGACTTGATTCTTGCAATCCTCTAGTCTGCTGTTGGATCTCTGTATATTATTCTTTATTTCAGTCTGTGTGTGCTTACTTTCTAGTTGGTCCTTTTTCATATCCTTGAGGGTCTCACTAAATTTATTGGCGGTTTCTAGAAGATATTTCAGTAACCTTATAACTGTGGTTTTGAACTCTATATCCAGTAGTTTGCTTTCCTCCATTTCTGTCATTTGTGACTTGTTTCTTGGTCTCCACATTTTGGCTGCACCCCTGTGTTAATAGAGTGGCTTTGTGTGCTAGGTGTCCTATAGGGTCCAGTGACTCAGCCTCCCCAATTACCTGAGGTGGACATTCTTGGTGCACCCCTTTGTGGGCTGTGTGCACAGTCTTGTTGTAGTTAAGCCTTGATTGTTGTTGGTATCACTGGGAGGAATTTATCTCCAGGCCAATTGGCTGTGAGGATCAGCTTTGTCTATAATGGAAGAACTTCTGTGCTGGAGATACCCTTATGGGGAAAGACTTGCATCAGTGGGGCTTTGGTGCTCATTGAGTCTGCCCCTTGAGAGTGTCCCTTTAGTATCTGAGGAGTTGTAATCTGGATGGTCCCACTCTGACCACTGGGTACACTGGCTCTTGGATCTCCAAGGAGGTGCAAATTTAGCCTCTGCCTGAGGCCACCCAGCAGGAGCTATGGAGAGATCTGAAGATTCCTCTTCTTTGTTTGGGGTTTGGAGGTGCCCAGATGAGGCCCAGCTTTGAAGTAATGCAAGCTGCTGTGGGGCCTTGGGCCTTATTTTGGATGTTCTGGGTTTTTCAGACTCAGCTGCAATTTGTTAGGTAATTTTAGATTTCAAAGGACCAGGCCATTCATATGCAAAAGCCTCTGTGCACAGCTTGGCAGGGGCGGGGTCTCAGGGAAGAGCAAATAGCAATGGCTGATCTTCAGCCCTGCCCTAAGAGGCCCCAGGGTCTCAGTGTCTCATGGTAATCACTGCAAGCACTTCTAAGAGAAAGCCACCCTCAAGTTCTGCCCGATGCCAGACAATCCAGTTTCCCCCCATATGAGTCTGGGTCCCAGTGTCTCACCTGGAACTGGAGTTCAGTCGGGAGCTTATGTCTCCCTCCAGATTGAAAAAGACAGCCGGGTACTCAGTTGCCAGCCCTTTCCTTGAGCATGCCTCTGTACCTCTGCCTTTACTTCTGCACCTCCTCTGAGTCTCAGTGTGTTTTTTCTTTCCTTCTAGTTGTAGAATTTCCACTCAGCCAGCCTTCCTGTGGTTCTGGATGATGTCTGTTTTGTCTTTTAGTTGTAGTTTTAAAGTGGTTGTGTGAGGCAGCAATTTCAGGTGTTTACCTATGCTGCCATCTTGGTTTCCCAGAATCTGTAGGGCCACTTTTTAGAAGTGTCTATTTAGGTCATTTGCTCATTTTTTAATTGGATTTTTCGTCTTCTTTTTGTTAAGCTGTATGAGTTTCCTATAAATTTTTGAAACTAAAACTTTATCAGATGTAACATTCTCCCATGCAGTGGGCTCTCTCGCTTGTTGTTGATCATTTATTCTGCTGTGTGGAAGATTTTTATTTTGATATAGTTCCATTTGTTTATTTTCTCCTTACTTTTCATTGTTCTAGGAGATGTATTGGTAAAGATAATGCTATGAGACATGTCTGATATTTTGTCATCTATGGCTTCTTCTAAGATTTTTATGGTTCCCCATCTTACATTTAAGTTTTTTTTTTTAATTTACTTGAGTTTATTTTGGGGTATGGTGTAAGTTGGTGGTCCAGTTTCATTTTTTGCATTTATCTGTCCAGTTTTCCCAACACCATTTATTGAAGAGACTGTCTTGACTTTATTGTATGCTCTTTGTATGCTCTTGCCTCCTTGGTCAAATATTAGTTGAACAAAATGTCTTGGGTTGATTTCTGGGATCTCTGTAGTGTTCCCTTGGACTATATGTCTGTTCTGGTACCACTACCAGACAATTTTAAGAACAATGGCTTTGTAATATAGATTGATATCTGGTATTGTGATTGCCCAACTTTGTTCTTCTTTCTCAGGATTGTTGTGGCTATTTGGGGTCTTCTTAAAATTCCATCTTAATTTTTGGAGAGTTTTTTCTAGGTCTGTGAAATATGCCACTCATATTTTAATGACGATTGTATTGAATCTATAGATTATTGTGGGTAGTATGGCCATTTAAATAATGTTGATTATACCAACCCATGAACACAGTATATTCTTCTACTTATTTTTACCTTTCTCCATCACTTTTGTCAACATCCTGTAGTTGCCTACCTATAGGTCTTTTACCTCCTTATTTAAGTTTATTCCTTGGTATCTTAATTTTTGGTAAATGGTATTATGTTTCTTTAAGTCTATCTTTCTCTGAGTTTAATGTTGGTGAATTTAAAAAGCCATAGACTTCTGGGTATTAATTTTATATCCTGCTACATTGCCAAAGTCATTTATTAAATCTAGTGTTTTGTTTTTTTATGGCATCTTTAGGGTTTTCTATGTATGATATCATCTATGAATGACAGTTTTACTTCTTTTCCAATTTGGATGCCTTTTATTTCTTCTTCTTGTCTGATCTCTATGATTAGCACTTCCAATACTATTATGAACAAGAGTGGTGAAAGTGGGCACCCCTTTCTTGTTCTTGTTCTTATGGGAATTAGTTTTAGTATTTTCCCATTGAATAAGATGTTGCTGTATGTTTGTCATAAAGGCTTTTATTATGTTGAGGTATGATCCCTCTATTCCCACTTTGCTGATATTTTTATCAATAAAGGGTGTTGTATTTTGTAAAAAAAAATATTTCTGCATTATTTGATATAATCATGTTGTTTTTGGCTTTCAATTTGATTACAGGATGTATAATGTTTATTGATTTGTGGTTATTGTACTAGCCTTGCATCCCTGGAATAAACCCCACTTGGTCATGGTATATGATCTTTCTTATGTAATGCTGGGTTTGATTTGCTAATATTTTGTTGAGGATTTTAGCATCTATGTTCATCAGGGTTATTGGCCTGTGATTCTCTTTCTTTGTAGTGTCTTTATCTGGTATGGGGATTAGGGTAATGTTGGCTTCATAGAAAGAGCTTGGAAGTGTTCCTACCTTTTGAATTTTTTGAATTAGTCTGAAAGAATCAGTGTTAGTTCTTTGAATGTTTGATAAAACTCCCCTGTGAAGCAGTTTGAACCAGGTGTTTTGTTTACGGAAAGTTTTTTTTATTACTGCTTCAATTCCATCAGATTATTATCAGCCTATTCAGGTTTTCTGATTCTTCATGATTGAGTTTTGTAATATTATATTTTTCTAGGAATATCTCTATTTCATCTAGGTAGTCCAGTTTGTTGGTATAGCGTTGTTTGTAGTATTTTCTACAATCCTTTGTATGTCTATGGGGTCGGTTTTTACTTCACCTCTTTCATTTCTGATTTTGTTTATTTGAGTCCTCTCACTTTGCTTCTTGGTGAGCCTGACTAGAGGTTCATCAGTCTTGTTTATCCTTTCAAAAAACCACCTCTTGGTTCCATTGATCTTTTGTATTTTTTTGGGGGGGGTCTCTATATCATTTATTTCTGCTCTGATCTTTATATTATTTTCTTCCTTCTACTTACTCTGGTCTTTGTTTGTTGTTCTCTTTCTAGTTTTCTAATTATAAGGTTAGATTATTTATTACCCCTTTTTCTTGTTGTTTTTTGTTTGTTTGAGATAGGCCTGTAGTGCTATGAACTTTCCTGTCAGGACTGCTTTCATTGTGTCCCATAGATTTTGAAATGAAAAT
The DNA here is from genome assembly GCF_951640355.1 of Cnephaeus nilssonii. Classification (NCBI taxonomy): domain Eukaryota; kingdom Metazoa; phylum Chordata; class Mammalia; order Chiroptera; family Vespertilionidae; genus Cnephaeus; species Cnephaeus nilssonii. The sequence continues at coordinate 3,471,370 of NC_137096.1, read as the reverse complement.
GTTGCATTTTCATTTTCATTTGTTTCCAGGATGTTTTTTATTTCTTCCTTGATCACTTAGGTAACCCATTTGTTGTTTAATAGCATGCTCTTTAGCCTCCATATGTTTGATTGCTTTTGATTATTTTTATTGTAGTTGATTTCTAATTTTATGCCATTGTGATCTAAGAAGATGCTTGATATCATTTAAATCTTCCTGAATTTTCTTATGTCCTAATATGTGGTGTCTCTTTGAAAATTTCTCATGTGCACTTGAGAAGAATGTATATTTTGTAACTTTTGGATGAAATGTTCTGAAGATGTCAATTTATTCCATCTAATCCAGTGAGGCGTTTAGGATTGCTGTTTGTTGACTTTTTGTCAGAGGACTTATCCTGTGGTGTCAATAGGGTGTTAAAAGTCACCTACTATGACTGTACTGCTATCGATCTCTCCCTTGATATCTGCCAGAAAATTTTTTTATGTACTTGGGTGCTCCTGTATTGGATGCATATATGTTTACCAGAGTTATATCCTCTTGTTGTATAGATCCCTTTAGTATTATGAAGTGGCCTTTCTTATCTCTTGTTATGGCCTTTACTTTGAGGTATATTTTGTCAGATATAAGTACTGCTACTCCAGATTTTTAACTTTTTATTTCTATTTCCCTGAAAATTGTTTCTAAATCCCTTCATTTTTAGTCTATGTGATTCCCTTTTTCTGAGGTGGGTCTCTTGTAGACAGAATATGTATGGGTCATGTTTTTTTTTTTTTTTATCCATTCAGCTTTTATTGGAGTATTTAATCATTTTACATTTAAGATTATTATTCACTAGAGGCCCGGTGCACAAAATTCGTGCACGGAGAGGGGAGGGTGTCCCTCAGCCCAGCCTGTACCCTCTCCAATCTGGGACCCCTGGAAGGATGTCTGACTGCCCATTTAGGCAGTTGGTTATCCCTCTCACAATCCAGGACTGCTGGCTCCCAACTGCTTGCCTGCCTGCCTTCCGGATTGCCCCTAACCGCTTCTGCCTGCCAGCCTGATCACCCCCTAACCACTCCGCTGCCAGCCTGATTGATGCCTAATTGCTCCCCTGCCAGCCTGTTTGCCCCCAACTGCCCTCCCCTGCTGGCCATCTTGTGGTGGCCATCTTGTGTCCACATGGGGGCAGGACCTTTGACCACATGGGGGCAGACATATTGTGTGTTGGAGTGGTGGTCAATCTGCATATTACTATTTTATTAGATAGGATAGTTACTTGTTTCTTGCAATTTTTATTGTTTATGCCTGTATGGCTTCTTCCCTTCCCCTTCCTTCCTTCTTTCCTCCCTTCCTTCATCCCTTCCTTCCTTCTTTTCTCTTTCTTTTTTTCTTTCTTTCTTTCTTTCTTTCTTTCTTTCTTTCTTTCTTTCTTTCTTTCTTTCTTTCTCTCTCTCTCTCTCTCTCTCTCTCTCTCTCTCTCTCTCTCTCTCTCTTTTTCTCTTTCTTTCTTTCTTTTTTTCTTCCCTCCCTCCCAACAGTCCTTTTAGCATTTCTTGCATTGCTGGCTTGGTTGTAGTAAACTCCCTTAGCCTTTTTTTTTTCCTTCAAAACTCCAGATTTCACCTTCAATTTTGAATCAAAGCCTTGCTGGATAGAATATTTTTGGATTTAGTCCCTTCCTTTTCATCATTTTGTGTACTTTACTCCATTCCTTTCTGACCTGATATGTTTTGGTAGAGAAATAGTTTAATAGTCTAATGGGAGATCTCTTGTCTCTCCCTGACAGCCTTTATGATTCTTTGTTGTTGACCTTTGCCAATTTAATTAGGATGTGTCTTGATGTTGGTCTTTTTGGGTTCAAGTTGTTTGGGACTCTGTGTGCTTCTTGGTCTAGTGTGTTTTTTTCTTTTTAACATCAGGGAAGCTTCTCTTATTATTTATTCAGACAGGTTTTCTATTCCTTGCTCAGCTTCCTCTCCTTTTGATAACCTATCATGTGGAAGTTATGTATCATTTTGTCCCAAAGCTCCCTTAGAATCTCCTCCTGCTTTTAAATTATTTTCCAGTTGCTGCTTTGCTTGGTTTTTTTTTTTCCTTCTACCTTTTCTTCTACCTTGCTGATTCAGTCCTCAGCTTCTTATAGTCTTCCATTGTGTTTTTTATAGCAACTATGTAATTCTTCATTTCCTTTTTATTCTTACAAGTGTTGATAAATTTCTTATCCAGCCATTCGAGCATCCATATAACCCTTATTCTGATTTTTTTCTTTGACAAATTGCTTGTCTTTTCTGGTTATTTCTCCTTTTCTTTCATATGGGTATTGTTTCTTTGTCTCCCAATTTTTGCTGTTAATTTGTGATTATTTTTATGTATTAGCTCAATCTTCTATGGTAAACAATTTTTTTGAATTTGTCTTATGTAGTAGATGTTTTGTGGGACCCAATGTGTAGTCTCTGAGGTCTTCTGGCCTGGGTATTCTAGAGATGACCCCTACTTGATATATTTGGTTTCTCTTGATGTATCTGTGTCTTGAATATTATTGTCCCATTCATGGATGGAGTCTCCTCTCTGGGTGTCTGATTATATGGCTTGCTCTATACCACATCAGGGCAACCATTGTGGAGGTGCTGACAGAACAGCACAAATTACAACATGACAAGACATGACACAAATGGAACAGGACACGAATGTACACAAAACACCTATAATCCCAATAAAAGTAACCACCGGCAAAAAAATTAGGAGAGAAAAAGGAGAACAAAAGTGATAGCGAGAAAAGAAAAAAAGAATATTGGGAGAAAACAACAAACAAACAAATAAAAAAAATACAAACGGAAAGCACCCAGAAAAAAAGGGGAGCAGTATCTGTAGATGCAGAGCTTAAATATAGAAAAACAGAAAATAAGGTTAAGAAATTTAATGACTAGGGGAAGGACTATGGTTTAGTATAGAGGATGGAGAATGAGAATGAGTGGATAAGAAGAAAAAATTAATAAAAATATTTATTTGTTTATTTTTAAAAGGAGAATAGAGGAAAGAGTAAATAGGCCTGAATTTAGGAAATGAAACTAATGTAATAATTCATGGAAGAAAAGAGCAAGAGAGGAGAGAAAAAAATAAAAATACATATTTTAAAAATGTGAGTAGCAAAGAAAGAGAAAAGAGAAGTGGGCATAGAGTAGTAGCAGGGAAGAGGAAATTAGATATATTCAGTGACTACAATTACAATTACACATCAGTAAAGCCGATAAAGAAAATCAATTTTTAAAAAGGGTAAAAAGAAAGAGAAAAACTAAAATGATATAGAAGAAAAACAGGATGAAAAAGGGAGAAGCAAGGAAGAAAAAGGTAAAAAAAGAAATAAAGAAAATAATAAGAAAATAAAAATATTAATTCTAAAATGTTTTTAAATTAAAAAAAATAGTGAAGTGTTGTTTGCTTCAGGCACACATTTCAATGCCCCTTAGGAGCTGGTTTAGGACTTCACTCTTCTATCTGCCAATTCTAGGCTTCCTGTTAGGTAATTAGGTGCTGACCACTGTTAGGCACAGTTTTGACTTTTAGCACCATATTGAAGCTCCAAGCAATCCACCGTTCCTCTGTTATGTCTTTTTGCACAGCCTTGCCTCCAACAGGTGGAACCCCACTTTGCCTGTCTGCCACCTGTCCATCTTAATCACTCAAGTGTCTGTTTCTAACAGGGTTTTAGTAGAGATAGTGCTATTTCGATTTCCAGGATTCAGATTGATGTTTATTTTCTGACTGAGAGCTACCCCTCTATGGGTGGCCCAAGATATTATTCTGGCCTTGGTTGGTCAGAGATACTTATATAGAGACCAGTGGGGTAGGCTTGCAACCTGGAGTTTTTATCAGTCTGGTTCCCAAAATGGTCAGGTGGACTGGTCCCTCTTCCAAACCAGTCACTGAAGGTTCTTTGGGGCTATTCACAGCCCTTATTTCTTTTGTATAGCTCAAACTGCAGGCAGGGTGTGTCAGGCTGTATTATCTGTCTTGAGGCTACTGGAGGGGCTGGCTCTTCAGAAGAGAAATGGCCATGTAGGTTTGGAAGGTTACAAATGCCCCAATGCTGGAGCCCTGTGCACATTTCCCTGATCTGCCTCCCTCCCAGCCTCTCCTCAGGCACCTAAAGTCTGTGCCTTTCCCTGCATAGCAGCCTTGGGTGGGTGTTTGCAATTGAAAAGTGTAATGTTCTGAATTTAGTGAATAAAAGCAAAGACAAAACAAAAGCAAAACAACCAAGAAACTGCAGGCTTCTCTCCCCCCAGCACCACACTGCTTGGTCTGCTTTTCAAGCAGCCTTAGGGGGTGAAGCCCCCCATCAGCTAGGGTCTTAGGTCTAGATTCCACATCTGCCAGCAGTCCTGTGGCTTTTCCTTTTCTCAGTTTGGTATTATGCCTGTCACTAAGGGACAAGGCTTTGGTGCAATGCAGCTTTCACATTTCTCTTCACCCTATTGACCTTGTGGCTGGGTGTCCCTTTCCAGCCTAGATCCCCGTTCCTACCTTTCTCCAGGCATCCTCTGCTCTTCCTTTTTTGTAAATTATCTTTTCATCTATGTCTAATTTGTTGATTCTGAGTGGATGTTCTCCAAAATAGTTGATTTTCCAGTCTGACCCAGGATGAGGTGCATGACACATCTGCTATTTGGCTGCCATTTTCTTTCTCCAAATAAATTGTTAGAATATTTTTCTAGTTCTGTGAAATATGCCTTTTATGTTTTCATAGACATTTCATTAAATTTATATGATGTTAATTCTAATGTTAATTTTAATGATGTTAATCCTTCCAATCCATGAACATGGTATAAGCTCTCACTTATTTATTTCTTAGTTATTACTTTCTTTGATGTCATATAGTTCTCCAAATAAAGGTATTTTATCTCTTAGATTAAATTTATTTTTAAAAAATGTACTTTTGATTTCAGAGATAAATGGAGAGGGAGAAAGAGAAACATCAATGATGAGAGAGGATCATTGATTGGCTGCCTCCTACATGGCATCCACTTGGGATCCAGCCCATGACCAGGGCATGTGCTCTTGACTGGAATCAAACCTGGGACCCTTCAGTTGCTGGCCAACACTCTATACACTGAGCCAAACCAGCTATGACTAGATTTAATTTCTTCCTGAAAACCTGATTATTATTATGTTTTGCAATAGTCAATGGGGATGTAATCTTAGTTTCTCTTTCTGATAGTTCAATATTGGTGCATAAAAAGGCCATTGATTTCTGGATGTTGATTTTGTATCATGCAATTTTGCCAAATTAATTTATTAGTTCATTTGGTGGAGTTGTTTGGATTTTCTATATTATGTCATCTGCAAATAATGACAGTTTTACTTTCTCCTTTCCAGTTGGATGACTTTCTTTAGTTGTCTTGTCCAATACTAATGCTAGAACTTCCAGTACTATCTTACCTAATAATAGACAAACATGTAAATTGACCATACCTCCGCTACGCCCACAGCCAATCAGAGTGAGTATGCAAATTAGAAGGCCAAAGATGGCCGCCGCCCGCTGCTCCAGGTGCAGAGTGGCCAGGAGGGGCAGGATGTCTGTTATGAGAGGGAGGGCGGGGGCCAAGGGATCTACGGGAGTGGAGTGCCACAGCAAAGATAAGACTGCAGACTCTGGAGTCTGCAGTGAAGATGAAGATGGCAGACTCTGGCCAGAGCGAAGGCCTGGGTCCTGGGTGCCAGAGGAAAACCGTGCTGGAAGCCAAAGGAAGGAAGGCCTATTGCATGAATCACTTCATGCAACAGGCCTCTAGTCCTATCTAATAAAAGAGTAATATGAAAATTGACCATCACTCCAACACACAAGATGGCCACCCACATGTGATCAAAGATGGCCACCCTCATGTGGACACAAGATGGCTGCCACAAGATGGCTGGCAGGGGAGGGCAGTTGTGGGCAATTAGGCCAGCAGGGGAGGGCAGTTAGGGGTGACCATGCTGGCAAGGGAAGGCAGTTAGGGTTACCAGACCAGCAGGGGATGGCAGTTAGGGGCAATCAGGCTGGCAGGGGAGCAGTTAGGTGTTGATCAGGCTGGCAGGGGAGTGGTTAGTGGGTGATCAGGCTGGCAGGCAGAAGCGGTTAGGGGCAATTAGGCAGGCAGGCTGGCGAGCGGTTGGGAGACAGCAGTCCTAGATTGTGAAAGGGATGTCTGATTGCCCAGTGGGATCGGCCTAACCGGGCAGTTGGACATCCCTCAAGGGGTCCCAGATTGGAGAGGGTGTAGGTTGGGCTGAGGGACACACACACATACACACACACACACACACACACACACACACACACACACATCCATGCATGAATTTTGTGCACTGGGCCTCTAATAATGAATAAGAGGGGTGTCTTGTTTCTAATATGAAGAGTCTTGTTTCTAATAAATGGCCTTTATTATGTTGCAGTATAATCCTTCTATTTTCACTTTGCTGAGAGTTTTTTTTATCATAAATGGGTGCTGGGTTTTATCAAATGCTTTTTCTGCATCTATTGATATAATCATGTGATTTTTATCTTTCATTTTATGTGGTGTATCCCATTTATTGATTTACAGATATTCTACCAATGATGTATCTCCATTATAAATCCCATTTGATCATGGTATATGTTTTTTAATGGATTGCTGGATCCTATTTGCTAGTGTTTTGTTAATATTTTAGAATTTATGTTTATTAGGGATATTGGCCTATAATTATTTCTCTGAAATGTTATCATCTGGTTTTGGAATTAGGATAATGCTGGCCTCAGAAAAAGAGCTGAAAGCCTTTCCTCCTCTTGAATTTTATGTAATAGTTTGAGGAGAATAGGTGTTTGTTTGTTTTTGAATGTTTAGCAAAATTTGCCATTGAAGCCATACAGTCCAGGATCTTTGTGTTTGTTTCTATGTTTTAGATAAGACTGCTATTACTCCCAATTCCGTTGTGATGAGCTTCTGTTGTAGGTGTCTCCCAGTAGTGCCTTCTTCTTGGTCTGTAGAGATGAGTGCTTTTTGTATGTCTCTTATGTAGGTTTTTGAGCCCTCCTATTGCAAGTAGGTTTTGATTGCTGATGACTCTTTTGTGGTGGAATTGGCCTCAGGCTTCTTGACTCTGAGGCTCAACCTCAACCATGTATGCAAACTTCCATACTCATGCAATTTTGAGGTATCTTGATGGGCTCAGTGCATAATAGTTAATCCTTTAGGCTGGGTGTTTATAGAGGTAAACCTTTATCACCATGTATGAGATGCTGTTCTGGGGCTGTCCCCCTAAAGTTGTTTTTATTTCCCCTGGTAGGGTCTGGGGCCTACCAGGATCCACCTTTGTGCATATCATTTTTTTGTGTAAGTGTACTAACATTAATTACTATGGTTCTAGGCCCTTTTGGGTTTCAGATGTGGTCAGATGTTGTGTGTAACAGTCCTTGGGATGCCCGTGTATAGTTATCACTCTGTTCACTGTTTGTGTCTGCATCCAATAGACTTCTGTATTCATTGGAGTGACCAATATATGTAAAAGGGTTGGATTCTTTTAGCTTAGAGCTGGGGGTATATGTGCAGTCAGACTGAGGCTCCCTGAGGTCCACCTTACCTATCAACTACTCCACTTCCATAGGTTTCCTGTTCTTCATACATTACCTTCTATAGAGAATCTTTAGGATGGACCTAAGCTAGCTTAGCTCAGGCTAGTGGGAAACTGCTTGGAGAATCTGCAGTTAGGCACTCAATGAGGAAAAATTAGTCTCTGCTTCAAAGTGAAACTCTTCATTCTCTATCAAAAATGTTAACCCTAGTTCCCACTAAGTTGACTTGCTGTTAGTTCAGGTATGGTACACCATGAAGTCTTCTCTGTAGGGGCATTTATCAATAGAGTCTCCAGTTTAGAATATTTCAGCCCAGCCCACAGAAGGGGCCTAAGCACTTCCTCCTGGTCCTAGAAAAAAAATTTCTGAAGGTCTCACATTTGGAATGTCCTTCTCTGACCCACTCTCCCATTCCCCACAAACGATCCCTAGTAGGATATCCAGGACTTCACAGAACTGAACCAGTCTGCTGTTGGGGGTGGTATTCACCACATGCAGCAGGAGGAGATAGGTTCTACCATTCCTTCCCAGGACTGGCTGGGCTGAACACAGAGGAAGTATAGTTCACCCTCCCCACAATGCAGTCACAAAGCCCAGCATGCTCTCATCTGTCTCCCCCATGGAAACCTTACTAGAGATACAGTCCAAAAATTCCAGCTTGTGCCACAGATCCAAGCAGGAGATATTACATAATGAGCCTGGTATAAGACTCAAATCTCTCCATGTGATATTTATCTTTCTCCGAATGGATTATTTCACTTCGCATAAAGCTCTCCAGTTCCATCCATGCTGTTGCAAATGGTAAGAATGCCTTCTTTTTTACAGCAGCGTGGTATTCCATTGTGTAGATGTGCCACAGTTTTCTAATCCACTTATCTGCTGACGGGCATTTAGGCTGTTTCTAAATCTTAGCCATGGTGAATAGTACTGCTATGAACATAGGGGTGCATATATCCTTTCTGATTGGTGTTTCTAGTTTCTTGGGATATATGCCTAGAAGTGGTATTACTGGGTCAAATGGAAGTTCCATTTATAATTTATTTTTTCTTTTTTTAATTTATTTTTTCTTTTATTGCCTAAAGTTTTACATGTCTCCTTTTTCCCCAGTTGACTTCCTCCTGCCCCCCGCCGCAGCCATCCCCACCCTGGGCAAGCCCCCACTGCCCCAGTGTCTGTGTCCATTGGTTATGCTAATATGCATGCTTACAAGTTCTTTGGTTGCTCTCTAATCCCCACCCCCCTACTATTTGTCTCTAGACCGATCTATTCTTGTTCATCAAATTATGTTGATCATTATACCCCACAAATGAGTGAGATCATGTGATATTTATCTTTCTCCGACTGGCTTATTCCTCTTACCATAATGCTCTCCAGTTCTATCCATGCTGTTGCAAATGGTAAAAGTTCCTTCTTTTTTAGAGCGGCGTAGTATTCCAGTGTGTAGATGTACCACAGTTTTTTAATCCACTCATCTGCTGATGGGCATTTAGGCTATTTCCAAATCTTAGCTATGGTGAATTGTGCTACTATGAACGTAGGGGTGCATATATCCATTTTGATTAGTGTTTCTGGTTTCTTGGGATATAGTCCTAGGAGTGGGATCACTGGGTCAAATGGGAGTTCCATTTGTAACTTTTTGAGGAAATGCCATACTGTTTTCCACAGTGTCTGCACCAGTCTGCATTCCCACTAGCAGTGAAGGAGGGGTCCCTTTTCTCCACATCCTCTCCAACACATTTGGTTTGTTGATTTGTTGATGATAGCCATTCTGACAGATGTGAGATGATACCTTATTGTTGTTTTGATTTGCATCTCTCAGATGATTAATGACTTCGTGCATGTTTTCATACGTCTCTTGGCTTTCTGTGTGTCCTTTTTCAAAAAGTGTCTATTTAGGTCCTTTGCCCATTTTTTGATTGTATTGTTTATCTTCCTTTTATTAACTTGTATTAGTTCTCTGTAAAATTTGGAGATTAAACCCTTATTGGAGATAACATTGGCAAATACATTTTTCAATGCAGTGGGTTCTCTTGTTTTGTTGATGGTTTCTTTTGCTGTGCAGAAGCTTTATATTTTGAAGTAATCCCATTTGTTTATTTTCTTCTTAGTTTCCATTGCCCTAGGAGCTGTGTCAGTAAAGATATTGCTACAAAAAATTTCTGCTATTTTGGTGCCTATGGCTTCTTCTAAGATTTTTATGGTTTCCCATCTTACATTTAAGTCCTTTATCCGTTTTGAGTTTGTTTTTGTGTATATTGTAAGTTGGTGGTCTAGTTTCATTTTTTTGCAAGTATCTGTCCAATTTTCCCAGCACCATTTATTGGAGAGACTGTCCTGACTCCATTGTATGCTCTTGCCTCCTTTGTCAAATATTAATTCAGAATAATGGCTTGTGTTGACTTCTGGGCTCTCTGTTCTCTTCCACTGGTTTATATGTCTGTTCTTGTACCAGTAACAGGCAGTTTTGAGAACAGTGGGTTGGTAATATACCTTGATATCTGGTATTGTGATCCCTCCAACATTGTTCTTCTTTCTCAAGATTGCTGCAGTGATTCGGGGTCTTTTTTTTTATTTCAGATGAATTTTTGGAGAGTTTGTTATAGATCTTTGAAATATGCCATTGGTATTTTAATGGGGCTTGCATTAAATTTACAGATTGCTTTGGGTAGTATGCAAATTTTAATGATGTTGATTCTACTAATCCATGAACATGGTATATTCTTCCATTTGTTCATGTCTTCTCTCTTTTTTTAGTTTCCTGAAATTTTCTGAGTACAAGTCTTTTATCTCTTTGGTTAAATTTATTCCTAGGTATCTTAATTTTTGTTGTTGCAGCAATGGTAAATGGGTTTGCTTTTTTAGTTTCTCTTTCTGTGAGTTCATTATTGGTGTATAGAAAAGCCATAGACTTCTGGATGTTAATTTTGAATCCTCCTACATTGCTGAATTCATTTATTAAGTCTGGTAGTTTTTTGATGGAGTCTTTGGGGTTTTCGATGAACAATATCATGTGATCTGCAAATAAAGTCAGTTTTACTTCGTTTCCAATTTAGATGCCTTTTATTTATTATTCTTGTCTGATCACAATGGCTAGTACTTCCAGTACTATGTTGAACAGGAGAGGGGAGAGTGGGCATGCCTGTCTTATTCCTGTTCTCAGGGGAAATGGTTTTAGTTTTTGCCCATTGAGTGTGATGTTGGCTGTAGGTTTGTCATATATGGCTTTTATTATGTTGAGGCATGTTCCTTCTATTCCCACCTTGCTGAGAGTTTTTATCAAGAAAGGGTGTTGGATTTTGTCAAAAGCTTTTTCTGCATCAATTGATATAACTATGTGGTTTTTATCTCTCAGTTTGTTTATGTGATATAACACGTTTATTGATTTGCAGATATTCTACCATCCTTGCATCCCCGGAATAAATCCCACTTGGTCATGGTGTATGATCTTTCTAATGTAATGCTGGATTAAATTTGCTACAATTTTGTTGAGAATTTTGTTGTCTATGTTCATGAGAATATTGGCCTGTAATTCTTTTTTTGTATTGTCTTTATCTGGTTTTGGGAATAGGGTAATGTTGACTTCATAGAAACAGCTTGGAAGTCTTCCTTCCTCTTGAATTTTTTGGAATAGTTAGAGGAAAATAGGTTTTATTTATTTTTTGAATGCTTGATATAACTTCCCTGTGAAACTGTCTGGTCCAGGGCTTTCATTTGTTGGAAGGTTTTTTTTTTTAATTACTGTTTTGATTTCCTCCATAGCCTAGTCAGATTTTTTGATTCCTCCTCCATAGCCTAGTCAGATTTTTTGATTGAGTTTTGGAAGGTCATGTTTTTCTAGGAATATGTCCATTTCTTCTAGATTGACCCATTTGTTGGAATAGAGTTGCTCATAGTATTCTTTTATGATTCTTCATATTTCTGAGAGATCTGCTGTTACTTCACCTCTTTTGTTTTTGATGTTGTTTATTTGGTTCCTCTCTCTTTGCTTCTTGGTGAGCCAGGCTAGAGGTTAATCAATCTTTTTTTATTTTTTTAATTGTTTAAAGTATTACAAATAGTAGTACATAGTCCCTTTTTTTCCCCCACTGACCTTCCTCTGGCCTTCTCTACCCCCGACACATGCCCTAAGCCCAACCCTTCCCCGCCCCCAGTGTCTTGTGTCCATTGGTTATCCTTATTTGGATGCATACAAGTCCTTCGGTTGATCTTTTACCACCCCGCACCATCAATGTTCCCCAGCCTTCCTGCTGTTATTTGACAGTCTGCTCAATGCTTCTCTGCCTCTGTATCTATCTTTTGTTCATCAGGTTATAATGTTCTTTATTATCCATCAATGAGTGAGATCAAGTGGTATCTTTCTTTCACTGCCTGGCTTATTTCACTTAGCATAATGTTCTCCAGTTCCATCCATGCTGCTGCAAATGGTAAGAATTCCTTCTTTTTTATATTAGCGTAGTATTCCATTGTGTAGATGCATCATAGTTTTCTAATCCACTCATCTGCTGATGAGCATTTAGGCTGTTTCTAAATCTTAGCTATTGTAAATTGTGCTACTATGAACATATGGGAGCATATATCATTTTTGATTATTGATTCTGTTTTATTGGGATATATTCCTAGAAGTGGTATTACTGGGTCAAATGGCAGTTCCATTTTTAAATTTTTGAGGAAATGCCATACTATTTTCCACAATGGCTGCACCATTCTGCATTCCCACAAGCAGTGAAGGAGTGTTCCTTTTTCTCCACATCCTCTTCAGCACTTGTCATTTGTTGATTTGTTGATGATAGCCATTCTGACAGGTGTGAGGTGGTACCTCATTATTGTTTTGATTTGCATCTCTCAGATGATTAGTGACTTTGAGCATATTTTCATGTATCTCTTAGCTTTCTGAATGTCCTCTTTTGAAGAGTTTCTATTTAGGTCCTTTGCCCATTTTTTGAGTGGATTGTTTATCTTCCTTTTGTTAAGTTGTATGAGTTCTCTGTAAATGTTGGAGATTAAACCCTTATCGGAGATAATATTGGCAAATATGTTCTCCATTGCAGTGGGCTTTCTTGTTGTTTTGTTGTTGGTTTCTTTTGCTGTGCAGAAACTTTTTATTTTGATATAGTTCCGTTATTTATTTTTTTCTTTAGTCTCTCTGCCCTAGGATCTGTGTCTATAAAGATATTGCTACAACATATGTCTACAATTTTGCTGCCTATGGAGTCTTGTAGGATTTTTATGGTTTCCTGTCTTACATTCAAATCCTTTAACCATTTTGAGTTTATTTTTGTGTATGGTTTAAGTTGTTTATCTAGTTTCATTTTTTTTGCATGTATCTGACAAAATTTCCAAGCACCATTTATTAAAGAGGCTGTTTTGATTTCATTGTGTTTGATTCTCTTGCCTCCTTTATCAAATATAAATTGAGTAAAATAGGTTGGGTCAATTTCTGGGTCCTCTATTCTGTTCCATTGGTCTATATACCTGTTCTTGTGCCAGTACCAGGCAGTTTTATGAACCGTGGCTTGGTAATATAGCTTCATGTCTGGTATTGAGATCCCTCCTACTTTATTCTTCTTTCTCAGGATTGCTGTGGCTATTCGGGGTCTTTTTTTATTCCAGATGAATTTTTGGAGAGTTCTTTCTAGGTCTGTGAAATATGCCGTTGGTATTTTAATGGGGAGTGCATTGAATGCGTAGATTGCTTTGGGTAGTATGGACATTTTAATGATGTTGATTCTACCAATCCAAGTACATGGTATGTTCTTCCATCTGTTTATGTATTCCTCTATCTCTTTTTTCAATGTCCTGTAGTTTTCTGAGTACAGGTCATTTACATCTTTGGTGAAGTTTATTTATAGGTATCTTAGTTTTTTTTTTGGTGCAATGGTAAATGGGATTGTGGTTTTTTGTTGTTTTTTTTTTTGTTTTTTCATTTCTCTTTCTGTGAGTTCATTATTGGTGTCTAAAAAGGCCATAGATTTCTGGGTGTTAATTTTGTATCCTGCTACATTGCCAAATTAATTTATTAGGTCTACTAGTTTTTTTGATGGAGTATTTGGGGTTTTCTATGTTTAGTATCATGTCATCTGCAAATAAGAACAGTTTTACTTCTTCTTTTCCAATTTGGATGCCTTTTATTTCTTCTTCCTGTCTGATCACTATGTCTAGTAGTTATAGTACTATGTCTAACAGGACTAGTGAAAGTGGCCATCCTTGTCTTTTTCCTGTTCTTAGGGGAAATGGATTTAGTTTTTGCCCATTGAGTATGATGCTGGCTGTAGGTTTGTCATATAAGGCTTTTATTATGTTGAGGTATGATCCCTCTATTCCCTCTTTGCTGAGAGTTTTTATCAAGAAAGTGTGTTGGATTTTGTCAAATGTCTTTTCTGCATCAATTGATATGATTATGTGATCTTTGTTTCTCAGTTTGTTTATGTGATGTATCACATTTATTGATTTGCGGATATTGTACCATCCTTGCATCCCCGGAATAAATCCCACTTGGTCATGGTGTATGATCTTTCTAATGTAATGCTGGATTAAATTTGCTAGAATTTTGTTGAGGATTTTAGTATCTGTGTTCCTCAAGGATATTAGCCTGTAGTTCTCTCTTTCTTTCTCTCTCTCTCTCTTTCTCTCTCTCTCTCTCTCTCTCTCTCTCTCTCTCTCTCTCTCTCTCTCTCTCTCTCTCTGTCTCTCTCTTGTGGTGTCTTTATCTGGTTTGGGATTAGGGTAATGCTGGCTTCATAGAAAGAGGTTGGAAGTGTGCCTTCCGCTTGAATTTTTTGGAATAGTCTGAGGAGGATAGGTTTTAGTTTTTCTTTGAATGCTTGGTAGAACTCCCCTGTAAAGCCGTCCGGACCAGGGCTTTTGTTTGCTGGAAGATTTTTGATCACTGTTTCAATTTCTTTTGTAGTTATTGGCCTATTCAGGTTTTTTGATTCTTCTTGGTTGAGTTTTGGGAGCTTGTATTTTTCTAGGAATATATCCATTTTATCTAGGTTGTCCATTTTGTTGGAATAGAGTTGTTCATAGTGTTTTTTCAAAATAGTTTGTATTTCTGTGGGATCAGTTGTTATTTCACCTCTTTTATTCCTGATTTTGCTTATTTAGGTTCTCTCTTTGCTTCTTGGTGAGCCTGGCTAGAGGTTCATAAATCTTGTTTATCCTTTCAAAGAACCAGCTCTTGGTTTTGTTGATTTTTTTGTATTGTTTCTTTGGTCTCTATGTCGTTTATCTCCGCTCTGATCTTTATTATGTCCTTCCTTCTGCATACACTGGGCTTTTCCTATTGCTCTCTTTCTATCTCTTTGAGTTGTAGGGTTAGGTGATTTATTACATTGTTTCTTGTTTTTTACAGTAGGCTTGTAGAACTATGATCTTCCCTCTCAAGACTGCTTTCGCTGTGTCCCATAGATTTTGGATTATTGTATTTTCATTGTCATTTGTTGCCATGATGATTTTTATTTCTTCTTTGATATCTCTAGAAACCCAGTCATTGTTTAATAGCATGCTATTTAGCCTCCAGGCGTTTGATTTTTTTATTGTTTTTATTGTAGTTGATTTCTACTTTTATGCCATTGTGATCTGAGAAGTTGCTTGATATGATATATATCTTCTTGAATTTGAAGAGACTTTGCCTGTGACCCAATATATGGTCTATCTTTGAAAATGACCCATGTGCACTTGAGAAGAATGTATATTCTGTAGCTTTGGGGTGAAATGTTCTGAAGATGTCAGTTAATTCCATCTGAACTAGTGAGTCATTTAGGATTGATGTTTCTTTGCTGATTTTTTATTTAGAGGATTTGTCCAATGGTGATAGTGGGGTATTAAAATCCCCAATTATGACTGTATTGCTGTCAATTTCTCCCTTGATGGCCTCCAGAAGTTTTTTTTTTTTTTAATGTATTTGAGTTCTCCTGTATTGGCTGTGTATATGTTTACCAGAGTTATTTCTTCTTGTTGGATTGCTCCCTTTAATATTATGAAGTGGCCTGCTTATCTCTTGTTATGTCCTTCACGTTGAGATCTAATTTGTCAGATATAAGTATTGCTACCCCAACTTTTTTATTTTATTTTATTTCCATTTGCCTGAAAAACCTTTTTCCATCCCATTCACCATCAGTCTATGTGAGTCCTTTTTTCTGAGGTGGGTTTCCTGTAGACCGAAGATATATGGATCATGTTTTCTTTTTCTTTTTTTTTAATTTTTATTTATTTATTTATTTTTTAATAAATCTTTATTGTTCAGATTATTACAATTGTTTCTCCCTTTTTTCCCCCATATCTCCCCATCACCTGGTTCCCTCCCCACCCTGTTGTCCTTATCCATAGGTGTATGATTTTTCCAGTCTCTTCCCATACCCCCCACACAGACACCCCTTTCCCCCTGAGAATTATCAATCCACTCCCATTCTATGCCTCTGATTCTATTATGTTCACCAGTTTATTCTGTTCCTCAGATTTTTAATTCACTTGATTTTTAGAATCACTTGTTGATAGATATGTATTTGTTGTTCATAATTTTTATCTTTACTTTTTTCTTCTTTTTCCTCTTTTTAAAGAATACCTTTCAGCATTTCATATAATACTGGTTTGGTGGTGATGAACTCCTTTAGCTTTTTCTTATCTGTGAAGCTCTTTATCTACCCTTCAATTCTGAATGATAACTTTGCTGGGTAGAGTAGTCTTGGTTGTAGGTTCTTGCTATTCATCACTTTGAATATTTCTTGCCATTCCCATCTGGCCTGCATAGTTTCTGTTGAGAAATCAGCTGACAGTCGTATGGGTGCTCCCTTGTAGGTAACTAACTGTTTTTCTCTTGCTGCTTGTAAGATTCTCTCTTTGTCTTTTGTCCTTGGCATTTTAATTATGATGTGTCTTGGTGTGGTCCTGTTTAGATTCCTCTTGTTTGGGGTTCTGTGCGCTTCCTGAACTTGTAAGTCTATTTCTTTCACCAGGTGGGGGAAGTTTTCTGTCATTATTTCTTCAAATAGGTTTTCAGTATCTTGCTCTCTCTCTTCTGGCACCCCAAAAATTCGGATATTGGTATGCTTAAAGTCATCCCGGAGGCTCCTTATGCTATCCTCACACCTTTGGATTCTTCTTTCTTTCCGCCTCTCTGGTTGGGTGTTTTTTTCTTCCTCATATTCCAGATCTTTGGTTTGATTCTTCGGGTGCAGTGGACTACTCTGTATATTCTTTATTTCAGACAGTGTATGCATAGTTTCTGACTGGTCCTTTTCCATTTTTTTTTTTTTTTTTGGTATTCTCATTTAGGTCCTTGAAGGTCTCTTCAAGTTTCTCAGCGGTTTTTAGAAGATTCTTGAGTAACCTTATAAATATGGTTCTGAACACTGTCGTCCATTAGTTTGCTTTCATCTATCTCTCCTACTTGTGACATACTTCGATGTCTCCACATTTTGGCTGCCTCCCTGTGTTGATGCAGAGGCTTTGTGTGGTCGGTGACCTATAGGGGCTGGTAGCTCAGCTTCCCCAATCACCATAGGTGGTCGCTCTTGGTACTCCCCTTTGTGGCCTGAGTGGAAAGTCTTGGTGTAGTTAAAAGCCCTGATTGCTGTTGGTATACTGGGAGGAATTGACCTCCGGTCCAATTGGTTGTGAGGGCCTGCTGTGTCTTTAACAGAAGAATTGCTGTGCTGGAGACACAGTATGGCTTTGGTGCTCACTGAGTCTGCCTCTTGAATGTGTCCCTTATGAGAGTGGTTGAAATCTGGTGTTGTCCACACCACCAGAAAAGTCACTCTCACTCTCCGACCAATGGCCGAGAGTTTCGTAGGCGTCTGGGTTACCCGCGTGTCTCCAGAAACCGGAGTTCAGAGTGGTTGGGATTGTTGGTATCACTTGCGGGAGTTGATCTCCAAGCCAGTTGGCTGTGAGGATCAGCAGTGTCTCTGCTGGGAGAGCTTCTGTGCTCAGCTTGGATGAGGCGGAGTCTCAGGGTGGCGTAGACAAGCTTTGGTTTCCCGTCTGCTCCGCCCTAAGAGGGCCGGTTTCTCCGTGCCCAAATTAATGGCTGTGCGCCTCTGAGAGAAGGCAGCTTTCGAGCCTCTCCCGCTGCCTAACAGACCAGTTTCTCCTCAGCTGGGGCTGGATTTCAGTGCAGACCGGAGGTTTTGTTTTTCTCCCGAACGAGAAATCTAGTCACTGGGAGGGCTGTGCTCAGCTTGGATGGGGCGGAGTCTCAGAATGGCACAGACAAACTTGGTTTCCGTCTGCGCCGCCCTAAGAGGGCCTGTTTCTCCGTGCCCTAATCAATGGCTGTGCGCCTCTGAGAGAAGGCAGCTTTTGAGCCTCGCCCGCTGCCAAATAGACCAGTTTCTCCCCAACCGCAGCTGGATTTCAGTGCAGTCGGGAGGTTTTGTTTTTCTCCCAAACAAGAAAGTTAGCCACGCAGCGTCTGCTGCCCTCCCTCTCCGCACTGCGAGCAAGCCTGCCGCGTATTCAGCCGCCTGCCCTTTCCGCACTCACGGATCTCTGCACCTCCACAGCTCCTGAGGCTCAGCATCCCCCTCTCTTTTTTTCTCTAGTTGTAGTTTTTCCACTCTGCCAGCTTTCCGGTGGTTCTGGGAGGTGTGTGCTCTGTTTTCCAGTTGTAGTTTCAAAATTGTTGTGGTAGGGAACAATTAGGTGTTTACCTTATGCCACCATCTTGGTTTCCCCTGGATCATGTTTTCTTATCCACTCAGCTACCCTGTGTCTTTTGATTGGGGCATTTAATCCATTTACATTTAAAGTTATTATTGATAGGTACTTGTTTGTTGCCATATTTATTCTTTATGCCTGTGTTTCTTCTTCACTTCCTATTTCTTCTTTTTACAGCAGACCCTTTAGCATTTCTTGCATTGCTGGTTTGGTGGTCATAAACTCCCTTAGTCCTTTTTTGTCTGTGAACCTCCTTATTTCACCCTCAATGTTGATTGATTGCCTTGCTGGGTACAATATTCTTGGATTCAGACCTTTCCTTTGCATGACTTTGTATATTTCATTCCATTCCCTTCTGGCCTGATGTGTTTCTGTTGAGAAATCAGTTGCTAGTCTGATGGGTCCTTTGTAGGTAACTTTATGTCTCTCTCTGCCTGCTTTTAATATTCTTACTTTGTCATTGGTGTTTGCCAATCCTATATAATAAAAGGCTAATATGCAAATCTACCAAACGGTGGAACGACCAGTTGCTATGACACGCACTGACCACCAGGGGGCAGACGCTCAACACAGGAGCTGCCCCCTGGTGGTCAGTGAGCTCCCACAGGGGGAGCACCACTCAACCAGAAGCCAGGCTCACGGCTGGCAAGCACAGTGGCAGTGGCAGGAGCATCTCCCGCCTCTGGGGCAGCACTAAGGACCCCCAAGGGGCCCTGGACTGCGAGAGGGCATAGGCCGGGCTGAGGGACCCCACCTCCAGTGCACAAATGTTGTGCACCAGGCCTCTAGTTTAATTATAATGTGCCTTGGCATCGGTCTTTTGTGGTTCATTTTGTTTGGGACTCTGTGAGCTTCTTGGATTTGTGTGAGTTTTTTCTTCCTTATATCAAGGAAGTTTTCTGTCATTATTTCTTCAAACAGGTTTTTTATTCCTTGCTCAGTTTCCTCTCCTTCTGGCACCTCTCTTATGTGGATGATCTTTCTTTTCATGTTGTTACAAATTTCCCTTAAGCTCTCCTCCTGTTTTTTAAGTATTTTTTCAAGATGTTGCTCTGCTTGGGTATTTTTTTCCTACTTTATCTTCTAACTCACTGATGCGGTCCTCTGCTTCATCTAGTCTACTGTTGATACTTTCTATTTTCTTTATAGCAGTGATGTCATTTTTAATTTCTTCTTGGTTCTTCTTTATTTCCTCTTGGTTCTTACACATATTGTTGAATTTGTGTGCCATTCTTTTCAGCAAACTTATGACCATTTCTCTGAATTCTTTCTCTGACATATTTCTAGCCTCCATTTCATTTACTTTCTTTTCTGGTGATGCCTCATTTTCTTTCATATGTGGGCTGTTTCTTTGTCTGCCCATCATTTCTCTTCTCTGGGTATCTGGTTATGTAGCTCTCTCTCTCTTTTTCCTAGGAGAAATATAACCTTTCCATGAGAGGGTTCAGAGCTCATCTGCATTTTGCACTGCTTGAGATCCAGTGTTCCTGGGTTTGCAGCTGTTCCCCAGGTGTTGTGGTTGTAGAGTCCCGGGATATATAGGCTTCCAATAACAGCCACTTTTCCCTTCATTAAAAATATATTTGATGGATTCTGGAATCAGACTGTCAGGTTTTGAAGGTACAGTGCTGGGTTCTGGTGCCTTTTTACTGAGTCCTGGTGCCTTTTGAGGAGGAACTGGCTTGTCTGGCATCAGGGTAGGAACTCAGGGTGGCTTTCTCCCAGATGGAGATACTCCCACGGGGTCATTGTTCCTGTTCTGGGACTGCTGCAGTCAAGGTTTATCAATCTTGTTTATCCTTTCAAAGAATCAGCTCTTAGTTTCATTGATCTTTTGTATTGATTTTTTGGTCTCTATGTCATTTATTTTTCCTCTGGTCTTTAATATTTCCTTCCTTCTTCTCACTCTGGGCTTTTCTTATTGCTCTCATCCTAATTCTTCAAGTTTCATATTTAGATGGCGTATTATGAGTTTTTCTTGTTTTTTGAGGTAGGCCTGAAATGTTATGAACTTCCCTCTCAGGAGTACTTTCACTCTGTCACAAAGATTATTTTTTTTCCATCTTTAAAAAATTTAATTAAAAAATTGGGAAACTGAAAAAAAAAAAGGGCATTAGATACTGCCTGAGGAGTTTATAGCATATATTCTTTTTTGCTTGTTTGTTTAAATTTCTTTATTGATTAAGGTATCACATATTTGTCCTCATCCCCCCATTCCCATCCCAAACCCCTCCCCATGCATGCCCCCACCCCCTGTTGTCCTTGACCACTGGTTAGTCTCATATGGATGCACACAAGTCCTTTGGTTGATCTCTCCCCTTTATCCCCACCCTCCCCTCCCCTCCCTCTGAGGTCCAACAGTCTGATCCATGCCTCCTTGTCTCTGAGTCTGTTCTTGTTCACCAGTCTATGTTGTTCATCATTTCCCCTAGATGGGTGAGATCATGTGCTACTAGAAATACACTTATAAGAACCAAAAATGAGACAAGCAATAATGGTTGTGCTGAAAGGCAAATTAATCAGTCTGCAGTGAGTTTCTTTCTGGGCCAACAGTTCTTTTGAGTCCCAATTTCAATGTCAAACAGTTCCTTATGTGTACATGTCAGCAATGATATTTCAGTTCTGGATGGTGGACAAATGGTGGTGATGCAGGTCCGACCCTCTCTGGTTTGGTCCTGGGCAACCTTCAGTGACACACAGCTGCTGACTGCTAGTATGGCAAGGCTACGTCAGCGTCTTCCATCTCTGGACTGCTTTTCTTCTGTCTTCATGGCTGGTGTAGTCATGTCAATTCCTCTCTGTTGCAGGAATCCACATGGTCTCAGAGTTGTATTCTGAAAATATACAAACATATTTTTGACCAAAAGTTAATAAAGGAATATTTTCAATAAATTTGACTTGGGATCCTTTTTCATTTTTTGCCCAAACGATTTTCCTTTGGCTGTTTTGACACCATGTGTGTTTTTCATGGGTGTCTTGCTTTTAGTATTACAATTAATTATCTAAAGTAAAAATTTTCTAGATGTAATTTACTTACAGGATATTTTTCATTACATGATATTCTTCTATTATACCCCCTTTTGATTTAAATATTAGGAGGCTCTTGAAAATTTTATAATGTAGTCTTGATAGCTTTTAAATTTTAATTTTTGCGCTAAAATATGACTGCTATAGGTTCATTACATGTTACACAATTTTACCATGAGATGAACTACCAATAAAAATTTTAGTTAACATTTTAGGAACAGCTTTTTGTCCAGTACAATTAATTTTTCTGGAATATTTGCTTATTTCAATTAGCCAATTTAAATCAGCCTGAAAACTTGACTACTATTTTACTGTCAAATTTAATACTCTAAGAACAATCTTATTTTACCCTGTAAATATTAGTGGAAAGGATTATTTGCCTTCTTGAGTAGGCCCTGAGCATTCCTGGTGCTAGGCTGGATTTAGATATCAAAAACCCACTTCCCCACACCATGGTACAAGACAACTCAAACAAGTCTTGTTGCAGTGAGAGGGCAGCTGCTGTTGGCCATGTCTCTGTCTGTTACCCGGGTCCCGATTTGAGCTGGGCATGGGAAGTTAAGCAGCCATGGGGGCAGGAGACCTCCCTCAGAAGGGGTGAGGGTTCAGGCCCCTGCAAAGTTGGGGGCTGAGGGTCTGTGCCCCACCTCTGTTGACCCCAAGTTCTCTCCTGATGGCCCCTCTGTGACTGTGCCTGTCTTAGGTTGTTCCTTCCCTGAGGAATCTTACCTGTCTCTGGCTAACCAGCCATCCTCCAGGGCCAAACAGCGTGATGTGAGGTTCAGTTTTGTCTCCTTGGTAGCCTTTGCTCCTGTGGCCTCCACACACAGCACCTGCTTGGGATCCCATTGCCTGCTGGCGGGGCCCCAGCACTGATCACATATCTTGGAGAACCCGGGTTTCTTCTCCAGGGAGGGCCCAGCTCGCCCCACTGGGCGAGAGACAGAACCATGGTACCAGTCATCACAAGGCTTCAACCTCGACATGATCAGAAAGCTCAGGCAAAAGCTGTGGGCAATTGGATTGTGAGAAGAGGTTCCCTCTTGGCCAAAAGGGCAAGAGGGACCAATATAGAATGCTCAGGTGCCTTCCCAGGGGGCCCTCTACACAATGGAAGGAATTAAATCCTTTCATGTCCTTTTTAAATTGCTGCCAGACATTCAAAGAATTCGTTTGTAAGTTTGCTTGGGATAATTGTATATTATGCTGGTGTAATTCTAAAATATCAAGAGATGTGTTACCTTTGTCTCCAAGCACCAAAAAGATGATTTTTTATTGATCCCCAAGGGTGCAAGGTACTATTATAGGTAATGGGGGTAACACAAATCTGGGAAAAATTATAATGACATTGTAGAATGATATCATGTAAGGATATTCTTTGCTCTACGCCATGGTAATTCCATTTCAAACTTGCTGTCAATTTCTTTTTGTATAGACAAGTTCTTAGTTACATTTTCTGCACCTCTCCCAGGAGCAAGTAGTGATAGAAGTGACACCCTTTCTTTGGTGTCCACACAAGCCAGAAATCTCTCTTTAATTTTACATACAAAGGGGCAGTGGTTTGATTTTGTGTCATACAAAAGAGAAGCTGAGTGGAGACCCCTGTGTAATTATACTTTCTTGCCCCATGCATGGTCCTTTTGGATGACCAAGGTGTTTGGTATTATTGGTGACTACATTAGGGGTATCAGCCCATGTAAGGGGTCTTACCCATGAAGGGTCAGGAGCATAAGTCCAAAATACTTTCCCATTTGCCCCAGGTAATATTACTGTACAGCTGATGATTGCTAGCATGGCTAGAAAGATGTTCTCAGGCATTCTTGGGTTTCTTGTTACCTCACAATTTCTTCCCTGAGGTTTGACGTTCTGATTGATGTTTCTCTCTCTCTGGATCTATTTTTTTTTTAATCAGTTAAAGTTGTTCATTATATTCCACAAATGAGTGAGATCATGTGATATTTATCTTTCTCTGCCTGGCTTATTTCAGTAAGCATAATGTTCTCCATCTCCATCAATGTTGTTGCAAATGGTAAGAGCTCCTTTTTTACCGCAGCATAGTATTCCATTGTGTAGATGTACCACAGTTTTTTAATCCACTCATCTGCTGATGGGCACTTAGGCTGTATCCAAATCTTAGCTATGGTGAGTTGTGCTGTTATGAACATAGGGGTGTATATATCCTTTCTGACTAATGTTTCTAGTTTCTTGGGATATATTCCTAGAAATGGGATCACTGGGTCAAATGGGAGTTCCATGTTTAGTTTTTTGAGGAAACTCCATACTGTTCTCCACAATGGCTGCACCAGTCTGCATTTCCACTAGCAGTGCACGAGGGTTTCTTTTACTCTGCATTCTCGCCAGCACTTGTCATTTGTTGACTTGTTGATAATAGCCATTCTGACAGATGTGAGATGGTACCACACTGTTGTTTTGATTTGCATCTCTCTAATGATAAGTGACTTTAAGCAGGTTTTCATATGACTCTTGGCCTTCCTTCTGTCTTCTTTTAAAAAGTTTCTATATAGATCAGTTGCCCATTTTTTGATTGGGTTGTTTATCTTATTTTTGTTAAGCTCCATGAGTTTCCTTTAAATGTTGGAGATTAAACCCTTATCATTGATATCATTGGCAAATATGTTCTCCCATGCAGTGGGATTTCTTGTTGTTTTATTGATAGATTCCTTTGCTGTACAAAAGCTTTTTTATTTTGATGTAGTCCCATTTGTTTATTTACTCTTTAGTTTCCATTGCCCTAGGAGCAGTATCAGTGAAGAAATTGCTTTGGCATATGTAAGAGATTTTTCTGCCTATAGATCCCTCTAGTATTTTTATGGTTTCCTGTCTTATGTTTAAGTCCTGTATCCATTTTGAGTTTATTTTTGTGTATGATGTAAGTTGGTGATCTAGTTTTATATTTTTTGCATGTTCCAGTTCTTAGGGGAATGGGTTTAGTTTTTGCCCATTGAGTATGATGTTGCCTGTTGGTTTGTCATATTTGGCTTTTATTATGTTGAGGTATGATTCTTCTATTCCCACCTTGTTGAGAGTTTTTATCAAGAAAGGGTGTTGGATTTTGTCAAATGCTTTTTCTGCATCAATTGATATGACTATGTGATTTTTATCTCTCAATTTGTTTATGTGATATATCATATTTATTCATTTGCGGATATTGTACCATCCTTGCATTCCTGGGATAAATCCTACTTGGTCATGGTGTATGATCTTTCTGATGTACTACTGGAGCCGATTTGCTAGTATTTTGTTGAGGATTTTGGCATCTATGTTCATGAGAAATATTGGTCTGTAATTCTCCTTCATTGTGTTGTCTTTATCTGGTTTTGGTATTAGGGTGATGCTGGCTTCATAGAAGGAGCTTGGAAGTGTTCCTTCCTCTTGAATTTTTTGGAATAGTCTGAGGAGGATAGGTTTTAGTTCTTCCTTGAATGTTTGGTAAAACTCCCCTGTGAAGCCGTCTGGACCCAGGCTTTTGTTTGCCGTTAGCTTTTTGATGACTGCTTCAATTTCTTCCATAGTTACTGGCCTGTTGAGATGTTTAGATTCTTCCTGGTTGAGTTTTGGAATGTTATATTTTTCTAGGAATATGTCCATTTCCTCCAGGTTGACGAGTTTGTTAGAATAGAGTTGTTCATAATATTTTGTAACAATCCTTTGTATTTCGGCAGGGTCTATTGTTATTTCTCCTCTTTCTTTTCTGATTTTTTTTTATTTGGGTCCTCTCTCTTTGCTTTTTGGTGAGCCTGGCTAGAGGGTCATCAATCTTGTTTATCCTTTCAAAGAACTAGCTCTTGGTTTCATTGATCTTTTGTATTTTTTTTTTTTTTTGGTCTCTATGTCATTCATTTCTGCTCTGATCTTTATTATTTCCTTCCTTCTGCTCACTGTGGGCTTTTGTTGTTGCTCTTTTTCTAATTCTTTGAGTTGTTGAGTTAGATGATTTATTACCATTTTTTCTTGTTTTTTGAGGTAGGCCTGTAGAGATATAAATTTTCCTCTCAGGACTGCTTTCATTGTGTCCCATAGTATTTGCATTGTTGTGTTTTTATTGTCACTAGTCTCCACGATGTTTTTAATTTCTTCTTTGATCTCATTGTTAACCCAATCATTGTTTAATAGCATGCTATTAAGCTTCCAGGTGTTTGAATTTTTTGGAATGTTTTTATTGTAGTTTATTTCTAATATTATGCCATTGTGGTCTGAGAAAACTTGATATGATTTCAATCTTTTTCTATTTGTGGAGACTTTGTTTGTGACCCAATATGTGGTCTATTTTTGAAAATGTCCCATGTGCACTTGAGAAGAATGTATATTCCGTGGCTTTTGGGTGCAATGCTCTGAAGATGACAAATAGGTCCATCTGATCTAGTGAATCATTTAGAATTGCTGTTTCCTTGCTGATTTTTTGTCTAGATGGTTTATCCAGTGATGTCAGTGGTGTATTAAAGTCCCCTACTATGATTGTATTGTCAATCTCTCCTTGATATCTTCCAGGAGTTTTTTTTATGTATATGGGCACTCCTGCATTGGGTGCATATAAGTTTATTAGGGTTAGATACTCTTGTTGTATCGATCCCTTTATTATTATGAAGTGGCCTTCCTTATCTCTTGTTATGGACTTTACTTTGAGGTCTATTTTGTCAGAAATAAGTACTGCTACCCAGCTTTTTTTTTTCCATTTACATTTGCCTGAAAGATGTTTTTCCATCCCTTCACTTTCAATCTGTATAAGTCCTTTTTTCTGAAGTGGGTCTCTTGTAGACAGCATATATATGGGTCGTGGTTTTTTTACCCATTCAGCCACTTGATGTCTTTTGATTGGAGCATTTAGTCCATTTATGTTTAAAGTTATTATTGAAAGGTACTTGTTTATAGCCATTTTTATTTTTTGAGGCTGTGTTCCTTCTTACCTCCTTATTTCTTCTTTTTACACCAGTCCCTTTAGCATTTCTCGTATTGCTGGCTGGTAGTGATAAACTCCCTTAGCATTTTTTTGTCTGTGAAGCTCCTTATTTCCCCTTCAATTTTGAATGATAACCTAGCTGGATAGAGTATTTTTGTATTCAGTCCCTTGGTTTGCATCACTTTGTAGATTTCCTTCCATACTTTTCTGGCCTGATGTGTTTCTGTTGAGAAATCATTTCATAATCTATGGGAGTCCCCTTGTATGTAACTTTCTGTCTCTCTCTTGCAGCCTTTAAGATTCTCTCTTTGTCCCGAATATTTGCAATCGAAATTATGATGTGTCTTGGTGTGGGCCTTTTTGGGTTCATCTTGTTTGGGACTCTCTGTGCTTGTGTGAGTTTTTTCTTTGCCTCATCAGGGAAGTTTTCTGACATTATTTCTTCAAATAGTTCTTCTAACCCTTGTTCTTCTTGTTGTTGTTCTGGCACCCCTATTATTCGTATGTTGCTTCATTTCATGTTGTCCCATAGCTTCCTTAGGATCTCCTCCTGTCTTTTAATTTTTTTCTCCAATTGCAATTCAGTTTGGCTGTGTTTTGCTTCCCTGTCTCCTAGTTCACTAATTTGGTCCTCTGCTTCTGCTAGTCTACTGTTGAAACTTTCTTTTTTTTTCTTCTTTTTTTTTCAATTTTTTTATTAAGGTATTATATGTGTACATATCTTACCATTGCCCCCCCACACCCCACTCCCATATATGCCCCCACCCCCAGAGTTTTGCATCCATTGGTTATGCTTATATGCATGCATACAAGTCCTTTGATTGATCTCTTATCTCCCCCACTCTCCCTAACCTTCCCCTTGTAATTTGACAGTCTGTTTGATGCTTTACTGTCTCTGTATCTATCTTTTTGTTCAAGTTTATAATTTTCTTTATTATCCATAAATGAGTGAGATCATGTGGTATTTTTCTTTCATTGACTGACTTATTTCACTTAACATAATGTTCTCCAATTCCTCCCAGGTTGCTGCAAATGATGAGAATTCCTTCTTTTTATGGCAGCATAGTATTCCATTGTGTAGATGTACCACAGTTTTCTGATCCAGTCATCTGCTGACGGGCACCTAGGCTGTTTCCAAATCTTAGCTATGGTGAATTGTGCTGCTATGAACATAGGGGTGCATATATCCTTTTTAATTGGTGTTTCTAGTTTCTTCAGATATATTCCCAGGAGTGGGATTACTGGGTCAAATGGGAGTTCCATTTTCAGTTTTTTGAGGAAACTCCATACTGTTCTCCACAGTGGCTGCACCAGTCTGCATTCCCACCAGCAGTGCACGAGGGTTCCTTTTTCTCCGCATCCTCGCCAACACTTGTCGTCTGTTGATTTGTTGATGATAGCCATTCTGACAGGTGTGAGATGGTACCGCATTGTTGTTTTGATTTGCATCTCTCGGATAATTAGTGACGTTGAGCATGTTTTCATGTGTCTCTTGGCCTTCCTTCTGTCTTCTTTTGAAAAGATTCTATTTAGGTCTGTTGCCCATTTTTTTATTGGATCATTTATCTTCCTTTTATTAAGTTGTATAAGCTGCCTGTAGATGTTGGAGATTAAACCTTTATCAGTGATGCCATTTGCAAATATGTTCTCCCATGCAGTGGGCCTTCTTGTTGTTTTGTTGATGGTTTCTTTTGCTGTGAAAAAGCTTTTTATTTTTATGTAGTCCCATTTGTTAATTTTCTCTTTAGCTTCCATTGCCCTAGGGGCAGTGTCAGTGAAGAATTTCTTTTGGCATATGTCTGAGATTTTGCTGCCTGTGGATTGCTCTAGTATTTTTATGGTTTCCCGTCTTATGTTTAAGTCCTGTATCCATTTTGAGTTTATTTTTGTGTATGGCGTTAGTTGGTGATCAAGCTTCATTTTTTTGCATGTATCTGCCCAATTTTCCCAACACCATTTATTGAAGAGACTGTCTTTATTCCATTGTATGTTCATGCCTCCTTTGTCAAATATTAATTGAGCATAGTGGTTTGGGTCAATATCTGGATTCTCTATTCTGTTCCATTGATCTATATGTCTGTTCTTGTGCCAGTACCAGGCTGTTTTGAGAAGAGTGGCTTTGTAATACAGCTTGAAATCTGGTATTGAGATCCCTCCTACTTTATTCTTCTTTCTCAGGATTGCTGTGGCTATTCGGGGTCTTTTTTTATTCCAGATGAATTTTTGGAGAGTTCTTTCAAGGTCTGTGAAATATGCCGTTGGTATTTTAATGGGGAGTGCATTGAATCTATAGATTGCTTTGGGTAGTATGGACATTTTAATGATGTTGATTCTACCAATCCATGAACATGGTATGTTCTTCCATCTCTTTACATCTTCCTCTATCTCTTTTTTTCAGTGTCCTGTAGTTTTCCGTGTATAGGTCTTTTACCTCCTTAGTTAAGTTTATTCCTAGGTATCTTAATTTTTTTGGTGCGATGGTAAATGGGATTGCCTTTTAGTCTCTCTGTCTGTAAGTTCACTATTGGTGTATAGAAAGGCCATAGATTTCTTGGCGTTAATTTTGTATCCTGCTACATTGCCGAATTCATTTATTAAGTCTATTAGTTTTTTGACGGAGTCTTTCGGATTTTTTATGTACAATATCATGTCGTCTGCAAATAAAGACAGCTTTACTTGTTCTTTTCCAATTTGAATGCCTTTTATTTCTTCTTCTTGTCTAATTGCAATGGCTAATACTTCCAGTACTATGTCAAACAGGAGTGGTGAGAGTGGGCATCCCTGTCTTGTTCCTGTTCTTAGGGGAAATGTTTTTAGTTTTTGTCCATTGAGTATGATGTTTGCTGTGGGTTTATCATATATAGCTTTTATTATGTTGAGGTATGAGCCATCTATTCCCACCTTGTTGAGAGTTTTTATCAAGAAAGGGTGTTGGATTTTGTCAAATGCTTTTTCTGCATCAATTGATATGACTATGTGATTTTTATCTTTCAATTTGTTTATGGGATGTATCACGTTTATTGATTTGCGGATATTGTACCATCCTTGCATTCCTGGGATAAATCCTACTTGGTCATGGTGTATGATCTTTCTGATGTACTGCTGGAGCCGATTTGCTAGAATTTTGTTGAGGATTTTGGCATCTATGTTCATGAGGGATATTGGCCTGTAAATTTCTTTCATTGTATTGTCTTTATCTGGTTTTGGTATTAGGGTGATGCTGGCTTCATAGAAGGAGCTTGGAAGTGTTCCTTACACTTGAATTTTTTGGAATAGTCTGAGGAGGATAGGTTTTAGTTCCTCCTTGAATGTTTGGTAAAACTCTCCTGTGAAGCCATCAGGCCCCGGGCTTTTGTTTGCCGGAAGCTTTTTGATGACGGCTTCAATTTCGTCCATAGTTATTGGCCTATTGAGCTGTTTAGATTCTTCTTGATTGATTTTTGGAAGGTTATATTTTTCTAGGAATATATCCATTTCCTCCAGGTTGTCCAGTTTCTTGGAATAGAGTTGTTCGTAGTATTTTTAACAATCCTTTGTATCTCAGCGGGGTCTGTTGTTATTTCACCTCTTTCATTTCTGATTTTGTTTATTTGGGTCCTCTCTCTTTGCTTCTTGGTGAGCCTGGCTAGAGGTCCATCAATCTTGTTTATCCTTTCAAAGAACCAGCTCTTGGTTTTGTTGACCTTATGTATTGTTTCTTTGATCTCTATGTCATTTATCTCCGCTGTTATCTTTGCTATTTCCTTCCTTCTGGTTACACTGGGCTTTTCTTGCTGCTCTTTTTCTAGCTCTTTGAGTTGTAGGGTTAAGTAATTTATTACCATTGTTTCTTGTTTTTTGCAATAGGCTTGTAGAGCTATGAACTTCCCTCTCAAGACTGCTTTCGCTGTGTCCCATAGATTTTGGAATGTTGTGTTTTCATTGTCATTTGTTGCCATGATGTTTTTTATTTCTTCCTTGATCTCTCTGGTGACCCAGTCCTTGTTTAATAGCATGCTGTTTAGTCTCCATGTGTTTGATTTCTTTGGATTGTATTTATTGTAGTTGATTTCCAGTTTTATGCCACTGTGATCTGAGAAGATGCTTGATATAATTTCTATCTTCTTGAATTTGAAGAGACTTTGCCTGTGACCCAGCATATGGTCTATCTTTGAAAATGACCCATGTGCACTTGAGAAGAATGTATATTCTGTGGCTTTGGGGTGAAATGTTCTGAAGATGTCAATTAATTCCATCTGGTCTAGTGAGTCATTTAGGATTGCTGTGTTTTTTTTTGCTGATTTTTTGTTTAGAGGATTTGTCCAGTGGTGATAGTGGGGTATTAAAGTCTCCTACTATGATTGTATTGCTATTAATCTCTCCCTTGATATCCTCCAGGAGTTTTTTTATGTATTTGGGTGCTCCTATATTGGGAGCGTATATGTTTACAAGAATTATTTCTTCTTGTTGGATTTCTCCCTTTAGTATTATGAAGTGGCCTTCCTTATCTCTTGTTATGGCATTTACTTTGAGGTCTATTTTGTCAGATATAAGTATTGCTACCCCAGCTTTTTTTTCATTTCCATTTGCCTGAAAGTTATTTTTCCATCCCTTCACTTTCAATCTGTGTTAGTCTCTTGTTCTGAGGTGGGTCTCTTGTAGACAGCATATATATGGGTCGTGTTTTTTTATCCATTCAGCTACTCGATGTCTTTTGATTGGAGCATTTAGTCCGTTTACATTTAAAGTTATTACTGAAAGGTATTTGTTTGTAGTCATATCTATTTTTGTGTCTGTATTCCTTCTTACCTGTTTATTTCTTCTTTTTACAGTATTCCCTTTAGCAATTCTTGCATTGCTGGTTTGGTGGTGATAAACTCCCTGAGGCTTTTTTTGTCTGCAAAGCTCCTGATTTCCCCTTCAATTTTGATTGATAGTCTTGCTGGATATAGTATTCTTGGATTCAGTCCTTTGCTTTGCAACACTTTGTATACCTCCTTCCATTCACTTCTAGCTAGTTGTGTTTCTGTTGAGTAATCATTTGACAATCTGATGGGTGTTCCTTTGTAGGTAACTCTCTGTCTCTCTCTTGCCGCCTTTAGGATTCTCTCTTTATCATTTATATTTTCCATTGAAATTATGACATGTCTTGGTGTGGGTCTTTTGGGGTTGATCCTGCTTGGGACTCTCTTTACTTGCGTAACTTTTATCTTTCCCATATCCGGGAAGTTTTCTGTCATTATTTCTTCAAATAGATTTTCTAATCCCTGCTGCTCTTCTTGTCCTTCTGGCAGCCCTATTATACGCATGTTACTTCGTTTCATGTTGTCCCGAAGCTCCCTTAGGCTTTCCTCCTGCTTTTTAATTTTTTTCTCCAATTGCTGTTCAGATTGAGCTTGTTTCTGTACCTGATCTTCTAAGTCACTAATTCGGTCCTCTGCTTCTTGTAGTCTACTGTTGAAACTTTCCATGGTGTTTTTGATTGTAGCTATATCACTTTTCATTTCTTCCTGATTTTTGCATAAGTTGTTGATTTTCTCATCCATCCGATGTATAAATTCCATGACCATTACTCTGAACTCCTTTTCGGTCATGTTGCAAGCTTCAGTTTCACTAATTTCCTTTCTTGGCGACTCCACATTTTCTTTCCTCTGTGAGTTATTTCGTTTCCCCATTCTGGCTATTACCAGAATGCTCAAGCTTCCGTTTGCATGGACCTGGGCCGTGTGCTTTGGGGACTTTGCTCCACCCTAGTTTCACTGAAGTGCTCTGACACTAGGACGTGTGGCTGCCTTTGGTTGGCGGGAACCAGACTTGCCCAGGATCAGTGTCCCCAGTGTTCCGTGTGGTCTCGTGTGCACATTTAGAATCAGGGGCCCTTTCTGCACCACACTGTTGGTATGTGCCGAAAATGAGATCCTTAGCATGTGCCAGGAGTCAAGAGTTTCCCTGTGTCTGCACCAAGACTCGAGTTTCAAAGTCTCTGTTGCCTTGTGCGGTTTCTCGTTGAGAATCAGGGTCCCTGTGTGTGCACGCACCAAAAATTGGGGTCGCTGGCTCTTAGTGTGAATGCGCTGTGAGTCAGAGATCCCAGGCAGCTGTGTCCGGCGTGCCAAATTCCCTGAAGTGGAGCTGCGTTCTGTGTGTGCTCTCTCTACTGAGCCAAACCGGCTAGAGCGCACATTCTTAAAATCCTGAAGGTGAGCTGGCTCCGTGAACTCTCCCAGAGTCCCGGAAGGGGGGCGGAGTCCGTCCTGCGCGCCAAATTCTCCAAAGGGAAGCCCCTCTGTGCACGCTCTAATAATCCCCGAAGTGGGAGCTGTGACCCACGAGCCAAATTTCCCCAAATTTCCCGAAGGGGAGCCCTCTGTGTGCACTGACAGATTTCCCTGAGGCGGAGCTGCTTCTGTCCCGCGTGCGCCAAATTCCCTACGGGGGAGCGCGTCCCTGCGCAAAGCTCGGCAGCTTGGGCGAGGGGCGAGTCTATCAGTTACTATGGCGATATCTGTGCGCCTGCGAGGAGGGGGATAGGCTCTTTGACTCACGGAAATCTGCGGGGAAGTCTGGATTCTTGTTGTTTGTTGGTCTGAAGCTGTGATAGCAGTTCTCTGTCCCCAGTGGCTGCAGGGTCCTGGTTTGTGTCAGAAGCCAGGATCCGAGTCTCAGGCAGCTCTGTTTCTCAAGATCTACTGTTGAAACTTTCAATGGTGTTTTTTATTGCAGCTATATCACTCTTCATTTCTTCTTGATTCTTACATAAGTTGTTGATTTTTTTCATCCATTTCTTCTTGTCTCTTGCATAAGGTGTTAATTTTTTCTTCCATCTGATTTATGAACTCTATGACCCTTATTCTGAATTCTTTTTCTGACATATTTCATGCCTCTGTTTCAATTAGTTGCTTTTTTGTGCTTCCTCCTTTTCTTTCCTTTGGGGGTATCTTTGTCTACCCATTTTTGGTCTCACCGACTGATCTCGATGTCGAGCTGTGCAGGAGCTACTCCTTGGGTGGCAATAGCTTCCCAGTTGCTCCTTGGGCGATTACAGTAGCTGCTGCTTCTCAGTTGGCAGCGGTTCCTCTGGCGGGTGCTGTTCGCAGTAGTGGTGCCTCCTCTGGCTGGTGGTGGAAGCTGCTTGTATAGCTGCTCTTCCTTGGATGGGTTGGGCTGATCATGAGGTTGTTGCAGAACTGGCTGCTCACACAGCTGCTGCTCCTTGGACAGGGGCAGGCCATGTGAAGCTGCTGCTCTTAGGACTGGCAGGTTGCTCGCGGGGCTGCTGCTCCTTGGACAGGAACGGGCTGCTCACGTGTCTGCTGTTCACGTGGTTGCAGTGCCCTGGGCTAAAGCATTGGGCCGGTCAGAGGGGAACCTGCTTCCGAACTCACAGGAGCCTGTGCCCTGGGCAGCTGGAGCCTCGTTGACCATGGGATTACAGCCTAGGTAGTGTGTCCCTGGCAGAGGTGGCTGTAGAGTCCTAGGTGTTATCTGAGGGCACTCTGGGTGGAGTTGAGGCTGGGAATCCAGTTACAGCAACTCTCCTCTTCAAAAAGGCTAGGCCCCTAAGGACAAGCTGGCCCCCTGGTACTGTTTGCAATGGTAGCAGAAGCTGCCTAGTTAGGCGAGCCTGATTAGCCTGCCCCTGAAGGTCCTGTGGGATCTAACTGTGCCTCACTCAGACACACACACACACACACACACACACACACACACACACACACACACATACCCTACCTGACCACACGCTCCTCTTTTACTCACTCATGCTCTTTCCCTCACTGCCGCATTTTTCCTGCCTCTGTAGTTTGGTCTAGGGTGTTGTTGACCCTTTCATGGATGGAGTTCCCTCTCCATGTGTCTGGTTATGTGGCTTGCTCTCAAACCCCTTGGCCTGAGATAAAATTCATCTCAACAAGACACAACACCGAGGGAACTAAGCACAAATATACTCATGACACCAATAATCCCAATATAAGTGACCACCTGAGAAAAGAGAGATAGGGCAGAGAAAAGAGAGAACAAATGCTATGGAAGAGAGAGAAAAAGATATGGGATAAAAGACAAAGGAATAAGAGGATTGGGGCAGAATCTGTAGAGGCTGATCTTATATAGTGAAAATAAGATTAAGAATTGGATGAATATGGGAGGACATAAATTTAGTATTGAGGAAGTAGAAAGGGAATAAGTGGATGAGATGAAAGAGAATGAGAAGAAAAAATAATAAATTTATAAAAAATTCATTTCAAAAATGGTATAAAAAATTAAAAATAGCAAATAAAAAATAGTGATAAAAAATAATGCGAACAGAAATAAAAAAGCAACAAACCAAAATAGCAAAACAAAGAAGAAAAGAAGAAAGAAAGAAAAAAAAGAAAATAAAAGGGATAATAAAAATAAAATGAAAAAAAAGTGGAGTGTCATTCCTTTGGCTGGCTTATGATTCCATTCGCCTGTACTGTACTGTTTCTCAGTTTCCGGTTGCTGGGGCTAAAGATTACTCTTTAGGCCCATCCTATGTCCTCAGAGAGTATTCAGATTCCTTGTATTACTCAAGGTGTGATCTGGATGTGGTTATATTGGTTGCCTAAGAGACTGGAGGGAAGGGCTATCTCTCAGGAGAAAATGGCGACCGGGGCTTAGATATGACTCAGCACTAGACTCACCACCACTTCCCTTGGACCGCCGCCTACTCTCCCCAGATTCCACAAGCCGACACCTTCTCCCGCACCTCAGCCACGGGTAAGTGTCTGTATCCGAAAGATCCTACGAACTAGGTTCAGTGGGGAAAGGCACAGGCCCAAGTGCGAGGAGGGACTGTGTCCCTGTGAGCTCCTCTTTTGCCAGCACTGGGTGGTCCGGCCAACCTTTCAGAGCTGCCTCTGAGCTCAGATTCAAAATCCAGACTCCAAGGTCCAAAATCCCCTATCTCCTGCAGTCCCATGCCCCACCCCTCCCCCCCCCACCCCCCGCCTTTTTTTTCCCCACAGACAGATACTTTGCCTGTCCTCAGGGACACGGATTGGCACCCTGTAGATTCTCCCAGGCCCTCTGGCCACAGAGGCTCGGCAGATTCTCCTGCCTAGATCCTTGATTTTACCTTTATCCAGGGGACCTCGGCCCTTCCCGGGTGCAAACTATCTCACCAGCTGCGTCTCCTCGCCAAATTTGAGCTGAATTCCACTCGTTTCAGCTGCTCACTCTACTTGCTCCGGGACAAGGCTCAGGACACGTCCATCTATTCCACCGCCATTTTTCCTACTGTCACAAAGATTTTGAATTGTTGTGTTTTCATTGTTGTTTGTTTCCAGGATGTTTTTTATTTCTTCTTTGATCTCTTTGGTAACCCACTCATTGTTTAATAGTATGCTATTCAGCCTCCAAGTGTTTGAATTTTTGTGATCGTATTTATTGTAGTTGATTTCTAATTTTATGCCATTATGATCTGAGAAGATGCTTGATACGATTTCAATCTTATTGAATTTGGAGAGACTTTGCCTCTCCAAATATGTAATCCTTATATGTGATCTATCTTTGAAAATGTCCCATGTGCACTTGAGCAGAATGTATATTGTGTAGTTTTGGGGTGGAATGTTCTAAAGATGTTGATTAAGTCCATCTGATCTAGTGAGTTGTTTAGAATTGATGTTTCTTTGCTAATTTTTTGTCTTAGAGCAGTGGTTCTCAGCCTTTCTAATGCCGCGACCCTTTAATACAGTTCCTCATGTTGTGGTGACCCCCAACCATAAAATTATTTTTGTTGCTACTTCATAACTGTAATTTTGCTACTGTTATGAATCGTAATGTAAATATCTGTTTTTTCTGATGGTCTTAGGCGACCCTGCTGGCGGTTCTCAGAAGCACTCAATATTTGGATGCTTCTGCCTTGGGTACATATATGTTTACCAGAGTTATATCCTTTTGTTCGATCTATCCCTTTAGAATTATAAAGTGCCCTTCCTTGTCTCTTTTTATGGTCTTCACTTTGAGGTCTATTTTGTCAGATATAAGTATTGCTACCCCAGCTTTTTTTTTTTTTTTTTCATTTCCATTTGCCTGATAGATATTTTCCCATCTCTTCACTTTCAGTCTGTGGGAGTCCCTTTTTCTGAGGTGAGTCTCCTGTAGACAGCATATATATTGGTCATATTTTGTTTTTTCACCATTATTTTATTAAAGTATTATATGTGTACATATCTTACCATTGCCTCCCCACCCCACTCCCATACATGCCCACACCCACAGTGTTTTGTGTCCATTGGTTATAATTATATGCATGCATACAAGTACTTCGGTTGATCTCTTATCTCCCCCACCTGTCCCTAACCTTCCCACTGTAATTTGACAATCTGTTTGATGCTTTACTGCCTCAATATCTACCTTTTAGTTCATCACTTTATAATGTTCTTTATTATTCATAAATGAGTGAGATCACGTGGTATTTTTCTATCATTGACTGGATTATTTCACTTAGCATAATGTTCTCCAATTCCATCCAGGTTGCTGCAAATGGTAAGAATTCCTTCTTTTTTTCATTTTTTTATTAAGCTATTATATGTGTACATATCTTCCATTGCTTCCCCCAACCCCACTCTAATACATGCCCTCACCCCCCAGAGTTCTGTGTCCATTGGTTATGCTTATATGCATGCATACAAGTCCTTCGGTTGATATCTTATCTCCCCCACCTCTCCCTAACCTCCCCGCTGTATCTTTTTGTTCAACAGTTTATAATGTTCTTTATTATCCATAAATGAGTGAGATCATGTGGTATTTTTCTTTCATTGACTGGCTTATTTCACGTAGGCTGTTTCCAAATCTTAGCTATGGTGAATTGTGCTGCTATGAACACAGGGGTGCATATATCCATTCTGATTGGTGTTTCTAGTTTCTTAGGATATATTCCTAGGAGTGGGATTAATGGGTCAAATGGGAGTTCCATTTTCAGTTTTTTTTGAGGAAACTCCATATTGTTCTCCACAGTGGCTGCACCAGTCTGCATTCCCACCAGCAGTGCACGAGTGTTCCTTTTTCTCTGCATCCTTGCCAACACTTGTCGTTTGTTGATTTGTTGATGATAGCCATTCTGACAGGTGTGAGATGGTACCGCATTGTCGTTTTGATTTGCACCTCTTGGATAATTAGTGACTTTGGGCAATGTTTTCATGTGTCTCTTGGCCTTCCTTCTGTCTTCTTTCGAAAAGATTCTATTTAGGTCTATTGCCCATTTTTTTATTGGATCATTTATCTTCCTTTCATTAAATTGTATAAGTTGCCTGTAGATGTTGGAGATTAAACCTTTATCAGTGATGCCATTTGCAAATATGTTCTCCCATACAGAGGGGTTTCTTGTTGTTTTGTTGATAGTTTCTTTTGCTGTAAAAAAAAAAAGCTTTTTATTTTGATGCAGTCCCATTTGTTTATTTTCTCTTTAGCTTCCATTGCCCTAGGAGCAGTATCAGTGAAGAAGTTCTTTCGGCATATGTCTGAGATTTTGCTGCATGTGGATTGCTCTAGTATTTTTATGGTTTCACATCTTATGTTTAAGTCCTGTATCCATTTTGAGTTTATTTTTGTGTATGGTGTAAGTTGGTGATCTAGTTTAATTTTTTTGCA
The DNA here is from genome assembly GCF_951640355.1 of Cnephaeus nilssonii. NCBI lineage: Eukaryota > Metazoa > Chordata > Mammalia > Chiroptera > Vespertilionidae > Cnephaeus > Cnephaeus nilssonii. The sequence goes on along the minus strand of NC_137096.1, from coordinate 3,433,625 downwards.
TGTATCTGTTCAATTTTCCCAACACCATTTATTGAAGAGACTGTCTTGGCTCCATTGAATGTTCATGCCTCCTTTGTCAAATATTAATTGAGCATAGTGGTTTGGGTAGATATCTGGGTTCTCTATTTTATTCCATTGGTCTATATGTCTGTTCTTGTGTCAGTACCAGGCAGTTTTGAGAACAGTGGCTTTGTAATATAGCTTGAAATCTGGTATTGAGATCCCTCCTACTTTATTTGTTTTTTTTCAGGATTGCTGTGGTTATTCGGGGTCTTTTTTTATTCCAGATGAATTTTTGGAGAGTTCTTTCTAGGTCTGTGAAATATGACGTTGGCATTTTAATGGGGAGTGCATTGAATCTATAGATTGCTTTGGGTAGTATGGACATTTTAATGATGTTGATTCTGCCAATCCATGAACATGGTATGTTCTCCCATCTGTTTATGTCTTCCTCTCTTTTTCAGTGTCCTGTAGTTTTCTGTGTATAGGTCTTTTACCTCCTTAGTTAAGTTTATTCCTAGGTATCTTAATTTTTTTGGTGTGATGGTAAATGGGATTGCTTTTTTAGTCTCTCTGTCTTTAAGTTCACTATTGGTGTATAGAAATGCCATAGATTTCTTGGCGTTAACTTTGTATCTTGCTACATTGCCAAATTCATTTATTAAGTCTATTAGTTTTTTGATGGAGTCTTTCGGGTTTTTTATGTACAATATCATGTCATCTGCAAATAAGGACAGCTTTACTTCTTCTTTTCCAATTTGGATGCCTTTCATTTTTTCTTCTTGTCTAATTGCAATGGCTAATATTTCCAGCACTATGTCAAACAGGAGTGGTGAGAGTGGGCATCCCTGTCTTGTTCCAGTTCTTAGGGGAATGGGTTTAGTTTTTGCCCATTAAGTCTGATGTTTGCTTTGGGTTTATCATATTTGGCTTTTATTATGTTGAGGTATGATCCTTCTATTCCCACCTTGTTGAGAGTTTTTATCAAGAAAGGGTGTTGTATTTTGTCAAATGCTTTTTCTGCATCAATATATATGACTGTGACTTTTATCTCTCAATGTGTTTATGAGATGTATCACATTTATTGACTTGTAGATATTGTACCATCCTTGCATTCCTGGGATAAATCCTACTTGGTCATGGTGTGTGATCTCTGATGTACTGCTGATCTGGTTTGCTAGTATTTTGTTGAGAATTTTGGCATCTATGTTCATGAGCGATATTGACCTGTAATTCTCTTTCATTGTGTTGTCTTTATCTGGTTTTGGTAGTAGGGTGATGCTGGCTTCATAGAAGGAGTTTGGAAGTGTTCCCTCCTCTTGAATTTTTGGAATAGTCTGAGGAGGATAAGTTTTAGTTCTTCCTTGAATGTTTGGTAAAACTCTCCTGTGAAGCCGTCTGGCCCTGGGCTTTTTTTTTTTTGCTGGGAGGATTTTGTTGACTGCTTCAATTTCTTCCATAGTTATTGGCCTATTGAGCTGTTTAGATTCTTCCTGATTTAGTTTTGAAAGGTTATATTTTTCTAGGAATATGTCCATTTCCTCCAGGTTGTTCATTTTGTTGGAATAGAATTGTTCATAGTATTTTTAAAACAATCCTTTGTATTTCGGTGGGGTCTGTTGTTATTTCACCTCTTTCATTTCTGATTTTGTTTATTTGGGTTCTCTCTCTTTGCTTCTTGGTGAGCCTGGCTAGAGGTTCATCAATCTTCTTTATCCTTTTGTTGATCCTTTGTATTGTTTCTTTGGTCTCTATGTGGTTTATCTCTGCTCTGATCTTCATTATTTCCTTCCTTCTGCTTACACTGGGCTTTTCTTGTTGCTCTCTTTCTAACTCTTTGAGTTGTAGGGTTAGGTAATTTATTACTATTGTTTCTTGTTTTTTTGCAGTCGGCTTGTAGAGCTATGTACTTCCCTCTCAAGACTGCTTTCGCTGTGTCCCATAGATTTTGGATTGTTGTGTTTTAATTGTCATTTGTTGCCATGATGTTTTTTATTTCTTCCTTGATCTCACTGGTAACCCAGTCATTGTTTAATAGCATGCTGTTTAGTCTCCAGGTGTTTGTTTGTTTTTATTGTTTTTATTGTAGTTGATTTCCAGTTTTATGCCACTGTGATCTGAGAAGATGCTTGATATGATTTAGATCTTCTTGAATTTGAAGAGACTTTGCCTATGTCCCAACAGAGAAGAGAGAGGCATGTATGGACTTGGAGCAGGGGATTGGAAATTATATATATATAAGTAGGGTGAAATTTTAACAGGGGGTAAAAAGAAGGAATAGGGAAAATCTAAAGCAGGAAAATGGTAAGGGAAACAAGACACCAAAAGGGTAAAAGTGAGGAAGAGAGTGATGGCATAAAGGTAGAGTTGAGATAGAGTAAAACGATGCTAAAGGAAAGATGAAAATAGAATGTAGAATACTAATCCCAAAGTAAAATAAAATGACACTTTAAAAAATATTAGTAGTAATAATGCTGATTGAAAATAAAATAGCAGTAGTAATAATGCTGATTGAAAATAAAAAATGTAATAGTTAAAAAGGTAAAATCAAGTGAGGATAAAAGAAAAAAAATAGTTTCTTAAGTAAAAGATGAAAAAATAAAAATAAAAAATAAAAATAAAAAAATAAAATGTGTTGTAGTGAAGGTCGTTCACTTCCTCTATTGTTCTGTTTGGCACGCCTGTTTCTCAGTCAGGACAGTATTGCAGTTCCCTGCATTCCACTGCTCCTCAGTGTTGTAAGCCAGTGCTGATTTTTAAGTAGGCGGTGTCTTAATTTCTTGCATTCCTTTATTTTTTATTACACAAGAGTCAATTTGTGATTCATCCCCTGGGTGGCAGTGTTTCTGGATTGACCTCCGGGTCTATAGGTCCTATCTAGCCTGTGCTTAGATCCTGCTTTTCCTGTGGCACTCAATACCGGTTTGTGGGAGTGGGCTGCCCCAGAGCTGGCTCTCTGAATGTCACTCCCCGCTCCGATCCCCAGGTTCCAGAAAAACAACTTTCCTCTGCAGTCTCCCAGGGTGTCCCCAACTGGGTGATCCTATGTATTGGTCTTAGTAATCAGAAGCAAGGATTTGAAGAGGAATTAGCACAAGTGTGCGAACAACGGGGCTACACGCAAGTCTGCGCAATCCCCTTTTTTCCCTTGGGTCCAAGCAGCCGGCACACTTTAAAAAATTTTAGGCTGTCCCTTTGCATCAGATAAAAATGGGTTGCTTTTTAGAGATCCCTTTTGTTAGCTACTCTGAGGACCCCCTTCCACATTCACGGGTCACGCCAGCCCCAACAGCCATGGATTTTTCTAAGCACAGACTTCCCCTGGTCCTCCAGCTCCTGCAGTGCGCGCGTTTCTCTGACCTGCTGGGACCAGAGACCTCACCTTGTCCCAGGCGAAATCTGACCTTTCCGTGGTGGAGTGTAGAGCTCCTCTGAATTCGCGTGTTTGCGCCAATTGGGGACCAGTGTTCTGGGGCTCGCAGCTGTTCGGCGGTTGCCGCAGTTGTAGATTTTCAGGCTTCCTATAACATCTACTTTCCCCTTCAAGATGGCATGGTCTCCACGTCCAAGCCCGTAGCTCTGGGAAGGAACCCAGCAGCAGTGGGGGCTGCCCGGTCAGGGGAACCCCGTCCAGCAGTCCCCAACCTTCTCCTGGAGTATAGCTGTCTCTTAACTCGCCAACTAATACTCTCAGTGCGACCCTCAGCTGTTCTTTCTTTCTGCTCCGGGACAAGGCTCAGGACCCGTCTGTTTATTCCGCCGCCATTTTTCTTCCACTTACAAATTGATTTTCCTTTCCATTGATTTTTAGAGAGAGGGGAAGAAAGAGGAAACATCCATGTGAGAAAAACACATCGATTGGTTTCCTTATTTCTTTTCTTGGCAGTTCCTCATTTTCTTTCCTCTGGGGATTGTTTTGTTATCTCCACCTGAAGGTCCAAATGCTGAATTGTGGGGAGCCTGAGCTGTGTGCAGTGGGAGTGTTGCACCACCCATTTGTCACTAAAGAGCTCTGACACCAATATGTGTCGCTGCCATTAGTTGGTCGGTGGGAGCCACACAAGCCGAGAATCAGAATCTTTGGCACTCAGTGCGGCCTCATTCATGTACCTAGAATCAGGGACCCTGCATGAGCAATGCTGATTTTAAAAAAAGGTCCTCACAGGCGTGCATCAGAAATCAGTGTCCCCTAGCACACACCAGGAGTCAGAGTCCCCATGTGCTTGTGCCGATAATTGAGTATCAGAGACTCTGTCACTTGGCGTGGCCTTATGACAAGAATCAGGGTCCTTGTGTGCACATGCTCCGAGAAATGCAGTCACTGGGGATCCCATGCATGCACAATGAGAAACAGAGTCCCTGTGTGTGTGCACTGAGTGTAAGTCACTAGTGTTCAGTGCTGCCTCTCATGTGGAAAATCAGGGTTCCCAGTCTGCTTGGAGGGCGGGGTTGCACAGTTGCTCTGTGTTGGCAGGAGGCCCACTCTTGTGCAGTGGAAACAGACTCCCGTGTGCATGCACCCAAAGTCAGAGTCAGGTGGCACAGCTGCCCTTTGTGGGCAGGAGGCCTGGTTGCACGCATGCATGCTGCGGAAAATAGACTCCTCATGTCCGTGCGCCCAGAGTCAAAATCAGACAGCGCAGCTTCCCTGTTTCAGCAAGAGTCCCACTCCTATGCCACAGGAAACAAACTCCCCTTTGAGCGGGACCAGAGTCAAAGTTAAGTTGTGCAGCTGCCCTGTGTCAGCAGGAGGCCTGCTCACGTGGAGCAGGTCTAGCAGCTCCTATGCTGCTGCAGCAGGCCAGCGGGGAGTGGGATGGGCTCTGTGACTAGAAAACTCTGTGGCTGTGATGTCTGGAGTCTTGGTGTCTGCGGGCCTGCAGCTGTGGTCACAGGTCTTTGTCCCAAGTGGCTGTAGGTTCCAGGCTGTAGGTTTTCGTCTGATACCAGATTGGTTGGTGGTGAGGCTAGGATTCTGGTCACAAACAGTTCTGTTCTTCAAAATAATGTGGTTGCTATGCCAGCACTGGCCACCCCAGAGCAGTGGTTGGCAAACCACGTCTCGTGAGCCACATGCAGCTCTTTGGCCCCTTGAGTGTGGCTCTTTCACAAAATACCACGGCCTGGGTGAGTCTATTTTTAAGAAGGCATTAGGAGAACTTTAAGTTTAAAAAATTTGGCTCTCAAAAGAAATTTCAATTGTTGTACTGTTGATATTTGGCTCTGTTAACTAATGAGTTTGCTGACCACTGCCCCAGAGTGATTGCAGTGGTAGCGGGGTTTTGCAGTCTAAGACTGCCCAGTCTGGCAGCCCCCGAGAAGACCTGCAGGACCTAACTGTTCCTAGCTAACACACACACACACACACACATACACACACACACACACACAAACACACAAACACAACACACCACACATGTCCACACACTCCTCTATCACTCTATCACTCTCACACATTCTCCCTCCCTGCCTTCTTGCTGGTCGCCATCTTGAACCCCTTCTGAAAATTCTTTGCTCCTATACGCTACAGTCCCGCCTGGTGCTCACACCTGCTGCTGGTGCTAGAGCCACTGTTTCCACCTGCTGCTAGTGCCCAGCACTGGCCCCAATGATTCTCTCTCACAATTGCAGTTTCTATCTCTCTCACCTCTCCCTTCCTCTCTGAAATCAATAAATATATATAAAAAATAAATAAAAAATAAAGACCACATGATCAAAAATAGATGCTGAAAACTTTTTGACAAATCCAGCACTCTTTTTTAATAAAAACTCTCCCCAAAGTGGAAATAGAGGTATCTATACCTCAACATAATATAGGTTATATATAACAAACTTCCAAACAACATAATACACAATGAGACAAAACTAAAACTGTCTTCCCTAAGAACAGGAACAAGGCACAGATGTCCTCTTTCACCACTCTTATTCAACATAGTACCGGAAGTCCTAGCCATAGCAATCAGACAAGAAGAGGATATAAAAAAAAATCAAAATGTGAAAGAAAGAAGTAAAACTGTCATTATTTGCAGATGTAATATATGAATTTGGTAAGGTAGCGGGATACAAAATCAATGTCCAGAAATTGACATTTTTATACACCAAAAGTGAATTGTCCAAAAGAGAAACTAAAAAAAGCAATCCATTTACCACTGCAACAAAAAAGTTATACTTAGAAATAAACTTAACCAAGAAGGTAAAAAACCTGTACATGGAAAACTATAGGGCACTGAAAAAGGAACTAGAGGGAGATACAAACACATGTAAATATAAATGATGTTCATGGATTGGTAGAATCAATATCATTAAAATGTCCATACTTCCCAAAGCAATCTATAGATTCAATGCAATCCCTATTAAAATACCAAAGGCATACTTCACAGAGTTAAAGCAAATACTCCAAATATTTATATTGGACCATAAAACCCTCAATACCTGAAGCAATCTTGAGATAGGAAGAATGAAGTAGGAGGGATCACAATATCAGATATCAAACCATTCTACAAAGCCACTATAAGCAAAACATTCTGGTACTGGCACAAAAAACAGTCATATAGACCAATGAATCAGAACAGATACTCCAGAAATTGACCCACACCATTATGGTCAATTAATCTTTGAAAAGGAGGCAAGAGCATACAATGGAGTAAATAAAATCTCTTCAACACATGGTGTTGGGAAAACTGGACAGACTCATGCAAAAAGATTAAACTAGACCACCAACTTATACCATACAAGAGAACAAACTCAAGGTGAATAAGACTTAAATGTAAGACATGAAACCATAAAAACCATAGAAGGAAACACAGATAGTAAAATCTCAGACATCTCATGTAGCAATATGTTTATGGATACATCTCCTTGGACAAGCATGTCAAACTTGCAGCTCATGGGCCGCATGCAGCCCACAATCAATATTTTTGTGGCCTAGCCAATGTATCAATAAGTAAGAAACGTTTTAATAAAAATTTCATAACTTAATTTTTACAATATACTTTATACATAATTATTAATAATGAACTACAATGTTTGCTAATGACTGATTATTATAATCATGTTGTGTTCATTTCCCTTTGTGCCTTATGCACAGGCACACCATTTCTCTCCACTAATACTAGCAGTGAATATTTTAGCAGCCGAAGGCCATGTCATTAGTCTTGAACTGACTTGTTTAGTGTGTGCAACAGGAAGCATTTTGCTTTCGGAGAACAAGAAGAGTAGATTTATTTGCATTATACTCATTAATTTGTGCAGTTATTCAATGTCTGGTAAATTAATGTTCAAGGAAAAATATTACTTTTTATTAAAATGTTCTATTATTTTATACTAACAATGACTCATTTATTTCAGCCCTTTGTATTCAGCATGTCTCTATTGAAATCAACCTACATTTCTTTTTTTTTTAACTTTTAAAATTTAATTATTTATTTATTCAATTTTTTAATTAAGGTATTATATGTGTACATATCTTACCATTGCCCCACCACACCCCACTCCCATATATGTCCCCACCCCCCAGAGTTTTGCATCCATTGGTTATGCTTATATGCATGCATACAAGTCCTTTGATTGATCTCTTATCTCGCCCACCTCTCCCTAACCTTCCCCTTGTAATTTGACAGTCTGTTTGATGCTTTACTGTCTCTGTATCTATCTTTTTGTTCAAGTTTATAATGTTCTTTATTATCCATAAATGAGTGAGATCATGTGGTATTTTTCTTTCATTGACTGACTTATTTCACTTAACATAATGTTCTCCAATTCCTCCCAGGTTGCTGCAAATGATGAGAATTCCTTCTTTTTTATGGCAGCATAGTATTCCATTGTGTAGATGTACCACAGTTTTCTGATCCAGTCATCTGCTGACGGGCACCTAGGCTGTTTCCAAATCTTAGCTATGGTGAATTGTGCTGCTATGAACATAGGGGTGCATATATCCTTTCTAATTGGTGTTTTTAGTTTCTTCGGATATATTCCCAGGAGTGGGATTACTGGGTCAAATGGGAGTTCCATTTTCAGTTTTTTGAGGAAACTCCATACTGTTCTCCACAGTGGCTGCACCAGTCTGCATTCCCACCAGCAGTGCACGAGGGTTCCTTTTTCTCCGCATCCTCGCCAACACTTGTCGTTTGTTGATTTGTTGATGATAGCCATTCTGACAGGTGTGAGATGGTACCGCATTGTTGTTTTGATTTGCATCTCTCGGATAATTAGTGACGTTGAGCATGTTTTCATGTGTCTCTTGGCCTTCCTTCTGTCTTCTTTTGAAAAGATTCTATTTAGGTCTGTTGCCCATTTTTTTATTGGATCATTTATCTTCCTTTTATTAAGTTGTATAAGCTGCCTGTAGATGTTGGAGATTAAACCTTTATCAGTGATGCCATTTGCAAATATGTTCTCCCATGCAGTGGGCCTTCTTGTTGTTTTGTTGATGGTTTCTTTTGCTGTGAAAAAGCTTTTTATTTTTATGTAGTCCCATTTGTTAATTTTCTCTTTAGCTTCCATTGCCCTAGGGGCAGTGTCAGTGAAGAATTTCTTTTGGCATATGTCTGAGATTTTGCTGCCTGTGGATTGCTCTAGTATTTTTATGGTTTCCCGTCTTATGTTTAAGTCCTGTATCCATTTTGAGTTTATTTTTGTGTATGGCGTAAGTTGGTGATCAAGCTTCATTTTTTTGCATGTATCTGCCCAATTTTCCCAACACCATTTATTGAAGAGACTGTCTTTATTCCATTGTATGTTCATGCCTCCTTTGTCAAATATTAATTGAGCATAGTGGTTTGGGTCAATATCTGGATTCTCTATTCTGTTCCATTGATCTATATGTCTGTTCTTGTGCCAGTACCAGGCTGTTTTGAGAAGAGTGGCTTTGTAATACAGCTTGAAATCTGGTATTGAGATCCCTCCTACTTTATTCTTCTTTCTCAGGATTGCTGTGGCTATTCGGGGTCTTTTTTTATTCCAGATGAATTTTTGGAGAGTTCTTTCAAGGTCTGTGAAATATGCCGTTGGTATTTTAATGGGGAGTGCATTGAATCTATAGATTGCTTTGGGTAGTATGGACATTTTAATGATGTTGATTCTACCAATCCATGAACATGGTATGTTCTTCCATCTCTTACATCTTCCTCTATCTCTTTTTTCAGTGTCCTGTAGTTTTCCGTGTATAGATCTTTTACCTCCTTAGTTAAGTTTATTCCTAGGTATCTTAATTTTTTTGGTGCGATGGTAAATGGGATTGCCTTTTTAGTCTCTCTGTCTGTAAGTTCACTATTGGTGTATAGAAAGGCCATAGATTTCTTGGCATTAATTTTGTATCCTGCTACATTGCCGAATTCATTTATTAAGTCTATTAGTTTTTTGACGGAGTCTTTCGGATTTTTTATGTACAATATCATGTCGTCTGCAAATAAAGACAGCTTTACTTGTTCTTTTCCAATTTGGATGCCTTTTATTTCTTCTTCTTGTCTAATTGCAATGGCTAATACTTCCAGTACTATGTCAAACAGGAGTGGTGAGAGTGGGCATCCCTGTCTTGTTCCTGTTCTTAGGGGAAATGTTTTTAGTTTTTGTCCATTGAGTATGATGTTTGCTGTGGGTTTATCATATATAGCTTTTATTATGTTGAGGTATGAGCCATCTATTCCCACCTTGTTGAGAGTTTTTATCAAGAAAGTGTGTTGGATTTTGTCAAATGCTTTTTCTGCATCAATTGATATGACTATGTGATTTTTATCTTTCAATTTGTTTATGGGATGTATCACATTTATTGATTTGCGGATATTGTACCATCCTTGCATTCCTGGGATAAATCCTACTTGGTCATGGTGTATGATCTTTCTGATGTACTGCTGGAGCCGATTTGCTAGAATTTTGTTGAGGATTTTGGCATCTATGTTCATGAGGGATATTGGTCTGTAATTCTCTTTCATTGTGTTGTCTTTATATGGTTTTGGTATTAGGGTGATGCTGGCTTCATAGAAGGAGCTTGGAAGTGTTCCTTACACTTGAATTTTTTGGAATAGTCTGAGGAGGATAGGTTTTAGTTCCTCCTTGAATGTTTGGTAAAACTCTCATGTGAAGCCATCAGGCCCCGGGCTTTTGTTTGCCGGAAGCTTTTTGATGACTGCTTCAATTTCTTCCATAGTTACTGGCCTGTTGAGCTGTTTAGATTCTTCTTGATAGATTTTTGGAAGGTTATATTTTTCTAGGAATATGTCCATTTCCTCCAGGTTGTCCAGTTTGTTGGAATAGAGTTGTTCGTAGTATTTTGTAACAATCCTTTGTATCTCAGCGGGGTCTGTTGTTTTTTCACCTCTTTCATTTCTGATTTTGTTTATTTGGGTCCTCTCTCTTTGTTTCTTGGTGAGCCTGGCTAGAGGTCCATCAATCTTGTTTATACTTTCAAAGAACCAGCTCTTGGTTTTGTTGATCTTATGTATTGTTTCTTTGGTCTCTATGTCATTTATCTGTGCTCTGATCTTTGTTATTTCCTTCCTTCTGGTTACACTGGGCTTTTCTTGCTGCTCTTTTTCTAGCTGTTTGAGTTGTAGGGTTAGGTAATTTATTACCATTGTTTCTTGTTTTTTGCAATAGGCTTGTAGAGCTATGAACTTCCCTCTCAAGACTGCTTTCGCTGTGTCCCATAGATTTTGGATTATTGTGTTTTAATTGTCATTTGTTGCCATGATGTTTTTTATTTCTTCCTTGATCTCTCTGGTGACCCAGTCCTTGTTTAATAGCATGCTGTTTAGTCTCCATGTGTTTGATTTCTTTGGATTGTATTTATTGTAGTTGATTTCCAGTTTTATGCCACTGTGATCTGAGAAGATGCTTGATATAATTTCTATCTTCTTGAATTTGAAGAGACTTTGCCTGTGACCCAGCATATAGTCTATCTTTGAAAATGACCCATGTGCACTTGAGAAGAATGTATATTCTGTGGCTTTGGGGTGAAATGTTCTGAAGATGTCAATTAATTCCATCTGGTCTAGTGAGTCATTTAGGATTGCTGTTTCTTTGCTGATTTTTTGTTTAGAGGATTTGTCCAGTGGTGATAGTGGGGTATTAAAGTCTCCTACTATGATTGTATTGCTATTAATCTCTCCCTTGATATCCTCCAGGAGTTTTTTTTTATGTATTTGGGTGCTCCTATATTGGGAGCATATATGTTTACCAGAATTATTTCTTCTTGTTGGATTTCTCCCTTTAGTATTATGAAGTGGCCTTACTTATCTCTTGTTATGGCATTTACTTTGAGGTCTATTTTGTCAGATATAAGTATTGCTTCCCCAGCTTTTTTTTCATTTCCATTTGCCTGAAAGATATTTTTCCATCCCTTCACTTTCAATCTGTGTGAGTCTCTTGTTCTGAGGTGGGTCTCTTGTAGACAGCATATATATGTGTCGTGTTTTTTTATCCATTCAGCTACTCGATGTCTTTTGATTGGAGCATTTAGTCCGTTTACATTTAAAGTTATTACTGAAAGGTATTTGTTTGTAGTCATATCTATTTTTGTGTCTGTATTCCTTCTTACCTGTTTATTTCTTCTTTTTACAGTATTCCCTTTAGCAATTCTTGCATTGCTGGTTTGGTGGTGATAAACTCCCTGAGGCTTTTTTTGTCTGCAAAGCTCCTGATTTCCCCTTCAATTTTGATTGATAGTCTTGCTGGATATAGTATTCTTGGATTCAGTCCTTTGCTTTGCAACACTTTGTATACCTCCTTCCATTCACTTCTAGCTTGTTATGTTTCTGTTGAGTAATCATTTGACAATCTGATGGGTTATCCCATCAGATTGTCAAATGATTACTTTGTAGGTAACTCTCTGTCTCTCTCTTGCCGCCTTTAAGATTCTCTCTTTATCATTTATATTTTCCATTGAAATTATGACATGTCTTGGTGTGGGTCTTTTGGGGTTGAACCTGCTTGGGACTCTCTGTACTTGCGTAACTTTTATCTTTCCCATATCCGGGAAGTTTTCTGTCATTATTTGTTCAAATATATTTTCTAATCCCTGCTGCTCTTCTTGTCCTTCTGGCAGCCCTATTATACGCATGTTACTTCGTTTCATGTTGTCCCGAAGCTCCCTTAGGCTTTCCTCCTGCTTTTTAATTTTTTTCTCCAATTGCTGTTCAGATTGAGCTTGTTTCTGTACCTGATCTTCTAGCTCACTAATTCGGTCCTCTGCTTCTTGTAGTCTACTGTTGAAACTTTCCATGGTGTTTTTGATTGTAGCTATATCACTTTTCATTTCTTCCTGATTCTTGCATAAGTTGTTGATTTTCTCATCTATCCGATGTATAAATTCCATGACCATTACTCTGAACTCCTTTTCGGTCATGTTGCAAGCTTCAGTTTCACTAATTTCCTTTCTTGGCGACTCCACATTTTCTTTCCTCTGTGAGTTATTTCGTTTCCCCATTCTGGCTATTACCAGAAAGCTCAAGCTTCCGTTTGCATGGACCTGGGCCGTGTGCTGTGGGGACTTCGCTCCACCCTAGTTTCACTGAAGTGCTCTGACACTAGGACTTGTGGCTGCCTTTGGTTGGCGGGAACCAGACTTGCCCAGGATCAGTGTCCTCAGTGTTCCGTGTGGTCTCATGTGCACATTTAGAATCAGGGGCCCTGTCTGCACCACACTGTTGGTATGTGCCGAAAATGAGATCCTTAGCATGTGCCACGAGTCAGAGTTTCCCTGTGTCTGCACCAAGACTCGAGTGTTAAAGTCTCTGTTGCCTTGTGCGGTTTCTCGTTGAGAATCAGGGTCCCTGTGTGTGCACGCACCAACAATTGGGGTCGCTGGCTCTTAGTGTGAATGCGCTGTGAGTCAGGGATCCCAGGCAGCTGTGTCCGGCGTGCCAAATTCCCTGAAGTGGAGCTGCGTCCTGTGTGTGCTCTCTCTACTGAGCCAAACCGGCTAAAGCGCACATTCTTAAAATCCTGAAGGTGAGCTGACTCAGTGCACTCTCCCAGAGTCCCCGAAGGGGGGCGGAGTCCGTCCTGCGCGCCAAATTCCCCAAAGGGAAGCCCCTCTGTGCACACTCTAAGAATCCCCATAGGGGAGCTGTGACCCGCGAGCCAAATTCCCCCAAATTCCCCGAAGGGGAGCCCTCTGTGCGCACTAACAGATTTCCCCGACGGGGAGCTGCTTCTGTCCCGCTTGCGCGCGCGCGCCAAATTCCCTAAGGGGGAGCGCATCCCTGAGCAAAGCTCAGCCACTTGGGCGAGGGGCGGGTCTATCAGTTACTATGGCGCTATCCGCGTGCCTCCGAGGAGGGGGATAGGCTCTTTGACTCACGGAAATCTGCGGGGAAGTCTGGATTCTTGTTGTTTGTTGGTCTGAAGCTGTGATAGCAGTTCTCTGTCTCCAGTGGCTGCAGGGTCCTGGTTTGTGTCAGAGGCCAGGATCCGAGTCTCAGGCAGCTCTGTTTCTCAAGATGGCGTGGTCTCCGCGTCCGCACCAGCCGCCGAGAAGTGTCCGCTTTGTGCGCGGGGCTCCGCCGTCTAGGGCTGCCCTGTTAGGGAGCCCCTTGGAAGACCTGCAGAATCTAACTGACCCTATCTCATACACACACACACACACACACACCACACACATCTACACTCTCCTCTATGGGTTCCTCACTCACACTCTCTCCCTACCTTCCTGCAGGTCGCTATCTTTTTCAGCTACATTTCTTTTTTTTAATCTTTATTATTCAGATTATTACAGATGTTCCTTTTTATCCCCCAATAGCTCCCCTCTACCCAGTTCCCACCCCACCCCAGGCCTTCACCCCCCGACCCACTATCCTCATCCATAGGTGTAAGATCTTTGTCCAATCTCTTCCTGCACCCGCCACATCCCTTTACTCCCAAGAATTGTCAGTCCACTCCCTTTCCATGCCCCGATTCTATTACATTCACCAGTTTATTCTGTTCATCAGATTTTTTATTCATTTAATTTTTAGATTCACTTATTGATAGATATATATTTGTTGTCACTTTGTTGTTCATAGTTTTTTTATCTTTACCTTTTTATTATTCTTCCTCTTCTTAAAGAATACCCTTCAGCATTTCATATTGTACTGGTTTGGTGGTGATGAACACCTTTAGTTTTTTTCTTGTCTGTGAAGCTCTTTATCTGACCTTCAATTCTAAATGATAGCTTTGCTGGGCAGACTAATCTTCATTGTAGGTTCTTGCTATTCATCACTTTGAATATTTCTTGCTACTCCCTTCTGGCTTGCATAGTTTCTGTTGAGAAATCAGCTGACAGTCATATGGGTACTCCCTTGTAGGTAACTGTTTTTCTTTTGCTACTTTTAAGATTCTCTGTCTTTTGCCCTTGGAATTTTAATTATGATGTGTCTTGGTGTGGTCCTCTTTGGATTCCTCTTGTTTGGGGTTCTCTGTGCTTCCTCAACTTGTAAGTCTATTTCTTTCACCAGGTAGGGGAAGTTTTCTGTCATTATTTCTTCAAATACGTTTTCAATATCTTGCTGTCTCTCTTCTTCTGGCACCCCCATAATTTGGATGTTAGTACACTTGAAGTTGTCCCAGAGGCTCCTTACACTATCTTCATATTTTTGGATTCTTTTTTCTTTTTGCTTTTCTGGTTGGGTGATTTTGCCTCTTCATATTTCAAATTTTTGACTCGATTCTTGGAATCCTCTAGTCTACTGTTGAATCTCTATATTATTCTTTATTTCAGTTAGTATATCCTTAAATTCTGACTGGTCCTTTTCCATTTTTTGGCATTCTCACTAAGATTCTTGAAGGTCTCACTGAGTTCCTCAGAGGTTTCTAGAATATGCTTGAATAACCTTATAACCTTTGAACTCTATATCCAGTATTTTGCTTTCTTCCATTTCTTTCATTTGTAACATGTTTCTTTGTCTCCACATTTTGGCTGCTTCCCTGTGTTTGTTTCTATGTACTGGGTAACTGCTAAGTCTCTATGAGTTGATAGAGTGACCTTGTGTGGTTGGTGTCCTATAGGGTTCAGCCTCTCCAATCAACTGAGGTGGACATTCTTGGTGCACCTCTTGTGAGTTGTGTGCAAAGTCTTGTTGCAGTTAAGGCTTGATTGCTGTTGGTATCACTGGGAGCAATTGACCTCCAGGCCAATTAGCTGTCAGGAACAGCTGTGTCTGCAATGGAAGAGCTGCTGTGCAGGAGACACCCTTACAGGGCAGGACTTGCTTCAATGGGGCTTTGGTGCTCACTGATTCTGCCCCTTGAATGTGTCACTTATGGATGTGAAGAGTTGTAATCTGGTATGGTCTCACTGGGTACATTGGCTCTTGGATCTCCAAGGAGGTGCAAAGTCAGCCACTGTCTGGGGCCACCCAGCAGGAGCTACAGAGAGATATGCAGATTCCTCCTCTTTGTAGCGAGTTTAGAAGTGTCCAGATGAGGCCCAGCTATGAAGTAAGGCAGGCTGCTGCTGCTGGCCTTTGGCCTTCTTTTGATAGCTTTGAGGCTCCCTGACCCTGCTGCTGCCTGTTTGACAGGTTTTAGGCTGAGAAAGGACAGGCCATTTATATACAGAAGCTCCTGCACACAGTTTGGGTGGGGTTGTAGATTGGATGGGGTGGGGTCTCAGGGAATAACCACTGCAGAACAAACAGCAATGGCTGCCAGTCAGCCCTGCAATGGAGAGGTTCCAGTGCAGGAACAATGACCACTGCGAGCACCTCCGTCTTGAAAAGCCACCCTTGTGTTCCTGCCCCAATGCCAAACAGTCCAGTTTATCCCTGTATGTGTCTGGGTCCCCCAGAGTCTCTTCCAGAACTGGAGTTCAGAGCAAGTGGGAGCTTGTATCCCCCTCCCGATTAAAAAAGCAGCACACCTGGCTGCCAGTCATTTCATGCCTCTGTACCTCCTAACAGTCTCAGTGCACTTTTTCTTTACTTCTAGTTGTAATACTTCCACTCAGCCAGCTTTACCGTGGTTCTGGATGATAGTTGTTCTGTCTTTTAGTTGTAATTTTGATGTTGTTGTGAGAGGCAGCAAGTACAGGTGTTTACTTATGCCACCATCTTAGTTCTCCCCTAAACCTACATTTCTATGAAAATTTAAGTTTTGTTTTTTTGCAGCCCACATAAACTTAAACCTTGTTTACTATTTGCCCCAGGTTAGCCTTTGAGTTTGACATGCTTGTTCTAGGACAATGGAAACTAAGGAGAAAATAAACAAATGGAACTACATCAAAATAAAAAGCTTCTGCCCATCAAAAGAAAACATCAACAAAAATGAAAAGGGAGCCCACTGTATGGGAGAACATATTTGCCAATGTTATATCTGATAAAAGATTAATCTCCAAAATGTATAAAATATTTATACAACTCAACATAAGGAAGACAAATAACCCAATTGTAAAATGGGCAGATGACCTGAATAGCATTTCTCCTAAAGATAATATAAATGGCCAAGAGACATATGAAAAAAGTGCTCAGTTACTAATGATAAGAGAGATGCAAATTAAAACCAAAATGGGATATCACCTCACACCTGTCCGAAAGGCTATCATCCTATATAATAAAAGAGTAATATGCAAATTGAACCTATTGGTGGAATAACTGGGAATGATTGGTTGCTATGACATGCACTGACCACCAGGGGTCAGATGCTCAACATAGGAGCTGCCCCCTGGTGGTCAGTGAGCTTCCACAGGGGAAGCACTGCTCAGCCAGAAGCTGGCTCATGGTTGGCCAGCACAGCGGAGGTGGCAGGAGCCTCTCCCACCTCTGCGGCAGTGCTAAGGATGTCTGACTAATGACTTAGGCAAGAGGGCGCAGGCCAGGCTGAAAGACCCCCTCAAGTGCATGAATTTTTGTGCACCGGGCCTCTAGTTCAAAATAAATCAACAAATAACAAATGCTGGCAAGGATGAGGAGAAAAGGGAACCTAGTACGCTGCTGGTGGGAATGCAGACTGGTGCAGCCACTATGGAAAACAGTGTGGGGTTTCCTCAAAAATTTAAAAATGCAGCTTTTGTTTAATTCAGTGACTACAGATAATGATCTGGGAATATATTCTAAAAACCCCAAAACTCCAATCAGAAAGAACATATGCACCCCTGCGGTCATGGCTAAGTTATTTACAATAGCTAAGATTTGGGAACAGCCCAAAAGCCCATCAGTGGATGAATGGATAAAAAAGGCACGGGACATTTACAAAATGGAATACTATGCCGCTGTAAAAAAGAGGGATCTCTTACCCTTTGGGATAGCATGGATGCACTTAGCAAAATTCTATGCTAAGTAAAATAAATCAATCTGAGAAAGTCACTTACTTGTGGACTCTAATTAATCAGAATGAATTACCCAACAAAATAAGACCTGAAGCTTGGAGTCATGGACCAGACTGACATACCTCAATGTGTGGTTGGGTGGATGAGAATAAATAAACCAAAGAGTTTATATACTTACTAGAGGCCTGGTGCACAAAATTCATGCACTCAGGTGGGGAGGGGTCCTTCAGCTCAACCTGCACCCTCTCACAGTCTGGGAGCCCTCAGGAGATGTCTGAATGATGGCTTAAGCCCACTTCCTGCAGGACATCCTTTGTGCTGCCACTAAGATGGGAGAGGCTTCTGCCACTGCTGCTGCGCTCACCAGCCATGAGCCTGGCTTCTGGCTGAGTGGCACTTCCCACCAGGGGACAATTTGCATGTTAGGTTTTTATTACATAAAAACTGACCACGAGGGTGCAGCTCCTGCATTGAACAGGATTGGGCTAAAACTGGCTCTCTGACATCCCCCAAGGGGTCCCAGATTGTGAGAGGGCACAGGCCAGACCGAGGGATCTGCCAGTGCACTATCAGGGCCAGGGAGGGACACAAGAGGCTGGCCATCTGGGGTGGGATGGCGGGAGGCCTCCAGTTTCAATCGGCCAGACCCCAGAAGCAAGCTAACCTACTAGTTGGAGCATCTGCCCCTAGTGGTCAGTGCATGTCATAGTGACTGGTCGACTGGTTGACTGTCTGCCCCTGATTGTCAGTGCATGTCATAGCAAGCATATTATGCTTTGATTGATTGAAAGGATGATTGGATGACCCGACACTTAGCATATTAGGCTTATATTATATTGGACAAGAGGTCTGGTGCACAAAATTTGTGCACATAGGTGGGGAGTCCCTCAGCCCGGTCTGAGCTCTCGCACAGTCTGGGACTCCTCAGAGGATGTCCAACTGCCTTAGTGCTGCTGGCACCAATGGGTCCCAAAGAGAGCAGGACTGTGGTGGGATGGTGGATCAGGTGAGCAGGCAGCACCAGGCAGAGGTGGGGTGCCAGGTTGGGCTGCAGAGCTGAGATACTGTAGCACAAGCTGGAGCCTGATCCCCTAGACCACCCAGAGGGACCACCCATGCATGATTTCATGCACCAGGCCTCTAGTTTAGCATAATGGCCTCAATTGCCATCCATGTTAATGCAAATAGAAGAATTTTCTTCTTTGAAAAGCTGAATACCTATAAGTCAACTGAAACAATGGGGGCTCTTATCCCAAAGTCTATCTCAGCATCTGGGTTTAAGAAGAGAATTTGGGAGAGAAGGGAAGCATAACAAAGAGATTAAGGGGAGAGGTTGTGGATGTGTAGGCAGTGTCTTTGCCAGTCCGGATATAAATCTTTCATGTCAGCATACTAAAACTAGACTGCATCAGCCAAGTTTTTTGATTGAGCAATCTGCATCAGCCAGTCTTTGTCAAGGCCTTTTTTTTACTAGTAGGAACTGGAAGTACTGGTGCCTGAAATATGACAAAGATTGTATTCCCTCTTACTACTCCCCACTGTCAATTCTTTCTCCATACCTATGGAGCTATTGACATATCCTGAGTCAGTGGTTGGCAAACCGCGGCTCGTGAGCCACATGCGGCTCTTTGGCCCCTTGAGTGTGGCTCTTCCACAAAATACCACGTGTGGGCTGGCACGTACAGTGCGATTGAAACTTCATGGCCCATGCACAGAAGTTGTTTTCGGCCTGGGCGAATCTATTTTGAAGAAGTGGTTCTAACGCCGAGCCACACTCAAGAGGCCAAAGAGCTGCATATGGCTCGCCAGCCGTGGTTTGCCGACCAATGTCCTGAGTCCTCTGAGAAAATGAAAAGCTTGAGCCTGATGTAAAGCCAAATCTGGTAGGCTAAATGCAGGTTTATCTCTTAAAGGCATATGTCCACCAGATATGAATTTTCTGATGTAGGAAAGGCAATCCATGAAAATATTTAGGGTAAAAAGTCAAGTAGTAAAACAGAAAAGATAAACAAAAAATAGTTAAACCCAATTTAAGAATTCCTCTAGTATGGACCTGAATCCTTGAGGCATTGATGAGAACAAACTCACAAACCAATCTTTTTTTTTCTTCAAAGAGTGGTGTGTGATGGTCTGAGGTTTGCTAAATCCAGGTAGTTTGTTGTCTGATCTTAGTGAGGCTTGTCTCTACCTGAGCTGAGGCATTGATGTACATATAGCAAGAACAGTTATAGTCATATATACACATCTTTTTCTACCAAAATGTTTAAGTCCATTCAATTACTAAGACAACTTTATCTAGAGAATCTAAAGATTTTTGTGTATTAACAAGTGAGATGGCATTTTCATGGGCTAATGTGATTAAAGTCTTAGATATGCTATGTAAACATGCCAATGGGCACCACTTCCCATGATGGCAGGAAGATATAACCAAATAAATACTTGACACCATTGGAGAAGCAACTTGGAAAATTTTGAAGCTGCTTGTGTGAATAGCTTGAGTGAGCTAGTCTAGGGTGGGTCTCATTTATGGATGTAATAAAAGAGTAACAATAATCCTAGAAGACATTTCCCTGTATCAGATTTGCCCTAGGGCAGGCCCTGTAATTCACATATGAACATGTAACCTTCTGGGGCACACTGCATAACATGGCTAGTGCCTTTATGGCCATGGCAGATTTTAATAACCAGGTATGTTGAGTTTGTTCCTCTTCCTCTTTAGAGAAGGCACTTTTCACTCGTGTGTGATGGGTCTAGGGTTCTTCTCCTGCAAGCCTTTGTCAGCTGTACATCACGTTGAACTGTCCACTTTTTAGCCAACTGGTATTCAAGTACCCAATTGTCCAGGTCTTCAAAAGTACTTTGTCCCCAGGCTTGGACAGGTGGAGAGAATCCTTAGATAAAAAGCTGGACTTTTGTATAATTCCAGTGGGTATAATTATTCTTTTGTAGCATCTTGAACTTTAATGCATGCTAGAGTAGAACCTGATAATAGAGATTTTGTTTCCCTGGTGAGAAAGTTAGCTGGGTATTCAGCTTGCATAAAAAAATCTTATTCCAGCAAAGATATTGGGCATTCTGGGATATAGAGAAAAGTGTGTGACAATTAAAAATCTTGTAATTGAGGCTCTAAGGATGGTAAAAAGGATTTTGTTGAATCTATCCAGTAACTTCTACTACCTACACAGTTTTATGATTTATTCTAAGCATTTTTGTATTCAAAACCAAGTAAGTGGCTTCAGTGGCAACTAATCAATCAGTTAATCAATCAACCAATTGGTTTTCCACTGTTAATTTTAGTTAGGGCTCCTGTGGGTAAATAACAATTGGTCTTAAAATATCAAGAGGAGCACCAGGGAGGAAAATTGTACGGTTCCTCTGTCCTAAGGCAATTGAAGGGTGTAAATTTAGGATAAAATCTCAATAGAAAAGTCATCAAATTTACATGTGTGTCCTTTCAGAGCCATTATCTCAATTGATTAATTGGTGACATTACAGGATCATCAGGTAATGCAGCTGATCCTGGAATCACCTGCCCTGTTTTGCTGCTTTTCTGACTCTGAAGCTGAAGTACTACTGAGGCTTAAACATTATCTTTAAGGAGTAAAGGTTGGAGGTGGGGTTGTCTGAATAACATCACCAAGCGACATAATACAGAAAAGGGTCACATTGGGAATGAGGTACTCTTTTCTCTTCCCCGCCCCCACCCCCCCAGTTTTATCCATTGGTACATACCAAATGATTTTCTTCTGGTGATTTACTGTACCTGGCCTATTTCATTACTCCAATTTTGTCTGCCTAACTTCCTACCACATTCCCCTCTCAAGGATCTTGGCTCTTAGTTATTTCAGGGAAAAGAGGCCCAGCAGTCTATTTAGCTGCTTCCTGCTGAAGAGAAGAAGACTGTTTTTCAGAGCAATGAGATCCTTTCTCTCTGTCAGAGAGACACTGTAGCCTGTGCACAAAAGAATGTGGCAATTGTGTTTAGATTTAGTATCTCTCAGTACTTGTAGAGTTTGTGCACACCTGTTCATTTTGGAGTCCATCAACTCCCCAGATAACTTTCCTTTCATTGGCTACCTGTTTCTTCGAGAGGAAGAGCAGAGTAGGTCCCAAAATAAAATTTAAAAAACAACAATAACAACAACAACAACTTTTGCCTAGCTGGTCTGACATGATGGAGAGAGCATTGGGCTGTGGAATGAAGTGTCCCAGGTTCAATTCTGGTCAAAGGCACATGACCAGATTGTGGGCTCAATCCCCAATCAGGGGAATGCAGGAGGCAGCCAATCAATGATTCTCTCTCATCATTGATGTTTCTATATTCTCTCCTCTCCCTTCCTCTCTGATTAGCAACTAGATTTTACTCAAATTCCACTCTCTCCATGGAAATAAATACTTGCTAGTGTTTATTAATATACCTTTAGGGTATAGGCAGAAGCCTATACAACTAGAACTGTAGAAGCCCAATAAGTTGCTAAATTTTTAAGAAAACAAATCACTCCCAGATTTGGATTTCCTAGGAATTAACAAAGCGATAATGACCTTTCTTTTTTTCCCTATAACTACTCAACATGTCCTCTGCATTTGGCATACAATATCATCTCCACGCTAGCTTGAGACCCCCAAGCTTCAGGAAAAGATGAAAGAGCAAATAAGACTCTCTGAAAAATTCTAGCCTATCTGTGTCAGGAGATTTAAGATACCTTTGTAAAACTCTTACCTATTGCCCTTCTCAGGTTAAGGGCAGCTCCCAAACCAGTCTTTGTCTTAGTCCCTATGAAATGTTGTACAGATAGCCCTTTCTAACTTTTGACTTCCTATTAGACACTGAAACTCATGAAGTTGTTAAGTACAGAGCTAATTTATGACATGTACAAAAGCCCTAACTAAATATGGCAACCAAATTCTGCCTATGCCCCCAAAAAGGTCCATTCCTGTTCAAATTAGACCAGGTGACATAGTCCTTCTCACAACTTAGAAGGAATGTTCTCCCACTAAACAATTACAACTAGGTGAAAAGGCCCCTACTAAGTTTATCTAACTGCTCCCAAGGTTGTTAAACTCCAAGGCATTAATAACTAGAGCTTGACTTGTCCAAAATGAAACCATTTTCTTCTAAGCATCCACTGAATAGTTCTGAAAAGTATATGACTGCCAACCCCTTAAGGATTTGAAGTTTCTTTTTTTATATAAATACTAGAGGCCCCGTGCACAAATATGTGCACTGAGGGGTCCCTCAGCCCAGCCTGTGTCCTCTCGCAGTCTGGGATCCCTCTGGGAATGTCCACCTGCTGACAGTCAGACATCCCTCTCACAGTCTGGGGCTCTTGCTGTCCAGACCCCTTGCTCCTTACCACCTGCCTATAGCTCGCCAACCGTGAGCCTGGCTTTTGGCTGAGCAATGCTCCCCAGAAGGCAGCTCCTGCATTGAGCATCTACCCCCTGGTGGTTACTGCACATCATAGCAACCAGTTGTTCTGCCATTTGGTCAATTTGCATATTAGGGTTTTATTATATAACTAGAGGCCCAGTGCATGAAATTCGTGCACGGGGGTCCTTCAGCCCAACTTGTACCCTCTACAATCCAGGAGCTCTCAGGAGATGTCCTACTGATGGCTTAGGCCCACTCCCCGTGGTTCTCTGCTCTTTGTGGGCCTGGAGGTTTCGCTGCAGCCATGGAGATGAAGCCCCCATGCCCTGCTCTCTGCTTTCTGCCGGCCTCCCCATGCACCATGTGAAGAAAGCCCCAATGCCCTGCAGTGTGCTCTGTCTGCCAGGCCTGGGGGCTTTGAGGACACTGACACACTAAGGAAGCCCCCATGCCCTGCTGTCCAGGCTCTGTTTGCAGGCCTGGGGCTTCCCCGCTGCCGCGGAAGCCTCCATGCCCTCCCGCTGCCGCCGAAGCCTCCATGCCCTGCGGACCCGGCCTGGCTGGGCCCTGTTTGCAGGGCCTGGGGCTGGCCCGCTGCCGCCGAAGCCGCTATGCCCTGCTGTCCAGGCTCTGACTGCCGTGTCTGGGGGCAGATCAAAAGCCCCTGTGGAGGCGGATCCAGCTTCGCTGCTCATGCCGACAGGCTGGACACTCCAGCAGTGGAGCTGAGCGGACTGGGCGCCACCATCTTGTGGCCATGGGGGCCACCATTTTTTATGTGGAGTGATGGTTAATTTGCATATCACTATTATTAGATAGGAAGATATTCACTTTACTTAAATATCTTAAAGAACAAATATAGACCATCCTATCTAATAATAGACAAATATGCAAATTGACCATACCTCCGCTACACCCAAGCCACGCCCACCAGCCAATCAGGGCGAGTATGCAAATAAACCGAACCAAGATGGCTACAGCCACCGAGAGCAAGGTTTCCCAGGCAACAGAGGGAAACAAGCTTTCTGCCTGCCCTTGACAGGCCTAAGCCTCCACTCAAGCTACAAAGTTTCAATTATAGAAGCTAAACAAATTCAAACAGAATGGCTGCAGCCACGGAGCTGGAGAGACCAGGCCAGGGTTGCCCGCAGTAACGGAGAAAGCAAAGCTTTCTGCACACCCTGGCTGGACTCAGGCCTCTGTTTAAGGCTACAAAGTTACAATTATAGAAGGTGAATTAACTCAAACAGAAATGGCTGCCGGTGGAGCATGCAGGAGGCTTGGCTCTGCTCCAGGCTACAAAGTTTCAATTGTAGAAGGTAAATAAATTCCAGATACCAGTGCCTCCGCTTGGGTCACCAGGGGGTGTGGCTGGCTTGCAAACCACCACACTCCCCTCGCTCAGGCTGCCCCATGCCCCAAGGGAACCCCCAACCTTATCTGGGACACCCTTCAGGGCAAACCAGCTGGCCCCCACTCCTGCACCAGGCCTCTATCCTATCTAATAAAAGAGTAATATGCAGATTGACCACCACTTCAACACACAATATGGCTGCCCCCATGTGGTCAAAGATCCTGCCCCCATGTGGACACAAGATGGCCACCACAAGATGGCCAGCAGGGGAGGGCAGTTGGGAGGCACCCGGCCTGCAAGGGAGGGAAGTTAGAGGCGATCAACCCTGCAGGGGAGGGCAGTTAGGGTGACCGGGCCGGCAGAGGAGGGAAGTTGGGGGCAAACAGGCTAGCAGGGGAGCAATTAGGCATCAATCAGGCTGGCAGCGGAGTGGTTAGGGGGTGATCAGGCTGGCAGGCAGAAGCAGTTAGGGGCAATCAGGAAGGCAGGCAGGCAAGCAGTTGGGAGCCAGCAGTCCTGGATTGTGAGAGGGATAACCAACTGCCCATTTAGGCCCGATCCCAGTGGGATCGGGCCTAAACGGGCATTTGGACATCCCTCGAGGGGTCCCAGATTGGAGAGGGTACAGACTGGGCTGAGGGACACGCCACCCCCTCCGTGCAAGAATTTTGTGCACCGGGCCTCTAGTATCTCTATAAAAGATTTTAACATAAAATTTTTTAAAAAGAAATAAATTAAAAAGATAACCTTCTTCAGTCTTGGAGGGAAGCCCAACATGGAAGCCAGCAGGATGGGAGCGAGGGAGAAAGTGTGAGTAAGGGAGTTAGAAGGGAGTGTGTGTGTGTGTGTGTGTGTGTGTTTGTGTGTGTGTGTGCTTGTGAGAGGGACAGTTAGCACTCACAGGAGTCTTGGGAACTGGCGAATCAGGCTTTCCTGGGCAAAGAACCCCTGCTACAACAACAAGCACTCCCCAGAGGACATGGCTCCATCTCAGAAATCATGCCATTTTGAAGAGAAGAGAAACAGCCACACCACCACCCAGACTGGCCTTGGACACCACTCCAGGCCCACACAATCAGCCTTTCAGCAATGGGAACTGAGTTGAACACCACACCTGTTGTAGGATCTGGGACTGTGCATGGAGTTGCACACCAGAGGGACCTTATAGGTGACCTTTGCTATGTAACCTGGGCCCCTGAGCACATCCACAACAGCTTTCACAATGAGGTTGGGGGTGAGTCACATGGTCAGACAACCTGTGAGGAGACTCCATCCATGACTGGGACAATAACATCAAGACTGAAATACAGGAGGAGGAGAAAAAATGGCGACAGATTAGAGTCGTGTTTGGAGTTTGGTCCTGGGGCGGAGAGTAGGAGCAGCAGAGGTTCGCAGGGGGAGTGTATATTGGCAAGCCAAGGGACAGCTAAACTCCAGGAGAAGGCGGGGGAGTGCTGGCCAGGGTTCCCCTGACTGTGCAGCACCCACAGGGGCTGGGTCTCCTCCCGGAGCTGCGGGCTCACCAGGCGCCTCGCCATCTTGCAAGGAAAGGAGGATTTTATTGGAAACCTGACTTTCCGCGACAACTGCAAACACTGAACAGCTGCGAGCACTGGAACACCAGTCCCCTATCGGCGCAAACATTCGGATTCAAAGGAACTCTTCACTGCACCACGGAAAGGTCAGATTTCGCCTGAAATAAGGTGTGGTTTCTAATCCCCATGGTGGGAGGGAAGCGCTCGAGCCATAGGACCGGTAGGAACCGGGAGGTCTGTGCCCAGAAAAATCTGCGGCAGTTGGAGCTGCCATGATCCGTGAATGTGGAAGAGGGTCCTCTGAGCTGCTAACAGAAGTGACCTCTTAAAAGCAACTCATTTTAATCTGATGAGGAGGATCAGACTAAGAATTTTCAAAGGAGTGTAGGTTCCTTAGTCTGGCGCACAGACCCACTGTCCGCACACTTGGGCTCTTTCTGACTCTGATTACTAAGCCCAATACATAGGAAAACCCAGGTGGAAAAACCCTGAAAGGCTGCAGGGGGAAGTTGTTTTTTCGGAACCTGGGGAGCAGAGCTGGGTGTGACCATCGGAGAGGCAGCTCTGAGGCGCACACCTCCACAAACCGGTAGTGAGTGCCATAGAGGGGGGGGGGGAAGCTAGAGAGGCCCGGAAGTCAATTCAGAAACACTGCCACCCAGGGGCTGAAACGCTAATTGTCTCTGGTGTAATCAACAATAAATACAAGAAATTAAGACAGGGCCGGCTTAAAAAGCAGGACTGGCTTACAACACTGAGGAGCAGTGGAGCGAAGCTGAACTGAAATACCGCCCAGACTGGGAAATAGGCATACCAAACAGAATAATAGCGGAAGTGAATGACAGCCGCTACTGCACATTTTAGTCTTCCTATTTTTTTAATTTTTAATTCTTTTTTCAATTTTTTTTTCAAATTTTTTATTCTAATTTTTTATTTTCATTTTTTGCATCTTTTACTTAAGAAACTAAATTTTTTTCTTTTTCCTCACTCGATTTTCACCTTTTTAATTATTACATTTTTATTTTCAATCAGCATTATTATTACTACTAGAGGCCCAGTGCATGATTTAATCATGCACCTGGTGCACCAGCGGGCTGGCTGTCCTCCGGTGCCCTAGGCCTTCCGAAAGCCTCCGGCGCTGCGGAGGCTTTCGAAAGGCCTTGCGCCGGAGCAGACAGCCAGCCAGGTCCCCCGCTTTGGCCTTTGATCGCGGGGGACCTGGCCGGCTGTCCGCCGGTGCCCCAGGCCTTCCGAAAGCCTCCAGCAGCCATGGTACAGACGCTGAGCTCGCGGCGACACTGGCGCCGCGAGCTCAGCGTCCTGCTGGCCCAATCAGCTACCCCGGCCACTCTGAGTCCCGCCCCCTGCGCCTCCTGCTGGCCCAATCGTGGGCGTAGCGGAGTGATGGTAATTTACATATTACCATTTTATTATGTAGGATTATTTTACTTTTTTTAATGTCATTTGATTTTCTCTTTCTTTTATTTTGGGATTAGTGTCCTACATTCTATTTGCATCTTTCCCTTACCCTATCTCGACGCTAACATTTTGCCATCACTCTCCTCCTAACTTTTCCCCTTTTGGTCTCCTGTTTATCTTAACCCTTTCTGGCTTTAGATTTTCCCTACTTTTTCAGTTTACCCTCTGCTAAAATTTCACCCTACTTATATATCTATTTCCAACCCCCTGCTCCAAATCCATACATACCTCTCTACGCTACCTTAAAAAAATTATTTTTCTCTCTGGCCTTTTGTTGTTGTTTGCTTAAATGTTGATTAGATTGAATTTTTATGCTTTTTTATGAGATTGTCTTGATTATTCTTTTTGTTTGTTTGGTTGGTTCTATTGTTTGTTTTGTTTTTGTTTGTTTTTTACTTTTGTTTTCCCTTGCCTCACTTGATATTAGTTGGTGTTGCAGTTTGTATTAATCTCCAGGCTCGTGTTGCTGGAATTTGCTGGGATTAGTGGTTGTTCTAGTGGAATTTACTCTCCATATATATAGTTTGTTCTCCTTTTCTCTCTTAGTATTGTTCTTGTCTCTCTTACTTTTTTTTCTTTTCTTTTTTTTCTGCTCTTTTCCCAAGTTCAGATTCACACTCTTTTTTGTTGTTGTTGTTCTTTCTTCTTACACTCCCTCTTCCACTCCTATTCCCTAATTTGTCTTTCTCTGGTGGTTACCTTTATTGGAGGTTATTAATATCGTTAATACAATTCTGTTCAGTGCCTTGTGTGTTGTGCCTGGTTGTGTTGTATTTTGTACCTTTAAATCAACACCGGAGAGAGAGAACTACATAACCAGACATCTGGAGAAGAGAGACCATGGGGAGACAAAGAAATAGCCCCCATAGGAAAGAGAAGCAGGCATCACCAGAAAAGGAAGTAAACAAATTAGAGGCAAACAACCTATCAGAGAAAGAATTCAGAGAAATGGTGATAAGGTGGATGAAAAGGATGGAAGACAAATTCGACAATATGAGTAAGAACCAAGAGGAAATGAAGAAGAACCAAGAAGAAATGAAAAATGACATTGCTGCTGTAAAGAACTCAATAGGAAGCATCAAGAGTAGACTAGAAGAAGCAGAGGACCGCATAAGTGAGCTAGAAGACAAGATGGAAAAAAAATACCCAATTACAACAGCTTCTAGAAACAAAAATTAGAAAGCGTGAGGAGAGCCTAAGGGAACTTCGGGACAACACAAAACAAAACAACATCAGGATAATAGGGGTACCAGAAGGAAAGGAAACGGAGCAAGGAATAGAAAACCTGTTAGAAGAAATAATAACAGAAAACTTCCCTGATATAGGGAAGAAAAAACCCACACAAATCCAAGAAGCTCACAGAGTTCCAAGCAAAATGAACCCCAAAAGACCAACGCCAAGGCACATTATAATTAAGTTGGCAAACACCAATGACAAAGTAAGAAGCTTAAAAGCGGCCAGAGAGAGATAGACAGTTATATACAAAGGAACCCCCATCAGACTAGCAACTGATTTCTCAACAGAAACTCATCAGGCCAGAAGGGAATGGAATGAAATATACAAAGTCATGCAAAGGAAGGGTCTCAATCCAAGAATACTGTACCCAGCAAGGCTATCAATCAGAATTGAAGGTGAAATCAGGAGCTTCACAGACAAAAAAGGGCTAAGGGAGTTTATCACCACCAAACCAGCAATGAAAGACATGCTAAAGGGTCTGCTGTAAAAAAAAAGAAAGAAAGAAAGAAAGAAAGAAAGAAAGAAAGAAAGAAAGAAAGAAAGAAAGAAAGAAAGAAAGAAAGAAAGAAAGAAAGAAAGAGGAAGCAAAGAAGGAACACAGGGGTATAGAATAAAAATGGCGACAAATAAGTGCCTATCAATAATAACTTTAAATGTAAATGGATTGAATGCCCCAATCAAAAGACACAGGGTAACAGATTGGATAAGAAAACAAAACCTATATATCTTCTGTCTACAGGAAACCCACCTCAAAAAAAAGGACGCATACAGACTGAGAGTAAAGGGATGGAAAAAGGATTTCCAGGCGAATGGAAATGAAAAAAAAGCTGGGGTAGCAATACTTATATCTGACAAATTAGATCTCAAAGTGAAGGACATAACAAGAGATAATGAAGGCCACTTCATAATACTAAAGGGAGAAATCCAACAAGAAGAAATAACTCTGGTAAACATATACACACCTAATACAGGAGCACCATGATACATTAAAAAACTCCTGGAAGATATCAAAGGAGAGATTGACAGCAATACAATCATAGTAGGAGACTTCAATACCCCACTATCACCATTGGACAAATCCTCTAAACAAAAAATCAGCAAAGAAACATCAATCCTAAATGACTCACTAGACCAGATGGAATTAATCGACATCTTCAGAACATTTCACCCCAAAGCCACAGAATATACATATTTCTCAAATGCACATGGGTCATTTTCAAAGATAGACCATATGTTAGGACATAGGCAAAGTCTCTCCATATACAAGAAGATATAAATCATATCAAGCAACTTCTCAGATCACAATGGCATAAAGAGTAGAAATCAACTACAATAAAAACAACCCAAAGAAATCAAACACATGGAGACTAAACAGCATGCTATTAAACCATGACTGGATTACCAAAGACATCAAGGAAGAAATAAAAAACATCATGGCAACAAATGACAATGAAAACACAACAATCCAAAATTTATGGGACACAGCGAAAGCAGTCCTGAGAGGGAAGTTCATAGCTCTACAAGCCTACTGCAAAAAAAAACAAGAAACAATGGTAGTAAATCACCTAACCCAACAGCTCAAAGAGTTAGAGAGAGAGCAACAAGAAAAGCCCAGTGTAAGCAGAAGGAAAGAAATAATAAAGATCAGAGCGGAGATAAATGACATAGAGACCAAAGAAACACTACATAAGATCAAGAAAACCAAGAGCTGGTTCTTTGAAAGGATAAACAAGATTGATGGACCTCTAGCCAGGCTCACCAAGAAGCAAAGACAGAGGACCCAAATAAAAAAAATCAGAAATGAAAGAGGTGAAATAACAACAGACCTCGACGAAATACAAAGGATTGTTACAAAATATTACGAACAACTCTATTCCAACCAACTGGACAACCTGGAGGAAATGGACATATTCCTAGACAAATACAACCTTCCAAGACTCAATCAGGAAGAATCTAAACAGCTCAACAGGCCAGTAACTATGGAAGAAATTGAAGCAGTCATCAAAAAGCTTCCGGCAAACAAAAGCCCGGGGCCAGACGGCTTCACAGGAGAGTTTTACAAAACTTTCAAGGAGGAACTAAAACCTATCCTCCTCAGACTATTCCAAAAAATTCAAGAGGAAGGAACACTTCCAGCCTCCTTCTATGAAGCCAGCATCACCCTAATACCAAAACCAGATAAAGACAACACAATGAAAGAGAATTACAGACCAATATCCCTCATGAACATAGATGCCAAAATCCTCAACAAAATTTTAGCAAATCGGCTCCAGCAAGACATCAGAAAGATCATACATCATGACCAAGTAGGATTTATCCCAGGAATGCAAGGATGGTACAATATCTGCAAATCAATAAATGTGATACATCACACAAACAAATTGAGAGATAAAAATCACATAGTCATATCAATTGATGCAGAAAAAGCATTTGACAAAATCCAACACCCTTTCTTGATAAAAACTCTCAACAAGGTGGGAATAGAAGGATCATACCTCAACATAATAAAAGCTATATATAATAAACCCACAGCAAACATCAGATTCAACGGGCAAAAACTAAAACTATTTCCCCTAAGAACAGGAACAAGACAGGGATGCCCACTCTCACCACTCCTGTTTGACATAGTACTGGAAATATTACCTATCGCAATTAGGCAAGAAGAAGAAATAAGAGGCATCCAAATTGGAAAAGAACAAGTAAAGCTGTCCTTATTTGCAGATGACATGATATTGTACATAAAAAACCCAAAAGATTCCATCAAAAAACTAATAGACTTAATAAATGAATTTGGCAATGTAGCAGGATACAAAATTGACGCCAAGAAATCTATGGCCTTTCTATACACCAATAGTGAACTTACAGACAGAGAGACTAAAAGGCAATCCCATTTACCATCGCACCAAAAAAAATTAAGATACCTAGGAATAAACTTAACTAAGGAGGTAAAAGACCTATACACGGAAAACTACAGGACACTGAAAAAAGAGATAGAGGAAGGCGTAAACAGATGGAAGAACATACCATGTTCATGGATTGGTAGAATCAACATCATTAAAATGTCCATACTACCCAAAGCAATCTACAGATTCAATGCACTCCCCATCAAAATACCAACAGCATATTTCACAGACCTAGAAAGAACTCTCCAAAAATTCATCTGGAATAAAAAAGACCCCGAATAGCTGCAGCAATCCTGAGAAAGAAGAATAAAGTAGGAGGGATCTCAATACCAGATTTCAAGCTGTATTACAAAGCCACTGTTCTCAAAACAGCCTGGTACTGGCACAAGAACAGACATATAGATCAATGGAACAGAATAGAGAATCCAGATAGCGACCCAAACCACTATGCCCAATTAATATTTGACAAAGGAGGCATGAACATACAATGGAGTCAAGACAGTCTCTTCAATAAATGGTGTTGGGAAAATTGGACACACACATGCAAAAAAATGAAACTAGATCACCAACTTACACCATACACAAAAATAAACTCAAAATGGATACAGGACTTAAACATGAGACGGGAAACCATACAAATACTAGAGGAATCCACAGGCAACAAAATCTCAGACGTATGCCAAAAGAACTTCTTCACTGACACTGCCCCTAGGGCAATGAAAGCTAAAGAGAAAATTAACAAATGGGACTACATCAAAATAAAAAGCTTTTTTTACAGCAAAAGAAACCATCAACAAAACAACAAGAAATCCCACTGCATGGGAGAACATATTTGCAAATGCCATCACTGATAAAGGTTTAATCTCCAACATCTACAGGCAGCTTATGCAACTTAATAAAAGGAAGATAAATGATCCAATAAAAAAATGGGCAACGGACCTAAACAGAATATTTTTGAAAGAAGACAGAAGGAAGGCCAAGAGACACATGAAAACATGCTCAAAGTCACTTATTATCCGAGAGATGCAAATCAAAACAACAATGAGGTACCATCTCACACCTGTCAGAATGGCTATCATCAACAAATCAACCAACGACAAGTGTTGGTGAGGATGCGGAGAAAAAGGAACCCTCGTGCACTGCTGGTGGGAATGCAGACTGGTGCAGCCACTGTGGAGAACAGTATGGAGTTTCCTCAAAAAACTGAAAATGGAACTCCCATTTGACCCAGTAATCCCACTCCTAGGAATATATCCGAGGAAACTAGAAACACCAATCAGAAAGGATATATGCACCCCTATGTTCATAGCAGCACAATTTACAATAGCTAAGATTTGGAAACAGCCTAGGTGCCCGTCAGCAGATGACTGGATCAGAAAACTGTGGTACATCTACACAATGGAATACTATGCTGCCATAAAAAAGAAGGAATTCTCATCATTTGCAGCAACCTGGATGGAAGTGGAGAATATTATAAGTGAAATAAGCCAGTCAATGAAAGAAAAATACCACATGATCTCACTCATTTATGGATAATAAAGAACATTATAAACTGATGAACAAAAAGATAGATACAGAGACAGTAAAGCAACAAACAGACTTTCAAATTACAGGGGGAAAGTTAGGTAGAGGTGGGGGAGATAAGAAATCAAATGAAGGACTTGTATGCATGCATATAAGCATAAACAATGGACGCAAAACTCTGGGGGGTGAGGGCATGTATGGGTTTGGGGTGGGGGGGGTAATGGTAAGATATGTACACATATAATACCTCAATTTAAAAAAAAAAGACTGAAATACATTAGGGTAACACAAATAACTTAAGTAGAGGGCTTCCTAAAACACCCAAACTCAGGAGATCTAGAGACTGCACCATGTGTCCCCAAAATACAAACTATATATGACCTTCCCCCAAAACCTGGATGGCATAGAAATTTGATCTCAGACATAGAAACAAATACAGAGACAGCAAAAATGGAAAGACAAAGAAACAGTCCCTAATGGAAAAAAAAAAATCACCTGAAAAAGAAACAAATGAAATGAAGGCAAATGATGTGTCAGATAAAGAATTCAAAGTAATGGTTATAAGAATGCTCAAAATCTGACAGAATTACAAGCAACTCCATGAGAATTGTAAGGAGCTGGATGAGAAATTCACCAACATGAATAAGAATCAAGAGGAAATGAAGAATGATATAGCTGCAATAAAGAACAAAATGGAAGATTTCAACAGTAGAATAGAGGAGGCTGAGGACCTAATCAGCAAATTAGAAGACAAGGTAGAGAAAAACACTCAATCAGAGCAGCAACTGGGAAAAAAATTAAAAAGCAGAAGGAGAGCCCAAGGGAGCTGTAGGACAAAATGAGAGGAAGCAACATACGTGTAATAGGGAGCCAGAAGGAGAAGAGGCTGTACAAAGAAGAGAAAGCCTGTTTGAGGAATTAATGACAGAAGACGTCCCAGTCTTTGGAAGAAAAAAGTCACACAAGTCCAAGAAGCACACAGAGAAACAAGCAAGACCAACTCAGAAAGACCCATACCACGACACATCATAATTAAAATGGCAAATATAAAAGACAAAGAAAGAATTTTAAAGGCTGCCAAAGAGAGACAGAAAGTTATCAATAAGGAATCTCCCATTAGACTATAGGCTTATTTCTCAACAGAAACACATCAGCCCAGAATGGAATGAAGTATATAAAGCAAGGGACTGAATACAAGAATATTCTATCCAACAGTTTAAAATTGAAGGTGAAATCAGGAGCTTCACAGACAAAAACAAACAAACCACAAAAACTAAGGGAGTTTATTACCACCAAACCAACAATGCAAGAGATGCTAAAGGAACTGTTGTAAAAAGAAGGAGGAAGAGAGAGAGAAACACAGGCATCAAGAATAAAAATGGAAACATAATAACCTTAAATGTAAATAACCTTAAATATAAATGTAAACAACCTTAAATGATAATAACCTTAAATGCAAATGGATTAAATACTCCAATCAGAAACACAGAGTATCCGAGTGGATAAGGAAATGTGATGCATACATATGTGGTCTACAAGAGACCCACCTCAGAACAAAGGAATCACAAAGACTGAAAGTGAACGGATGGAAAAAATGTTCAGGCAAATGGAAATGAAGAAAAGCTATGGTAGCAATACCTATATCTAACAAAATAGACCTCAAAGCAAAAGCCATAACAAGAGATAAGGAAGGCCACTTCATAAAACTAAAGGTATTGATACAACAAGAGGATATAACACTGCTAAACATATATGCACCCAATACAAGAATATCCATAAAAATAAAAATTTCTGGAAGATATCAAGGGTGAAATCAATAGCACCATAAGCATAGCAGGGGACTTTAACATTGTGGGACCCTGTGAAGAATACATTGGATGTTCAAGCCACTCTAAGCATGGGCCAAATTGAGGTGCTTAAGACCAAGATATTTTTATATGGGTGCAAGGTTGCCTCAAGCCTCACATTGCACAGATGTGCCTTTCTGTAGTCCAATACCATGGTTATTGTTTGGCAAAAGCCTTCTTGTTTGAACTTGTTTGAGCATGTATATAAACTGTCACTGACCAGCCTGCCATGGCTGCTTTTGTGAGAAATAAAGCATGTCCCATTTGCCTGTTTGCACATGTGTGTTCTTCCAATTCCCGTTCCCAGGAGGGTCAGGTCCTTAGTTGAAGAGCTTGCATCCAACAAACACCCACTGATATCAAGGAATAAATTTTCTAGCCAAAAAAATCAACAAAGAAACAGCAATCCTAAATGACTCACTAGATTAGATGAAACTAATTGACATCTTCAGAACATTTCACCCCAAAGCTACAGAATACACATTCTTCTCAAGTGGGGGACATTTTCAAAGATAGACCACATGTTAGGACACAAGCTAAGTCTCTACAAATTCAAAAAGACTGAAATCATATCAAGCATCTTTTCATCACAATTTCATAAAATTAGATATCAACTATAATAAAAACACTCAAAAACAATTAAACATATGGAGGATAAATGCCATGCTATTAAACAATGATTGGGTTACCAAAGGATTCAAAGAAGAAATAAAAACCCTGGAAACAAATGACAATGAAAACACAACAATCCAAAAATCTATGGGACACAGTGAAAGCAGTCCTGAGAGGGAAGTTCATAGCATTACAGGCTTACCTCAAAAAGAAAAAAAAATTGGGCCCTAACCGGTTTGGCTCAGTGGATAGAGCATCGGCCTGTGGACTCATGGGTCCCAGGTTTGATTCTGGTCAAGGGCATCTACCTTGGTTGTGGGCACATCCCCAGTAGGGGGTGTGCAGGAGGCAGCTGATTGATGTTTCTCTCTCATCAATGTTTCTAATCCTCTCTCCCTCTCTCTTCCTCTCTGAAAAAAATCAATAATATATATTTAAAATTTTTGTAATAAATTATCTACTCCTACAACTTAAATAATTAGAAAGAGACTAACAAGAAAAGCCCAGAGTAAGTAGAGGGAAGGAAATAATAAAGACCAGTGTGGAAATAAATGATAGAAAGACCAAAGAAAAACAATACAAAAGATAAACAGAACCAAGAGCTGGTTCCTTGAAAGGATAAACAAGATTGATGAACCTCTAGCCAGGTTCACCAAGAAACAAAGAGAGAGGACCCAAGTAAAATCAGAAATGAAAGGGGTGAAGTAACAACCAACAATACAAAGTACAAAGGATTGTAAAAAAAAAATACTACAAGCAACTCTACTCCAACAAACTGGAAAACCTAGATAAAATGGACATATTCTTAGAAAAATACAACCTTCTAAAATTCAATAAGAATCAGAAAACCTGAATAGGCCAGTAACTAGTGGTGAAATTGAGCCAATAATAAAATAATTCCCAGGAAACAATAGCCCTGATCTGGACAGTGTCACAGGGGAGTTTTACCAAACATTCAAAGAAGAACTAACAGCTATCCTCAAACTATTCCAAAATAATTAAAGAGGAGGGAACACTTCCAAAATCTTTCTAAGAAGCCAGCATTATTTTAATTTCTAAAACAGATAAAGACACTGCAACAAAAGAGAATTAAAGGCCAATATTTCTGATGTACAAAATGCAAAAATCCTCAACAACAACAACAAAAATAGCAAATAGGATCCAACCATCATTAAAAAGACCATAACCATGACCAAGTGGGATTTATTCCAGGGATGCAAGGGTGGTATGATATCTGAAATCAATAAATGTGATACAGTACATGAAGGGATTGCAATACAAAATCACATGACCATATCAATTGATGCAGAAAAAGCATTCAACAAAATTCAACACGATTTATTGGAAAAAACTCTTAGCAAAGTGGGAATAGAGGGACTATACCTCCACATAATAAAAGCCTTATATGACAAACCTATAGCCAACATCAAACTCAATGGGCAAAAAACTAAAACCATTTCCTCTAATGACAGGGATGCCCACTTTCACCACTCCTGTTGGACATAGCACTGTGCATATATGCATAACCCATGGACACAGACAGTAAGGTGGTGAAGGCCTGGTATTGGGTAGGGATGCAGGGACAGGGTGGGAGAGGTCAATGGTGGTAAAGGGGACATATGTAATACTTTCAACAATAAAGATTAAAAAATAGGATAACCTACTTTAAAAAAAATAGATAAGATTTGAGCAGGCATTTTTTAAAAAGCAAAGAAAAACCCCACAAATAGCCAATTTACACATTAAAAGTGTTTCATATTACTAATACTCAGTGAAGTAAAAAGTGAAATTAGGTTAAGATCCATTACACTGAAACAAAATGACTATTTTCCTAAGTTCAACTATTTCAAATTTGGGGACATCTTAATCTCATACACAGCTCCTAAGAATTGATACATAACACTTTAGAAAAATTTGGCATTATTAATTAGAATGGAAAATAGCCCCAATGTGAGGATCCAACATTTTTATAATTTATAAAGATACAGAAGGAACTCCTGTTTGTGTATACTTGTTTACTCTACAACAATGGTTATAACAGCCTTGTTCATAATACAAAAATATAAAAAATAAACCAAAAAACAAATTGGAATCTATCTAAATATCAAATATCCATCTATAGATGATAGCCACAACTACATACAAGAACATACAAGTGGAAAACTATAGGAATTAGTAAGGAAATTGTTTATCATAAAAGTCAGGATTGTGGTTCCCTTTGGGGTGAGAAAATTGATTAGGATAGGCAAATGGTATGCTTCAAAGTGCTAATAAAGTTCATAACAAGGGTAGTGATTGTATGGATGAATTCTTGTAATTATCTATTATTTATGCTCATATATAATTTCATATTGCTAATGTGTTTAGATGTCACTATAAATTTGTAACTTAATATAGAAAAAGAAATAAAAAATGCAGAGGTGGAGGAAAAAAGATGGCAACTGGCAGGAAGGTAGGGAGAGAGAGAGTGTGAGTGAGGAACCCATAGAGGAGAGTGTACACATGTGTGATGTGTGTGTGTGTATGAGCTAGGGTCAGTTAGATTCTGCAGGTCTTCCAAGGGGCTGCCTAACCGGGCAGTCCTAGATGGCGGAGCCCCGCGCACAAAGTGGACACTTCCCGGTGGCTGGTGCGGACGCGGAGACCACGCCATCTTGGGAAACAGAGCTGCCTGAGACTCGGATCCTGGCTTCTGACACAAACCAGGACCCTGCAGCCACTGGGGACAGAGAACTGCTATCACAGCTTCAGACCAACAAACAACAAGAATCCAGACTTCCCGGCAGATTTCCGTGAGTCAAAGAGCCTATCCCCCTACCCACAGGCGCGCGGATAGCGCCATAGTAACTGATAGACCGGCCCCTCGCCCAAGCTGCAGAGCGCCCTCAGCCTCGCGATAGCGCCAAAGTAACTGATAGACCCGCCCCTCGCCCAAGCTGCAGAGCTTTGCGCAGGGACGCACTCCCCCTTAGGGAATTTGGCACGCGAGACAGAAGCAGCTCCCCTTCAGGGAAGTCTGTCAGTGCGCACAGAGGGCTCCCCTTCGGGGAATTTGGGGGAATTTGACTTGCGGGTCACAGCTCCCCTATGGGGAATCTTAGAGCGTGCACAGAGGGGCTTCCCTTTGGGAAATTTGGTGTGCAGGACGGACTCCGCCCCCTTCGGGGAATCTGGGAGAGTGCACGGAGCCAGCTCAACTTCAGGAATTTGAGAGTGTGCTCCCTAGCCGGTTTGGCTCAGTAGAGAGAGCACACACAGGACGCAGCTCCACTTCAGGGAATTAGGCCGGACACAGCTGCCTGGGATCCCTGACTCACAGCGCATTCACACTAAGAGCCAGCGACCCCAATTGTTGGTGCATGCACACACAGGGACCCTGATTCTCAACGAGAAACTGCACAAGGCAACAGAGACTCTGACACTCGATTCTTGGTGCAGACACAGGGAAACTCTGACTCCTGGCACATGCTAACGATCTCATTTTCGGCACATACCAACAGTGTGGTGCAGAAAGGGCCCCTGATTCTAAGTGTGCACATGAGACCACACAGAACACAGGGGACACTGACCCTGGGCAAGTCTGGTTCCCACCAACCAAAGGCAGACACACGTCCTAGTGTCAGAGCACTTCAGTGAAACTTGGGTTGAGCGAAGTCCCCACAGCACACGGCCCAGGTCCACGCAAACGGAAGTGTGAGCTTTCTGGTGATAGCCAGAATTGGAAAACAAAATAACTCACAGAGGAAAGAAAATGTGGAGTCGCCAAGAAAGGAAATTAGTGAAACTGAAGCTTGCAACATGACCGAAAAGGAGTTCAGAGTAATGGTCATGGAATTTATACATCGGATAGATGAGAAAATCAACAACTTATGCAAGAATCAGGAAGAAATGAAAAGTGATATAGCTACAATCAAAAACACCATGGAAAGTTTCAACAGTAGACTACAAGAAGCAGAGGACCGAATTAGTGAACTAGAAGATCAGGTACAGAAACAAGCTCAATCTGAACAGCAATTGGAGAAAAAAATTAAAAAGCAGGAGGAAAGCCTAAGGGAGCTTCGGGACAACATGAAACGAAGTAACATGCGTATAATAGGGCTGCCAGAAGGACAAGAAGAGCAGCAGGGATTAGAAAATATATTTGAAGAAATAATGTCAGAAAACTTCCCGGATATGGGAAAGATAAAAGTTATGCAAGTACAGAGATTCCCAAGCAGGATCAATCCCAAAAGACCCACACCAAGACATGTCATAATTTCAATGGAAAATATAAATGATAAAGAGAGAATCTTAAAGGCGGCAAGAGAGAGACAGAGAGTTACCTACAAAGGAACACCCATCAGATTGTCAAATGATTACTCAACAGAAACACAACAAGCTAGAAGTGAATGGAAGGAGGTATACAAAGTGTTGCAAAGCAAAGGACTGAATCCAAGAATACTATATCCAGCAAGACTATCAATCAAAATTGAAGGGGAAATCAGGAGCTTTGCAGACAAAAAAAGCCTCAGGGAGTTTATCACCACCAAACCAGCAATGCAAGAATTGCTAAAGGGAATACTGTAAAAAGAAGAAATAAACAGGTAAGAAGGAATACAGACACAAAAATAGATATGACTACAAACAAATACCTTTCAGTAATAACTTTAAATGTAAACGGACTAAATGCTCCAATCAAAAGACATCGAGTAGCTGAATGGATAAAAAAACACGACCCATATATATGCTGTCTACAAGAGACCCACCTCAGAACAAGAGACTCACACAGATTGAAAGTGAAGGGATGGAAAAATATCTTTCAGGCAAATGGAAATGAAAAAAAAGCTGGGGAAGCAATACTTATATCTGACAAAATAGACCTCAAAGTAAATGCCATAACAAGAGATAAGTAAGGCCACTTCATAATACTAAAGGGAGAAATCCAACAAGAAGAAATAATTCTGGTAAACATATATGCTCCCAATATAGGAGCACCCAAATACATAAAAAAAAACTCCTGGAGGATATCAAGGGAGAGATTAATAGCAATACAATCATAGTAGGAGACTTTAATACCCCACTATCACCACTGGACAAATCCTCTAAACAAAAAATCAGCAAAGAAACAGCAATCCTAAATGACTCACTAGACCAGATGGAATTAATTGACATCTTCAGAACATTTCACCCCAAAGCCACAGAATATACATTCTTCTCAAGTGCACATGGGTCATTTTCAAAGATAGACCATATGCTGGGTCACAGGCAAAGTCTCTTCAAATTCAAGAAGATAGAAATTATATCAAGCATCTTCTCAGATCACAGTGGCATAAAACTGGAAATCAACTACAATAAATACAATCCAAAGAAATCAAACACATGGAGACTAAACAGCATGCTATTAAACAAGGACTGGGTCACCAGAGAGATCAAGGAAGAAATAAAAAACATCATGGCAACAAATGACAATTAAAACACAACAATCCAAAATCTATGGGACACAGCGAAAGCAGTCTTGAGGGAAGTTCATAGCTCTACAAGCCTATTGCAAAAAACAAGAAACAATGGTAATAAATTACCTAACCCTACAACTCAAACAGCTAGAAAAAGAGCAGCAAGAAAAGCCCAGTGTAACTAGAAGGAAGGAAATAACAAAGATCAGAGCACAGATAAATGACATAGAGACCAAAGAAACAATACAAAAGATCAACAAAACCAAGAGCTGGTTCTTTGAAAGGATAAACAAGATTGATGGACCTCTAGCCAGGCTCACCAAGAAGCAAAGAGAGAGGACCCAAATAAACAAAATCAGAAATGAAAGAGGTAAAAAACAACAGACCCCGCTGAGATACAAAGGATTGTTACAAAATACTATGAACAACTCTATTCCAACAAACTGGACAATCTGGAGGAAATGGACATATTCCTAGAAAAATATAACCTTTCAAAACTAAATCAGGAAGAATCTAAACAGTTCAATAGGCCAATAACTATGAAATTGAAGCAGTTATCAAAAAGCTTCCGGCAAACAAAAGCCCGGGGCCTGACGGCTTCACAGGAGAGTTTTACCAAACATTCAAGGAAGAACTAAAACCTATCCTCCTCAGACTATTCCAAAAAATTCAAGAGGAAGGAACACTTCCAAGCTCCTTCTATGAAGCCAGCATCACCCTAATACCAAAACCAGATAAAGACAACACAATGAAAGAGAATTACAGACCAATATCCCTCATGAACATAGATGCCAAAATCCTCAACAAAATTCTAGCAAATCAGCTCCAGCAGTACATCAGAAAGATCACACACCATGACCAAGTAGGATCTATCCCAGGAATGCAAGGATGGTACAATATCCGCAAATCAATAAATGTGATACATCACATAAACAAATTGAGAGATAAAAATCACAGTCATATCAATTGATGCAGAAAAAGCATTTGACAAAATCCAACACCCTTTCTTGATAAAAACTCTCAACAAGGTGGGAATAGAAGGCTCATACCTTAACATAATAAAAGCTATATATGATAAACCCACAGCAAGCATCATAGTCAATGGACAAAAACTAAAAACATTTCCCCTAAGAACAGGAACAAGACAGGGATGCCCACTCTCACCACTCCTGTTTGACATAGTACTGGAAGTATTAGCCATTGCAATTAGACAAGAAGAAGAAATAAAAGGCATCCAAATTGGAAAAGAACAAGTAAAGCTGTCTTTATTTGCATACGACATAATATTGTACATAAAAAATCCGAAAGACTCAGTCAAAAAACTAATAGACTTAATAAATGAATTCGGCAATGTAGCAGGATACAAAATTAATGCCAAGAAATCTATGGCCTTTCTATACACCAATAGTGAACTTAAAGACAGAGAGACTAAAAAGGCAATCCCATTTACCATCGCACCAAAAAAATTAAGATACCTAGGAATAAACTTAACTAAGGAGGTAAAAGACCTATACACGGAAAACTACAGGACACTGAAAAAAGAGATAGAGAAAGATGTAAACAGATGGAAGAACATACCATGTTCATGGATTGGTAGAATCAACATCATTAAAATGTCCATACTACCCAAAGCAATCTATAGAATCATTGCACTCCCCATTAAAATACCAACGGCATATTTCACAGACCTTGAAAGAACTCTCCAAAAATTCATCTGGAATAAAAAAAAAAAGAACCCGAAAAGCCACAGCAATCCTGAAAAAAAAGAATAAAGTAGGAGGGATCTCAATACCAGATTTCAAGCTGTATTACAAAGCCACTATTCTCAAAACAGCCTGGTACTGGCACAAGAACAGA
Organism: Cnephaeus nilssonii; assembly: GCF_951640355.1. Lineage (NCBI taxonomy): Eukaryota > Metazoa > Chordata > Mammalia > Chiroptera > Vespertilionidae > Cnephaeus > Cnephaeus nilssonii. Next base: position 3,391,239 of record NC_137096.1, on the reverse strand, counting down.
CATATAGATCAATGGAACAGAATAGAGAATCCAGATATTGACCCAAACCACTATGCTCAATTAATATTTGACAAAGGAGGCATGAACATACAATGGAGTCAAGACAGTCTCTTCAACAAATGGTGTTGGGAAAATTGGACAGATACATGCAAAAAAATAGATCTAGATCACCAACTTATGCCATATACAAAAATAAACTCAAAATGGATACAGGACTTAAACATAAGACGGGAAACCATAAAAATACTAGAGGAATCCACAGGCAGCAAAATCTCAGACATATGCCAAAAGAACTTCTTCACAGATACTGCCCCTAGGGCAATTGAAGCTAAAGAGAAAATAAACCAATGGGACCTCATCAAAATAAAAAGCTTTTTTACAGCAAAAGAAACTATCAACAATAAGAAAGCCCACTTCATGGGAGAACATATTTGCAAATGCCATCACTGATAAAGGTTTAATCTCCAACATCTACAGGCATCTTATGCAACTTAATAAAAGGAAGATAAATGATCCAATAAAAAAATGGGCAACGGACCTAAATAGAATCTTTTCAAAAGAAGACAGAAGGAAGGCCAAGAGACACATGAAAACATGCTCAAAGTCACTTATTATCCGAGAGATGCAAATCAAAACAACAATGCGGTACCATCTCACACCTGTCAGAATGGCTATCATCAACAAATCAACAAACGACAAGTGTTGGCGAGGATGCGGAGAAAAAGGAACCCTCGTGCACTGCTGGTGGGAATGCAGACTGGTGCAGCCACTGTGGAGAACAGTATGGAGTTTCCTCAAAAAACTGAAAATGGAACTCCCATTTGACCCAGTAATCCCACTCCTAGGAATATATCCGAAGAAACTAGAAACACCAATCAGAAAGGATATATGCACCCCTATGTTCATAGCAGCACAATTTACAATAGCTAAGATTTGGAAACAGCCTAGGTGCCCGTCAGCAGATGACTGGATCAGAAAACTGTGGTACATCTACACAATGGAATACTATGCTGCCATAAAAAAGAAGGAATTCTCATCATTTGCAGCAACCTGGATGGAATTGGAGAACATTATGCTAAGTGAAATAAGCCAGTCAATGAAAGAAAAATACCACATGATCTCACTCATTTATGAATAACAAAGAACATTATAAACTGATGAACAAAAAGATAGATACAGAGACAGTAAAGCAACAAACAGACTTTCAAATTACAGGGGAAAATTTAGGGAGAGGTGGGGGAGATAAGAAATCAAACGAAGGACTTGTATGCATGCATATAAGCATAAACAATGGACGCAAACCTCTGGGGGGTGAGGGCATGTATGGGTGTGGGGTGGGGGGGGCAATGGTAAGATATGTACACATATAATACCTCAATAAAAAAAAAGGTTTAATCTCCAACATCTACAGGCAGTTTATACAACTTAATAAAAGGAAGATAAATAATCCAATAAAAAAATGGGCAACGGACCTAAATAGAATCTTTTCCAAAGAAGACAGAAGGAAGGCCAAGAGACACATGAAAACATGCTCAACGTCACTAATTATTAGAGAGATGCAAATCAAAACAACAATGCGGTACCATCTCACACCTGTCAGAATGGCTATCATCAACAAATCAACAAACGACAAGTGTTGGCGAGGATGCGGAGAAAAAGGAACCCTCGTGCACTGCTGGTGGGAATGCAGACTGGTGCAGCCACTGTGGAGAACAATATGGAGTTTCCTCAAAAAACTGAAAATGGAACTCCCATTTGACCCAGTAATCCCACTCCTGGGAATATATCCGAAGAAACTAGAAACACCAATCAGAAAGGATATATGCACCCCTATGTTCATAGCAGCACAATTTACAATAGCTAAGATTTGGAAACAGCCTAGGTGCCCGTCAGCAGATGACTGGATCAGAAAACTATGGTACATCTACACAATGGAATATTATGCTGCCATAAAAAGGAAGGAATTCTTACCATTTGCAGCAACCTGGATGGAATTGGAGAACATTATGTTAAGTGAAATAAGCCAGTCAATGAAAGAAAAATACCACATGATCTCACTCATTTATGGATAATAAAGAACATTATAAACTTGAACAAAAAGATAGATACAGAGGCAGTAAAGCATCAAACAGTCTGTCAAATTACAGCAGGAAGGTTAGGGAGAGGTGGGGAAGAGAAGAGATCAATCAAAGGACTTGTATGCATGCATATAAGCATAACCAATGGACACAAAACCCTGGGGGGTGAGGGCATATATGGGAGTGGGGTGGGGGTGGGCAATGGTAAGATATGTACACATATAATAGCTTAATAAAAAAAATTGGAAAAAAATGCAGAGGTTTTGCAGAGGTCATTATTATTCAACTAGTGGCCCGGTACACAAAATTCATGCATTCGGGACAGTGTGGGAGCCTCATGACCCATCACCCCAAAGAGGTAGTCCCTGCCCACCCATCTGGGGCTCTTTGATGGTTTGCCCCAAAGAGGTAGGCCAGAGCCGGGGAGGCCTGAAGACCCCTAGGCCAGGCCATGATGGAGGCCTGTGGACCCCCGGCGCAGACACATGGAGGCCCCGCCGCTTCCCTACCCCCGGGCCAGGCTGCAGTGGAGGGGCCTCTCCATGCACCTATGAACTCCCAGTGCAGGCATGCGGAGAGGCCTTTCTGGCATGGCCCTGCCCCCCATCCCTGACACTGCAAGTCCCCACCCACCCGGGCCTGCTGCACACACAGCCTGCTGATTGGTTGTTACTTTACCCTATTATTAGACTAGTAGCCCGGTGCATGAAATTTGTGTGGGGGGAGGTGTCCCTAAGCCCAGGCTGCACCCTCTCCAATCTGGGACATCCCTCTCATAATCCAGGACTGCTGGATCCTAACCATTCACCTGCCTGCCTGCCTGATCACCCCTAACCACTCTGCCTGCCGGCCTGCTCACCCCCAACTGCCCTCCCGCCAGCCTTCTTGCCCCCAACTGTCCCTCCCGCCAGCCTCATTGCCCCCAAATGTCACCCCTGCCAGCCTGATTGCCCCTAACTGCCTCCCCTGCCAGCCTGCTGTCCCCCAACTGCCCCACCCCCTACCAGCCTGATCTCTCCCATGGCCCCCCACTGCTGGCCTGCTGACCCCGAACTGTCCCCCGTGCCAGCCTTCTCACCCCAACTGCCCCCCACCAGCCTGTTTGCCCCCAACTGCCCCCCCCACCGGCCTGATTGCCCCCAACTGTTCCCCACTGCCTGCATGCCCACCCTGCCAGGGCTTTGTGATCAATGATGTGTAGAGGGTGGCCCTGGCCACCCGACTGGCTCTCTGGGATCAATGGCAGAGTAGAGGCAGGCGTTTCCCACCTGGCCTGGGCTCCCAACTGCTCACCTGCCTCCCTTCCTGATTGCCCCTAACCGCTTTGCCTGACAGCCTGATCACCCTTAACCACTCCCCTGACAGCCTGATTGATGCCTACCTGCTCCCCTGCCAACCTGTTTGCCCCTGACTGCCCTCCCCTGCAGGCCTGGTCACCCCTAACTGCCCTCCCCTGAAGGCCTGGTCCCCCCAACTGCCTTTCCCTGCAGACCCAGTCACCCCCAACTTCCCTCCTCTGCCGGCCTGGTCATCCTTAACTGCCCTCCCCTGCAGGCTTGATCACCCCCAACTGCCCTCCCCTGCTGGCCTGATCCCTCCCAACTGCCCTCCCCTGCTGGCCATCTTGTGTCCACATGGGGGCAGGATCTTTGACCACATGGGGGCAGCCATATTGTGTGTTGGAATGATGGTCAATTTTCATTACTCTTTTATTAGATAGGATAGAGGCCTGGTGCATGGGTGGGGGCTGGCTGGTTTGCCCTGAAGGGTGTCCCGGATCAGGGTGGGGGTTGTTATGGGGCGACCCATAAGAGATGACCACCAGAGACAGAGATCAAAATTTATGAGCCTTTAATAAACTGGCCAGTGACTGCAGTTGCAGCACTCTACCGTGGTAAAGGCCGAGCTGCAGTGCAGATCACAGGTGTTAAAGCAAATTTATACTCAGAAACCACAAGAGGGAGTTAGGACAGTTACAATGACAACCCAAAGGTTACAAAAGTTATTTCAGCCGTTTCCAAGAAACTCAGAGCACAGGTGCAACGCCTGGGCACGCTTGGCCTGAGCGTGACCCACTACATCCCTCCAAACTCTAACCGACCCATTGTTCAGTGACCTACTCCACCTCCCCCTGTCCCAAGGTATCCTGCCTCTAGGCAACGGAAGAGCTGTACAATGTTTGCAGCCCAGAACATTTCCTACTGGTCTTTACGGTGAATCAAATAATTGATTCAGATTCCTCTCCTCCTTCCCTGGGGATTCGCTGGTAATGCGTGTGGAGGACCATGAGCTTTACAGCCTGTATTCTACTTTGGATGAAGTTTAGTAAGCACTTGGCAAAGCATGGGCCAACAGTAAAATGAGGAGCAGGAGGACCAGAGGTCCAGCTATGGCTGACAAGAGGGTGGTTAGTCATGGTGACCAAAGTGAACAGGTTTTCATACCAATTTCCTTCGGCCCCTCTCCTTTCTTCCCGATCTAAGAGGCATTTCCTAAGCTGACTTAGACTCTCCCTAATGATGCCGGAGTGGTTTGTATAAAAACAACAGGCCTCCCCTAGTGCTAAGCACAAGCCTCCTTGTTTTAGAAACAATAAATCTAATCCCTTCGGGTTCTGCAGGACTACCTCAGCTAGGGAGCTTAAGGAGGCTTCTATCTGTCCTACCGATTTTTCAAGGGTGCTAAGGTCCTGATCGACCTATTGTCCTAGCTCTTTCTAGTTCTGATGTCCTGTTATTAGGGCGGCAGTTCCAATGGCGGTAGATCTGGCCAGGCCTAGTCCCACTAGAAGGGGGACCAGGACAGGTGCCCTCTTATACCTTCTAGGTTCTAATCTTAAGTGTTCCCTACCTCCTTCCCCCGAGTAATAGTATACTTGTGGTAGGATATGAGTAAGGATACATATGCCAGGATCTGTTGGTGAAAGCAAAGAAGGGAGGAAGGCACAAGGTACTATCTCATTGCTGCACACCCACCAAGTTCCCTCTCATGCTACAAAATACCTATTTAAGGATTCACCATACTCTTGAGGCAGTTCTGTTACCTGAGTGCATGAGGACAAGTATGGGGAGGACCCTAAGGGATGGTTCACTGGGGCTATGCATGTTCCAGCCCCATGTAGGTCCTCCAGAGTAAGGTGGGATTGATGTTCCCATACACAGCAGCCTTCCGGCAGGCTTTGGATAGAATAATTACGGATCTCAGACGCACTCTGCCCAAAGGAAATATTTGCCCAGATACCCACAAAATACGGGGGTTCAGGATTTAGGCACAGCAGCAGTCTTTGGTTATGTTGGGGGAGGTCTTACTAAGGAAGCGGAACATGGCCTCCCGTGTCCCCAGCAGGCCCCGATGGGACGTCTCCGGTAGGAGCCTAAGTTCTCCTTGTGCCTCGGTTGGTCCTGGAGCTGGTTTTGGAGTCTCCGTGTTGTTCCATCTGGGGGTTCTTGTCACCACGGGGGCCTGTGTCACCTTAGGGGGCCTCGGAGGTTCGGGTTGGAGAATGGGACGTAAGGGACCCACAGGGTCCCGGCCGGAGACATATAGCCGGATACCCCAGGTCTTACCTCCCTCCCAATAGTCTGCCCTCCAGTTTAAGGGTTGGATTATAATTGGGTTACAGTTCCCGATCGTGCAATTAGCGGTGGGGGCCCCTGGCCTTACTACCCGGGTGAGCTGGAGTGTTGGGTCAACTGTCTTCCACAGGGCTAATGTCTCACATCCCCACGAGGCACAAAAATAGTCCTCTTCACCTCCACACCCGGGGGGTCCTTCTCGAGGACATATATAACGTTGGGTTCTCCAAGTCCTCTCTCAAGGTCTAGCATCCCGTACCCATAGGTTTTTGCAGCAACATACCCAGTATTTCCTCTAGATAACCCTGTACCCCTTACTGTAGGAGGGCGATTCCATCCTTCTCCAAATATCTTACATAGGTCATCCCCAATTGTGGGGGCTCCAGAGGTGGTCACCCTACCGGTGGATTTTCCATCTAGGGTGCGGGTAACTTCCCACATATAAACCGGAGCTTGGTGGGGGTTTTCAATTGCTTGGATATTCTCTGCACAGGTAAGGAGGCATAAAAGAAGGGTATTTATGTGGGATCCCATGTTAGTCTGACCTTGAGGGGGCTCTCGGTGCGCCTTGCTGTCCATCTTTCAGCAGTCTCGTCAGCTTTATTGACCTGAGTCCGATGGATCCAACGCTTCTTTCCCCCAACCTTAACGGCAGTTGGGGTGCTCAGGATGACCTGGAATGGCCACTCCCACCGTGGCTTGAGTACCTGGGTCGTGCCTCTGCACCCAGACTAGGTCGCCAGGAGCACACACAGGTGGGCTGTCCGGGTCCGGTGGGTGGGCTTCCTGGTGTGCTGCCCTGACGATCCGCCTTGCAGCCGCTGTGCTGCTCTGGAGCGCCTGCAAAGGCCTGAGGAGATTTCTATTAGATAGCACAGCTAGCTCTTCCTCCCTTAGCTGCAAGAGGAGAGGTGGCGGACGGCCAAACATGATTTCAAAAGGAGTCAGCCCTTTTACATATGGGGTGCAGAGAGCCTTGAGTAGGGCAAAGGGGAGGAGACTTACCCAGTTCTCGCCAGTCTCTAATTTTAGTTTAGTTAGGGTTTCCTTAAGTGTCCGATTCATTCGCTCTACCTGCCCAGAACTCTGAGGTCTATAAACACAATGCAGTTTCCATGTGACCTTAAGGGCCTTAACTAACGATTGGGTTACCTTAGCAATGAACGCTGGGCCATTGTCAGATCCCATGAATAAAGGGAGGCCAAACCGGGGGAGAATTTCAGAGAGGAGTTTCTTAACTACTACCTGTGCTGTTCCAGCCCTGGTCGGGTATGCCTCTGGCCAGCCGGAGAAAGTGTCCACAAATACTAGGAGATATTGGTATCCTCCCGATCCACTGGGCAATTCAGTAAAGTCAACTTCTCAGTGTTCACCAGGGCTTGAACCTCGAAACCGGGTTCCTGGCGGGGTGGTTATCAGAGGTCTTGGGTTCACTTGTGCGCAGATCTGGCATCTTCTGGCTATATCCCGGGCCATTTTATGCAACCCAGGGATATAGTATTCTCTTCCTAAAAGCTCAGCTCACTTAGTTCCTCCTAGATGTGTGCTCCTGTGTGTTTGGGAGGCGATGGTCCGTCCAAGGGCTTCTGGGACTAATAGTCTCCCATCTGTTAACTTTAGCCACCCATTGGTAGTTTCCTTCGCCTGTAACCTCCTGGCTGTATCCTCTTCCTCGGGGGTGTACCTGGGGTTTGGCTCCAGATTCTGAGTGGGTATGGCTGCAGCACTTCTAGGGGCCCTACTGTTCTTTTTGCAGTCTCTTTAGCCATTTTGTCAGGAAATTGGTTGCCCTTTGTCACAGGGGAATTGTCCTTTTGATGCCCTTTGCAGTGGATGACTGCAACTTCTTTAGGGCCCCAAATGGCTGAAAGAAGGTTTAGTATCTCTGGAGCATTTTTAATCCTTCCCCCCTGAGGTAAGGAGGCCCCTCTCCTGATATAAGGCTCCATGTATATGCACTGTGGCAAAGGCATATCTACTGTCCGTGTAGATATTGATTCTCTTGTCCTTTCCCCACCGTAAGGCCTGGGTGAGGGCTATGAGTTCTGCCTTCTGTGCTGAAGTCCCATGTCCTAGGGATTGTGCCCATATGACTCTTTCTTGTGTAACTACAGCTGCCCCAGTATACCTGACACTGTCCTCCACAAAGCTGCTCCCACCGGTGAACAGGGTCTCCTCAGGGTTGGAGATGGGCTGGTCTGTTAGGTGGGCCCTCAAGGAGGTTAGGGTAGTCAGGGTCTCTTCACAGTCGTGGAGGTGAGTTTCAGCTCCCTCATTGGGGAGGAGAGTGGCGGGGTTTAGGGGTGTAGTCTTCAAGAAGCTTACCCTTGGGGGGTCTAGCAGGAGCACCTGGTACTGGGTAGTACGAGCATTTGACAACCAGCGCTCAGGTGGGCTGTGCAGTAGAGTTTCTACTGCGTGGGGCACAACCACTTGTAAGTCTTGGCCAAAAGTCTGTTTAGAGGCTTCCTTAACCAGTATGGCCGTGGCTGCTATAGCCTTCAGACAGCCTGGCCATCCTGCCTCTTGGGCAAGTAGGCAACTGGCCTCTTCCAGGGCCCCAGAGTTTGTGTTAGTACCCCTTTGATTCTGCCACAGAAAGCTGGAAGGGCTTGGTGAGGCCAGGCAGTGCCAGAGCTGGAGCACTCACGAGGGCCTGCTTTAACTTTTGGAACGCCTTTTCCTCTACGTCCATCCAGAAGAGGCTTGGGTTCTTACCCCCTGTAGCTGAATATAGGGGCTTGGCTATTTCAGCAAAACCCAGGATCCAAAGTCTGCAGTACCCTATGGCTCCCAGGAATTCCCGTACTTGCCGCTTTGTCTTTGGGGTGGGTATTGAGAGGATGGCCTGAACTCTATGATTTGAGAGGGTCCGCTTACCTTCTTCGATGTTATATCCTAGGTACATTACCTTGGTTGAGCACAGATGGGCCTTATTGGCTGACACACGGTACCCAAGTTGATCCAGCGTCACCAGCAGGTCCCAGGTTGCCTGTTGACATTTCTCCCGGTCCCCAGTAGCAAGTCATCGACATACTGGAGTAGGGTGACGCCCGGGTGACTATGACGGTACTCCTTTAAGTCCTGGTTCAGAGCCTCATCAAACAAGGTAGGGGAGTTCTTAAATCCCCGAGGAAGCCTTGTCCAGGTTAACTGTTCTGACTCCCCCTCTTCTGGTTTTGTCCATTCAAAAGCAAAAATTGGCTGGCTCTGTGGCACCAATGGGAGGGAGAAAAAGGCATCTTTTAAGTCTAAGACCGTATAATATCAGTGCTCAGGCCAGAGCCGGCTCAGGAGGGTGTACGGGTTGGGCACCATTGGGTGGATAGTCTCTACTCTTTTATTAACTTCTCGTAAGTCCTGGACTGGCCTAAAGTCCTCTGTCCCAGGCTTCTGGACGGGGAGTAAAGGGGTGTTCCATGCAGACTGGCAGGGAATCAGGATCCCAGCCTCCCTTAATCTTAGGATGTGCTTTTCTATCCCTATTTTCGCCTTCTGGCTCATAGGGTACTGCTGCACCCTAACTGGGGTGGCTGTACTGGTTAGCTGGATCACTATAGGGGGTCTGTGAGCTGCTAATCCGGTGGGTTTCCTTCCGCCCAGACCCCCGGTATTTCCTCTCGGAGCCTCCCAAGGTAAGGATCCTGCGGAGGGGGCTCTGAAGGTCCTTCATGCAGCCTGTATTCCTCCTCTAGGGGACAAGTGAGGAGGAGAATCGTTTTTCCTAGTCTGTGGGTCCCCAAGAAGCACCTGAGGTTCCCCTCCTTCAAAGGAAATTGTGGCCTGGAGTTTGCTGAGCAGATCCCTCCCTAGGAGGGGATAGGGACATTCAGGCATAACGAGGAAGGAATGGGTAACAGTCTTTTTCCCGAGGTTAGCAATCTGGGCTTGTGTCCGGGGTAAGACTTTATTCGTCCTGTGGCCCCCTGGATGGGAGTTCTGTCCTTAGAAACTGGCTCAGCTGGGTGTTGCAGTAAGAGAAGGCGGCTCCAGTGTCTATTAGAAAATCTACTGGCTTGGCCCCCACATTTAGCGTTACCCGGGGCTCCTGGGGGCCCACAGAGCCCTGACGCCTTCAGTCCACACCTTCCACTAACACCGGGACTGCCTCATTCCCTGGCCGCTCAGGACACTCCCGTTTCCAGTGCCCTTCTTTCTTACAGTAGGCACACTGGTTTTTCCCCAGCCGGGTCTTTTGGTTCTGTCCTCTCTTCTCCCATTCCATTCTTCCCATCCCTCTTTGCTGTCCCTTCACTTCATTCATGGCTAGAAGGACCTTTGCCATTCTGGTGTTTAGGTTAGCAGTCCGATCTTCTCGGTTGTTAAAGACCTTCTGGGCTACCTCAACCAGTTCTGAAAGTGACTTCCCCTCAAAGCCTTCTAACTTCTGTAATTTTTTTCTAATATCTGGGGCCGACTGGGACACAAACGCTACATTGATAGCCCGCCGATTCTCTGGGGCATCAGGGTCTATTGGGGTGTACACCCGATATGCCTCACAGAGCCTCTCAAGGAAGGCAATGGGGCTCTCGTTTGGTCCCTGGACTGTTTCTGTTACTTTGGAAAGGTTGGTGGGCTTCCTAGCTGCCGCTCGGATGCCCCTCAGGAGAGTCTGGCGATACCTGTCGAGAGCCTCCCTTCCCAGGTCAGTGTTGTGATCCCATTGTGGCCTTCCGGATGAAAAAGTAGCCTCGATCCTCCCTGGGTCTGTGGTGGGTTGGTCTTCTGGCCCAAGGACTAACTTTCTCCCTTCCCCTCTGACTCTCTCTCTCTTCTGAGGTGAAAAGGGTCTGAAGGAGCTGCTGGCAGTCATCCCAGGTTGGCTGGTGGGTGAAAAAGACTGACTCCAGGAGTGAAATCAGACCTTGGGGATTCTGGGAGAATGATGGGTTTTGGTTCTTCCAGTTGTATAGGTCACTGGTTGAAAATGGGACATAGATCATAAAAGGCTGACCATCAGGTCCTAAATCAGGGGGACTCGTCTGGCATAGAGGTAACATGGGAGCAGGGCCACTGAGATCTGTCTCTCTCTCCCCTCTGCTGGTCAGGTCCGGTGGGCCATAAGGGGTCCCGGTCCGGGTGTGGGGTGGACTGAAAGGGTTGTTCATGGACAGAGTCTGAGTGGGAGGCCAATTGTCCGGGCCCACAGGGGCCATGGACTTGGGTCCAGATTTTCTCTCACTCTGGGCGGAGGCACCTGCGGGAGTGTGGGGTAGAGGGGTGTTGCCAGGGTCAGGTTCCCAGGGGCTCCTCCTGCTTGTCCCGTTGATAATGTTGGTGCCAGAAGTGGCGGGACAATGGAACTAGGAGGCATTTGTGAGGGTACTGGGGCCTCCCCAGAGGCAGAGGGGCCCACCTACAGTTGGGGCTCTGGAGGGGGAACATAAGGGTAGGCCAGTGGTTGGGGACTATTCCTCGGGGTCATTTGGTAAGACCTTAGGGTCTACCTTCTTGTCTCCTTTTGGGGAATGAGCCAATAAAACGGTCTGTCTCTGTCCCAATTTCCTTTCTTGGCCCTGGCAATTTTTCAACCACCGGGGTTTTTCAGTGAGAATGTCAATTCAAATTTGAATATAAGGGATTTGGTCAGGGTGACCTGGATGGCCATAAACAATATGATGAACCTTATAAGCCATTCCTAAGTCATAGGTCCCGGTGGATGGCCACCCAACCCCAAATGTGGGCCATTCTAATTCACACAATCTCTGCAAATCAAGACTATTAACCAACGTCCCGTAGTCTCCTCCGCGCTGTTTGAAGCCTGAAAATTCTTAAGAAAACATTGTAAGGGGGTAGACGTAGACATAGACGACTGGCCCTGGCCCATTTTAACAAAGACAAGGACAACAAAGACAAGACAAACCAGACACGTGCACCCTAAGGTCACACGTAACAGGGACCCCAGGTGCCGTCGCACCCGGGTGTCCAGACTCGGAGGCTTCGCTGCATCCAGCCCTCCTGTAGTCCACCAGGGGAACATTCCACAAACAGAAACCAGGTGCTTACCTCCCCACTGGAGGTCCAGGTGGCTCTTACTTTCAGATCGCGAATTTTGGAGGAGACACTCCGCCTCCCTGGAACCCAGGATGGAGACTGGAGTGTCCTCACCTGGGGTGTCCACCGGCAACGTGGCTGGAGTGTATCTCGCTGGGGTCTCCAAATGTTATGGGGCAACCCGCAAGAGACAACCACCAGAGACAGAGATCAAAATTTATGAGCCTTTAATAAACTGGCCAGTGACTGCAGTTGCAGCACTCTACCGCGGTAAAGGCCGAGCTGCAGTGCAGATCACAGGTGTTAAAGCAAATTTATACTCAGAAACCACAAGAGGGAGTTAGGACAGTTACAATGACAACCTAAAGGTTACAAAAGTTATTTCAGCCGTTTCCAAGAAACTCAGGGCACAGGTGCAACGCCTGGGCACGCTTGGCCAGAGCTTGAACTTCTAACTCCCTCTAAACTCCAACCAACCCATTGTTCAGTGACCTACTCTACCTTCCTCTGTCCTAAGGCATCCTGCCTCTAGGCAACGAAGGAGCTGTACAATGTTTGCAGCTCAGAACAGGGTTCCCTTGGGGCATGGGGCAGCCTAGGCAAGGGGCCTGCGGTGGTTTGCAGGCCGGCCATGCCCCCACAGTGACCCAAGCAGAGGCCCTGGTCTAGGATTTATTTATCTTCTATAATTGAAACTTTGTAGCCTTGAGCGGAGCCAAGCCTCCTGTTGCTCTGTGGCCACAGCCATTTCTGTTGGAATTTATTTATCTTCTATAATTGAAACTTTGTAGCCTTGAGCAAAGGCCAAGGCAGGCCAGGGCTGCGGAAGCTTGGCTTCCTCCATCGCCAGGGGCAACTCAAGCCTCCTGCTCTCTCCAGCTCCGTGGCTGCGGCCATTTTTGTTGAGATTTATTTATCCTCTATAATTGAAACTTTGTAGCCTTGAGTGGAGGCCTGGGCCCGCCAGGGTGTGTGGAAAGCTTTGTTTCCTCCATTGCCGGGGAAACACAACCTCCTCCTCTCTCTGTGGCCACAGCCATCTTGGTTGGGTTAATTTACATACTCGCTCCTGATTGGCTGGTGGGCGTGGCTTGTGGTTATAGTGGAGTGATGGTTAATTTGCATATTACTCTTTTATTAGATAGTACTATATATACACGAAATTCATGCACTGGTGCTGGGGGGTGTCCCTCAGCCCTGCCTGAACCCTCTCCAATCTGGGACCCCTCAGGGGATGTCCTACTCCCAGTTTAGGTCCAATCCCACAGGCAGTCGGACATCCCTATCACAATCCAGGACTGCTGGATCCTAATCACTTGCCTGTCTGCCAGCCTGATCATCCCTTAACCACTCCCCTACAATCCTGATCGACGCCTAACTGCTCCCCTGCCAGTCCGATTGCCCCCAAATGCCCTCCCCTGCAGGCCTTGTTGCCCCCAACTCCCCTCATCTGCTGACCTGGTCACCCCCAACTGCCTTCCTCTGCAGGCCTGCTCACCACCAACTGCCTTCCCCTGCTGGCCATCTTTGACTACATGGGGCGGACATCTTCTGTGATGGCATAAAGGTCAATTTGCATATTACCTCCTTATTATATAGGCCCACTGCACGAATTCATTCATGGGTGGGGTCTGGCCAACCCAGCCCCAATCAGCGGATCAGGGCGGGCCTGTCGGGAGGAGACGGCGGGAGGTTAGCTGGTGGACCCGCCCTGATCAGGGCCTGATCAGGGACAGGCCAGCTGGAAGGAGGGGTAGTAGACAATTGGCTGGCCAGGCTCAGCCCCCATTGGGCTGGTTTGCTGGCCACAGTGGGTGTCATAATGACCGCTTATTCTGGTTGCTGGCTCTCTCTATATATAGACACCTGGTACACGATTTCATGCATGGGTGGGGTCCCTCAGCATGGTGGTGATTGAGGCCTATCAAGGGGAGGGACCATGCGAGACTGGCCAGCCAGAGGAGGGGCTGCAGAAGGTTGGCCGGCTAGGGGGAGGGGCCACAGGAAGTTAAGTTGGCCGGCCATGGGAGGTTGGCTGTGGGAACACACTGACCACCAGGGGGAAGCTCCTGCATTAAGAGTCCATCCCCGGTGGTCAGTGCACGTCATAGCAACTGGTCAACCGGTCATTCCAGTCGTTTGGTCGCTTAGGCTTATATATATATATACTAGTGGCCCTGGCCTGCTCACCCCCAACTACCCCCCTGCTGGCCTGCTCACTCCAAACTCCCCACCCCCACCCCCCACCCCGCTGTCCTGATCACCTCCAACTGACCCCCACTGATGGCCTGCTCACCCCCAAGCGGTCCCCCTGCTGGTCTGCTTACCCCCAATGGCTCCTGCCATCTCATCCTGGCCTGATCACCTGCTGGCAACCCAAGGTCCCAGCCCCTCTTTTTTTTTTTTTTTTTCAGCGCCTCCTTGAGTGGAGGGCCGGCTGGAAGCAAGTATCTAGGATTTATTAATCTTCTATAACTTAAACTTTGTAGCCTTGAGTGGAGGCCAGGGTCGGCCAGGAAGCTTGGCTTCCTCCATCACTGGGGGCAACCCAAGCCTGCTTCTTGCTCCAGCTCAGTGAAAAAAGTACCCAGAAAGAAATAGCCAACAGTATAGTGATTACCAGAATGAAAGGAGGGTGGGCAGATGGAAGATGATAAAGGGTGGGAAATAATTAAAGCGGAGGGACTTGACTTTGAGTGGTGAGTGCAGGATGCATTATGCAAATGATGTATTGAGTTGTACACGTGAAACCAATGTCACCTGGATAAATTAAATATAAATTCATTTAAAAATAAAATGAAGTTACACAATTTGTTTCTATGTGGAAACTTTTCTAGCATCATGTTATGTAGTATTTTAAAATGACTTCTTTCAAATATCCTATCTAATAAAAGAGTAATATGCAAATTGACCACACCTCCGCTATACCCACAAGCCACGCCCACCAGCCAATCAGGAGCAAGTATGCAAATTAACCCAACCAAGTTGGCTGCAGCCACAGAGAGAGCAGGAGGCTTGGGTTTCCCCGGTAATGGAGGAAGCCAAGCTTTCCGCCTGCCCTGGCGGGCCCAGGCTTCCACTCAAGGCTACAAAGTTTCAATTATAGAAGATAAATAAATCCCAACAAAAATGGCTGCAGCCACAGAGCGAGCAGTCGGGAGGGACCAGGTCTGCAAGGGAGGGCATTTGTGGTGATCAGGCCAGCAGGGGAGGGCAGTTGGGAGGGACCAGGCCTGAAAGGGAGGGCAGTTGGGGACAATCAAGCCTGCAGGGGAGGGCAGTTAGGGGTGACCAGGCCGGCAGAGGAGGGAAGTTGGGGGCAACCGGGCCAGCAGGGAAGGGCAGTTGGGGGGGGGGGACCCAGGCCTGCAGGGGAGAGCAGTTGGGGGGGACCAGGCCTGCAGGGGAGGGCAGTTAGGGGTGACCAGGCCTGCAGGGGAGGGCAGTTAGGGGTGACCAGGCCTGCAGGGGAGAGCAGTTAGGGATGACCAGGCCTGCAGGGGAGGGCAGTTAGGGGCAAACAGGCTGGCAGGGGAGCAGTTAGGCATCAATCAGGCTGTTAGGGAAGTGGTTAGGGGGTGATCAGGCTGGCAGGCAGAAGCGGTTAGGGGCAATCAGGAAGGCAGGCAGGCGAGCAGTTGGGAGCCGGCAGTCCTGGATTGTAGGCCAGCAGTCCTACCAGGATCGGGCCTAAACGGGCAGTGGGACATCCCTCGAGGGGTCCCAAATTGGAGAGGGTGCATGCTGGGCTGAGGGACACACACACCAACGTGCACTGGGCCTCTAGTTACAAATAAAAAGCTTATTGCTATAATTCTTACAATTTTGATAAAATAAGAAACTTGCTTACATAGGATTGAAGGACTTAACTTTTGCTTAAATATCACTGAAATCCTATATATAAGTATCCTTGCTAAGATCAGCTAGCACTAGAGAAATTCAAGTCTTGCCCAAGTTATATTATAGAAATATTCTAGAATCACCCACTTCAAAAGAAAAAAAATGCCAACAGAGCTCAGGCTGAATAAAATGACTTGCCAACCAATCAGAGAGTAGTCTCCTCTACTCTATTCTCATCTTATTTACATTGTGTAATAATTAACTAAGAGAAATTAGCTTTTTATAAGAATTATCTTGGAACTTGATAATAATTCATCATTAAATTTAAAGAACACACAGAGGCTGTTAAATTAATCATTTCATATTTACTAAACCTTAACAGAGTAGAAAAAATAAGATTCATATTAGTGAAAAATCTCTACAAAATATCTTTGAAAAATGAAGACTGCCTCATCAATTCTGTATTTCCATGAAGGATGTGAGCTATAAAAATAAAGCAGTGTATTTAGTACTACACCCTTTTTTTGGTTATTTTCATTTACAGTCTGAAAGAGGTAGATTTTTCTGCAACAACTGAGAAGTGAATTGTGATAACAGGTGTAATAAGACAGTCATACACAACTAAAAATTAAGTCTCATAACCACAAAATGTATTTCTATAAATTTGAAGATGAAATGCTTTGCTATTTTGCACCCACGTTCTTTTGTCTACATTAAAATCCACTACCTAATTGTTTTAGAAGTTTCCACAAAAAGGTGCACAACACAATTTAACTTATTTCAGCATTTAAACTTTTTGTGGGTGAGCTATAGTATTTTCCAAACACGGTTGAAAAACAAAGGGTCAGATACCATATATTTTAGATTTGCTCAAGTAGAAAAACAGACTTGGCCAACTTGGGTTCAAGAACATAGTAGAAACTGTGAATCCTACATACTAATTTAAAAAAGAACTATTCTCATTAGTTACCGTGACCTCTTTTTTTCACTTGGTTAACAAATTCTAAAAGGAAACTGAAAGCTTACCAAACAATCCAGTTCCTTTTAATATCTTCTACTACTACACAATATTATCTAATATACTTAGTTCACCTAAAACAATAGACAAAGTGCTGTCACTCATAAAGCTCTCAGCTCCATTACCTTCTACACAAAACAAGTGACCCAGAGAAGTGTGATGGGCTACACAACTACTTAATAAAATGTTAAGAGCTTACAAGCAGCAGGGTCCTAGTAAAATATGCTCAATTTTAAATTCTATTTCTGACATGTACCTTCATTTCTTTTCAAAGAATTGGGGACAATATTTCATTTAGTAGCTACTAATAAAATTTGGATGGGGGATTGTTTGATTATGCTAATTCTGGCATAGTAATTAGTCAAATTTCATGTACATTGTTTTTTCTTCAACATCTAGCCTGTTGATTATCATGGCCAATGATGGAAATTTTTAAATATTTCACACTCTAGGCTCTTTTTCTTATTGCATAATTTTGCATTTTAACCCATTTTAAATCACAAGTGTGACAAGGAAATTTAAATAAAATATTAAGTTTTTAGACACTGAAATAAAAGAAATTAAGGAATGAAATTACAATGTTCAGAAATTTCCCCATTTTATATGCAGAGACCTAGTACCGATTTCTTCTTTATATGTCTGTTCTAACCTGAAATTAAAGCAATATAATTGTTTTTAGTCACATACAACATTTAGCACGTTTGTCCAATGACTTGTCTATATATCCTGATTTCTTTACAAATGGTATGTTCATATATATGTAACTTACCAAAACTCTAAATCAAGATGTGCAGTTATCTCAATTTGTGAAGTGATTATTATCAAAAAGCTAGTATGAATTAAATATGCTCTGCTTGTTTCATATCCCACACTTAGGTTTTATTTTTCACTTGGTATTTAAATGAGCTATCACACGAAACTAATCATTTTTATATTTTCTTGTGTTATTGGCTAGAGAGTTTAAATTAATTTTTACATAGGAACCCATTGTCAGAACAAATCTAAATTTAATGATAATTATATGCAAAGGAACAGATAAGACAATGAACACAGAAACATACATTAAAAGGACAAGGTAATGAACACATATTCCAATAAAGGGAAAATAAGGCAGCTATGCAATGTAGCTCTGGAAATGTATACATTAAACAATACAAAACTGCTAGGCAGCCTCCTGTATCGAATAGTTCAGAAGTTCCAAGAAAATACAGAAGTGGTAGAAAATGTAATAAAACTTTCATCTGAAAATCAATACTAGCTGCTTCAGAAAAGTTATATAGAAAATATATCTTTCAATATAGTCATCAGTCTTAACTGAGTTCAGTAATCTCATTAACTGAATCAATGCCCTGAAGAGATTATGTGGGACGGGTCTTTTGAACAGTGTTTTGTTTTATTTTCTGTCTTGGTTTCATCCTGCAAGTAGATTCCTGGAGCTCTCTTAGAGGAAGTGTTCAATTCTTTCTGAAAAGCAACAGTAGTACAGGGCTTTATCACAGCTGTTGCTAAATCTACATCTGTTTCTTTTACAGAGACTTGCTCTTTCAGGACTTCCACCTTCTCATTGAGCTCATTTCTTTCCATTTGAAGAGCTCTAAACAGCTTCTCTAACCGTCCCAGTTTCATTTGAGAGGACTTGTATTCTTTATCACGAATAGTTTTCTGAAGAGAAAAAAAGACAGAATTTATGTAATCTTTGTATATATAAAAAGAAATTAGATTATTGTATACAAAATTAACTAATCTAAGCCATACTTGAAACTACTTTTTATCATCTCTTGGACATCACAGTATATATACTGATATTTAAAGTATTTATAATTATATGAAGCAATGCAAAAATTAAATTCTTTGTCATATTTTCTTCAAATAATCAAGATCTACTTCATGACTTTAAGCAGTAAGTATTAAGGAAATTCAGCATCTTAATTTAAAATGCTAGAAATAGGAATGTTTTTATGTCTACATAAATTTTTTTTTCTCTTCCACTTTTTAGAGCCCTAATGTTTTCACATTGTGAAATGTTATAAACTAGCCCTACCAAGTTTATGTAAGTGAGACATTTAGAAACTGTATATGGAATTCATTTCACTGTTATTTACAACAAGTATGACAAAAAGTAGTTTGTCACCTTTTGGAAAGAATAAGTCAGGGCAGAAAAGCAGTAAGTTACAAGTCTGTGTTCTCTCCATAGGAATTCTTAATCAAATTGTCTTTACTGAAGATCACTGACTCTCAGGTTTTGGCCTTTGAACCAACATCAGTATTACTTGGATAATGTTTAGAATTGCAAATTCTTGGGCTATATCCCAAATTTAATGAATCAAAAACTTTGAGGGGAGCAGTATGCCAAGTTTAATAAATTCTTAATCTGCATAAGCTCATTTACTATAGAAGAAAGCAAAATTGAGATACTTTAAAGCTGTCTATAACATACACCTGAACTAATTAGTTGGGGAAATAAGTTTACATACCTAAATCTAACTTAAATAAACTAATCAAACCAGCAATTACTTTAGTAAACATTGGATATTCCAGCCTGCCTTAATATTGAAATAAATAAGCATTCACTATTCAGTCATGTAAAACCTTCTCACCTCTTCAGCCATTTGTAGAAGTACTTTATTATTACTTTCCCATTTGGTACGCCATATTATCATTTCTTTTTCCAGTTTCTTAATTTTCTTTGTCATCTGTGAATCAACACAATATGAACTTAAATTCTATATTGAATTCTCTGACCTACCTACAACAGAAAGTTTTTTTTCTTTAAAAGCTCTTTTATTTTTATAAGTTTCCTAATAATCTTACTCTTTATTCTTTTGGCAATTTTTCCATTTGTACTTTCCTATTGATATTTTAGTGGAGGAATATGTTTTAATGTATTTGACCCCTGGATTATTATTTTTAATACTAGAGGCCTGGGGCATGGATTTGTGCACACTGAAAGGAAATTAATTAGAAAGTGGCTGGCGGGTTGGGACTGGGCAATTATAGGCCAGACATGCCCTGGAGCCAATCTCCTGTGGTCCCTCCCTGGCCTGTTGCACCTGAGGCACACTGGGGCTTGAAGGTCATTTGCGGAGTGAGCAGGGTCCCTCCTGCAGATGGGGTCCCTCGGCCTGGCTTGTGGGGATCGGGCTGAAACCGGCAGTATGACATCCCCCGAGGGGTCCCAGAGTGCAAGAGGACACTTTGCAAGACTGCTGTTGCTCTGCAGCTCCTGCATTGAGCATCTGCCTCTTGGTGGTCAGTGTGCATCATACCTACCAGCTGGTTGGCCAGTCGCTTAGCCTTTTACATTTGCAGATTTTTTTTTTTTTTTTACTGTTGATAGTATTACGTCTCCCATTTTCCCCCTTCAGAAACATTTTATAATATTCCTCCCCTCTCTCATCACTGCACTTGCCTCTACTAGCTGATAGTCTGCATGTCTTTATAAAAACCAAATTTTATGTTCTTAGTTTCAGAGGAAGAACTAAGTGCTAACTTCAGATACCGCACTTAACTCTCTCATAAGGCTGCAATGCATTTCATTCCAACGGAAGATACAAGACTTCCTACTTCCTCAGTTATATATAAAAAAAGTCCTTGTTCTTGAGTTTGCTGAATATAGTACACTAGAGGCCCGGTGCATGACATTCTTACACTGGGGGGAGGGGTATGGAAGGGGGTGTCCCTCACCCTGACCTGCACCCTCAGGGGATATTGCTACAACGTATGTCTGGTATTTTGCTGCCTGTGGATTCCTCTAATATTTTCATGGTTTCCTGTCTTATGTTTAAGGCCTTTATCCATTTTGAGTTTACTTTTGTGTATGGTGTAAGTTGGTGGTCTAGTTTCATTTTTTTTGCGTGTATCTGTCCAATTTTCCCAACATCATTTATTGGAGAGACTGTGTTGACTCCATTGTATGCTCTTGTCTCCTTTGTCAAATATTGAGCATAATGGCTTGGGTGGATTTCTGGGTTCTCTGTTCTGCTCCACTGGTCTATGTCTCTTCTTGTGCCAGTACCAGGCAGTTTTGAGAACAGTGGCTTTGTCATACAGCTTGAAATCTGGTATTGAGATCCCTCCTACTTTATTCTTCTTTCTCAGGATTGCTGCAGCTATTCGGGGTCTTTTTTTTTATTCCATAAGAATTTTTGGAGAGTCTGTGAAATATTCCATTGGTATCTTAATGGAGATTGCATTAAATTTATAGATTGCTTTGGGCAGTATGGACATTTTAATGATGTTGATTCTACCAATCCATGAACACTGTATATTCTTCCAACTGTTTATGTCTTCCTCTATCTCATTTTTCAACATCCTGTAGTTTTCCGAGTACAGCTCTTTTACCTCCTTAGTTAAATTTATCCTAGGTATCTTAATTTTTTTGTTGCAATAATAAATGGGTTTCTTTAGCTTCTCTTAATGTGAGTTCATTATTGGTTTATAAAAAAGCTATAGATTTCTGGGTGTTAATTTTGTATCCTGTTACATTGCCAAATTCATTTATTAAGTGTAGTTTTTTGATGGAATCTTTGGTGTTTTCTACAATATTAAATCATCTGCGAATAATGCCAGTTTTACTTCTTTCCCAATTTGGAAGCCTTTTATTGCTTGTCTGATCGCTATGACTAGCACTTTCAGTACTCTGTCCAACAGGAGTGGTGAAAGTGGGCATCCTTGCCTTGTTCCTGTTCTTAGGGGAAATGGTTTTAGCTTTTACCCATTGAGTATGATGTTGGCTGTAGGTTTGTCATATATGGCCTTTATCATGTTGAGATATACTCCCTCTATTCCCACTGTGCTGAGATTTTATTCTAGAAATGGGTGTTGAATTTTGTCAGATGCTTTTTCTGCGTCTATCACTATGATCGTGTGATTTTTGTATTTCAATTTGTTCATGTGATTTATCATGTTTATTGATTTGCAAATATTGTACCAGCTTTGCATACCTGGAATAAAACTCACTTGATCATGGTGTATGGTCTTTTTAATATATTGCTGGATGTGATTTGCTAACTTTTTTTGGGGATTTTAGGATCTACGTTCATCAGGGTTATTGGCCTATAATTCTCTTTCTTTGTAGTGTCTTTATCTGGTTATGCAATGAGGATAATTTTATGCTGGCTTCATAAAAGGAGTTTGGAAGTGTTCCTTCCTCTTGGGTTTTCTGAAATAGTTTGAGGAGTATAGGGGTTAGTAATTCTTTAAAGTTTGATAAAACTCCCTGTGATGCTGTCTGAACCCCGGTTTTGTTTGCTGAGAGTTTTTTTGATTACTGCTTCTATTTTATCAGTTGTTATTGGCCTATTCAGGTTTTTTGATTCTGCCTGATTCAGTTTTGGGAGATTGCATTTTTTCTAGGAATTTGTCTATTTTCTCTACATTGTCCAGCTTGTTGGCATGTAGTTATTCATAGTATTTTCTTACAATCCTCTGTATTTCTGTGGTGCCAGTGATTATTCCTCCACTTCTGTTTCTGATTTTGTGTCATGTCTGTTTCTTGATGAGTCTGGCTAATGGGTTATCAATTTTGTTCATCCTTTCAAAGAACCAGCTCTTGGTTTCAATGATCTTTTTGTATTTATTATTTAGTCTCTGTGCTATTTCTGCTCTAGTCTTTATTATTTCCTTCTATTTGCTCTGGGCTTTTGCTTTAAGTTGTATGGTTAAATAGTTTATTGCTTATTTTCTTGTTTTTAGAGGTATGCTGGTAGTGCTATGATCTTCCATTTCAGGACTGCTTTTGATGTCTCCCAGAGATTTTGGGTTATTGTGTGTTCATTTTCATTTGTTCCAGGAAGTTTTTTCTTTCTTTCTTGATCCTGTTGGTAACCCAGTCATCTTCTCTAATAAAATGGTAATATGCAAATTAACCATCACTCCGCTACATAAGCCACGCCCACCAGCCAATCAGGGCGGGTATGCAAATTAACCCCAATCCAAGATGGCTACAGCCACAGAGAGCAAGGTTTCCCAGATAACAGAGCAAGCCAAGCTTTCCATAGCCGTTGCAGGCCTAAGCCTCCACTCAAGCTACAAAGTTTCAATTATAGAAGGTAAACAAATTCAAACTAATGGCGGCAGAATGGAGCTTGAGAGAGCAGGCCAGGGTTGCTGGCAGCAACAGGGGAAGCAAAGCTTTCCGCACACCCTGGCTGGGCCCACCCGCTTAAGGCTACAAAGTTTCAATTGTAGAAGGTGAATTAACTGCCACAGAAATGGCTCCGCCCCGGAGGGAACAACAGGCTTGGCTCCACTCCAGGCTACAAAGTTTCAATTGTAGAAGGAAAATAAATCCCAGATACCAGGGCCTCTGCTTGGGTTGCCAGGAGGCGTGGCCGGCCTGCAAACCACCACAGGCTCCTCGCTCAGGCCGCCCCACGCCCCAAGGGAACCCCACCCTGATCCGGGACACCCTTCAGGGCAAACCAGCTGGCCCCCACCTGTGCACCAGGCCTCTACTTAATAAAAGAGTAATATACAGATTGATCATCACTGCAACACACAATATAGCTGCCCCCATGTGGTCAAAGATCCTGCCCCCATGTGGACACAAGATGGCCACTACAAGATGGCCAGCAGGGGAGGGCAGTTGGGAGGCACCCAGCCTGCAAGGGAGGGCAGTTGAGAGGGACCAGGCTTGCAAGGGAGGGCAGTTGGAGGTGATCAACCCTGCAGGAGAGGGCAGTTAGGGGTGACCAGGCCGGCAGAGGAGGGTAGTTGGAGGTGATCAACCCTGCAGGAGAGGGCAGTTAGGGGTGACCAGGCTGGCAGAGGAGGGAAGTTGGGGACAAACAGGCTGGCAGGAGAGCAGTTAAGCATCAACCAGGCTGGCAACGGAGTGGTTAGGGGGTGATCAGGCTGGCAGGCGGAAGCGGTTAGGGGCAATCAGGAAGGCAGGCAGGCAAGCAGTTGGGAGCCAGCAGTCCTGGATTGTGAGAGGGATGTCCGACTGCCCTTTTAGGCCCAATCCCACCAGGATCGGGCCTAAAAGGGCAGTCGGACATCCCTCCAGGAGTCCCAGATTGGAGAGGGTACAGGCTGGGTTGAGGGACAACCCCCCGCCGTGCACGAATTTCGTGCGCCGGGCTTCTAGTTGTTTAATAACATGCTATTTAGCCTCTATGTGTTTGATGTTTTTGGGTGTTTTTACTGTAGTTGATTTTTCTTTTCTTTTTTAAATTTTTATTGATTTCAGAGGAAGGGAAAGGGAGAGATAGAAACATCAATGAGATAGAATCATTGATCGGCTACCTTCTGCACGCCTCCCACTGGGGATGGAGCCCACAACCCAGGCAAGTGCCCTTGACCTGAATCGAAGCTGGGACCCTTCAGTCTGCAGTCCAATGCTCTATCCACTGAGCCAAACCAGCCAGGGTTGCAGTTGATTTCTAATTCCATTCCACTGTGGTCTGAGAAGATGCTTGATATGATCTCAACTTTCTTACTCTTGTAGAGACTCGTTTTGTGTCCTACCATGTCATCTATCTTTGTGAATGATCCATGTGCACTTGAGAAGAATGTACATTCTGCTGCATTGGGGTGAAATGTTCTATATCAATTAAATCCATCTGATCCAGTGTGTCCTTTACAGTCTCTGTTTCCTTGTTAAGTTTTTGTCTGGAAGATCCAGTGAATCAGAGGGGTGCTAAAGTCCCCTTCTATGACTGTATTGTGGTCGATCTCTCCCTTAAGGCCTTTAGAGGTTTTTTTCATAAGTTAGGTGCATATGTTTATCAGGGTAATATCCTCTTGTTGAATTGATCCCTTTAGTATTATGTAGTGACCTTTTTTGTCTCTTGTGATGGCCTTCATTTTAAAGTCTATTTTGTCAGATCTGAGTATTGTTACTCCAGCTTTTTCATTTCCATTTGCATGGAAAATTTTTTCCATCCCTTCACTTTCATCCTGTGTTTTTGTTGTTGTTGTTTTTAGGTGGGTCCCTTGTAGACAGTATATAGTTGGGTCATGTTTTTGTATCCATTCAGCTACCCTATGTCTTTTCATTGGAGTGTTTAATCCTATTACATTTAGGGTTATTATTGATAGGTATTTATTTATTGCCATTTTAATTCTATACGGCTAGGTTTCTCTCTCTGTTTCTTCTTCTCATTACAGCAATCCCTTTTGCATTTCTTGTAATGCTGGCTTGGTAGTGATGTACTCCTTTAGCCTTTTTTTGGTCTGGGAAGCTTCTTATTTAGTTGTCTATTTTTGAATGATAGCCTTGATGGATACCGTAATCTTGGTCTCAGATCCTTGCTTTCCATTACCTCAAGTACTTCATGCTATTCCCTCTGGTCTGTAGAGTTTCTGATGAGACAACAGGTGTCAGCCTTATGGGCACTCCTTTGTAGGTAAGTTTTCTTTTCTCTTGTTGCCTTTAAGATTCTCTGTCTTTAATTTCTGACCCTTTAATTATGATGTGTCTGGGCGTGGGATTGTTTGGGTTCTTATTTAGGGTTCTCTGTGCCTCCCAAACTTGTGTGATTTTTCCTTTACCAGGTTAGGGAAGTTTTCTGCCATTATTTCTTCAAACACCTTCTCTATGCCTTTCTCCCTTTCTGCCTCTTCTGGCACACCTGATACTCTAATATTGTTATGTTTCACATTGTCCCACAGCTCCATTATGCTGTCCTCCTGTTTTTTGTTTTTTGTTTTTTCTTTGTGGTTCTCTGATTGATACTTTCAACTCTGTCTTCTATTTCACTGATTTGTTCCTTAGTTCCTCTAATTTGCCGTGTATTCCTTCCAATGTGTTCTTTATTTGTGTTGTCATTCTTTATCTCAGACTGTTTTTTCATGCTGCTGAGCATCTTTACCATCATTACTCTGAACTCTGTTTCAGATAAATTTCTTATCTCTGCTTCATTTCTCTCTTCTTCTGGAGAATTCTCTAGGTCTTTCATTGGAGGTTTATTTCTTTTGTCTCCTCATGTGGCTTTCTGTATGGGTTTGTGACTATGTATGAGGTAGATCCTCTGCAACTCTCAATCTCTAGTGCTGGACAGTATTAAAGGCTGTTTCTGACTAATTGGATGAGGCAAAGACTCAAAGCCCCCAGAGACTGCCTTTGCCGATACCGATTTGAATTGCCCCCAGGCAATCCTCCTCAGGAGAGCTTTTATTTTATCAGGTTGGGGCAGTTGCTTCTGCCTGGAGGCTATTTGTTATTTTTAATCTCCTTAGTGGCCTCAGGGCAAGGTGTTTTTCAATAGGGTGTGTCAACTGTCTTCCCCCCAGACAAGGCAGATGTCTATGTGGGAAAGATGTCCTCCCCGTGTCAGGGAATGACTCAGCCCAGGAAACTTGGGGTGTCTGCCTTCTGAGCTCTATCCCCCCAAGTCCCCAGTCCTGGCATCTGCTCTCACAGCTCCAGTCCATTCTGTTCTCTCTGCCAGAGCACAAAGTGGGTGGCTCCACAGGGAATTTTGTGTGTTGGGCCTTTAAGAGGGTGCCTGAATTTTCAGCTGTTACTCTCTGGCAGACAGCACCCTGCTGATTTTCAGAGTCAGATGTTATGTGGTTACCCTCCTTAGTTTTGGTGGTCTCTATTGGGGGGCCCAGCTTAGGGATTAGACCCCTGAGTTCTCAGTGGCAATCCCCACACCTGAGTTATCTCTCCAGGACTTCAGTTGCTGTCTGTGGGTGCCCAGCCAGCCTTTTTTTTGCCTCATCCCCTCCTATCAGTCTCTATGGGACCTCCATTTTGTGTCCTCTAGTGTCAGGGTTCTTTCCTGCCAGTTTTCCATTGATTATTCAGGAAGTTTTTTTGTATTTTAGCTGTATTATCAGTTTGTTCCTAGGAACATGACCATTCAGCATCCACTTACTCTGCCGCCAGTTTTAATTTCCCTCCTTATTCTCATTTTTAACAATGAAGAAAAAGAAAGATTAAACCACATGTCAATGGTCTCTAATAAATAATTTAAGTAATTATTAATGTGAGAAATCTGATTACTGTATACAAGCATTCAACCAGTATGCAATATCTGATAATAATGACTAATATATATTGACTGGTTATAAAATATCAGGCCTTATTGTTATTTATCTTCTAATGACAACCTTTATTTAAAATCTCAATTTTAAAGGGGAAATGCCAAATTAAATAGCTTGCCCCAAGGAAGTCACATAATGCAAAAACAGATCTCAGTTCCAGAATCTATGCTCCAAACTAAGGTGTTCCCTGTTTATTTCAGGACAGTGACAGATAACTGTACTCTTTAAAATTTAATTTCAGCCCATATTCTGAAGTGGAATGACCCAGAACAGTTTTCTATGACAAACTTTAGTTTTTAAAACTGATAAGGATGTCCTTGTATGCTATATTAATAAGTAAAGGCAAATTTATAAAAAAGTAAAAGTATTTTAGGCATTAGTTAGATCCTTAGAAATAATCTATTCAAACCAAAATGTATTACTATGCTTGGTCTGGTTCTTAAAAAAATCACACACAATTTACACAACACTTTGTAAAAGAACTGAGAAAAAATCATCTGAAAGTGATTTAAAAAAAATCTACTCCTAGTTCTGGTCAGTGGGTCAGTTGGAGCTTTGTCCTGTACATTAAAAGGTCATGGGTTTGCCCTCGCTGGTTTGGCTCAGTGGCTAGAGCACTGGCCTGCAGATTGGAGGGTCCCAGGTGGGATTCTAGTCAAGGGCATATGCCCAGGTTGCGGGCTCATCCCCAGCAGGAGGCATGCAGGAGGCAGCCCATCAATGATTCTCTCTCATCATTGATGTTTCTCTCCCTCTCTTTCTCTCTCCCCCCTTCCTCTCTGAAATCAATAAAAAATATATATATATTTTAAAAAGGTCATGGGTTTGACCCTTGGTCGAGCATCTACCTAGGTTTTGGATATGGTCCCCTGGTTGGGGTATATATGGGTGACAACCAATTAATGTATTTCTCTTTCCAACTCTCACTTCCTCTCTCTCTCTAAGGTTGATAAAACAAAAAGCATATGCTCAGGTAAGGATTTAAAAAAACTACTTCTAAGAAAAATTGTCCTTATTAGGAGAATTCTCTTTAATAATGACAGAATTTTGAGGGTATGGAGACTATTAGCAACTTGAGGCAATTTCGGGACAGAATGCATGAACATGCCAGTGAAGGATCAGAAAAGATAAACTTAACATTGTATCACAATATAAACTCTTCCAAACAATAATACTTAATCATATTTAAAATAACCACATGTAAATTTTCTAGCAATATTCTACTATAAATTTGCAAATACCTTTTCCATTTCCTGCCTGAAGGTTGTAAATAGCTCATTGCTTTTTGCCATGGTAGTCTGGAATTCTTCAAATTTATCCATATAAAGAGAAAGCTACCGAAAAAAGTATGAAATATTCTGAGTTCCAGATAAGTAATTTAAAATCCAAAAGACTTTAAAAGAAGATAATATAAACACTTGTGACTTGTTAAATGTAATAAAAATAAGAACAAACAAATAGCAAATCTTGGACCAACCACACAGGAGTTAGCTAAAATTCTGATAAACCACTGAAATTTATAAAATTTTGTTTAATCTGTGTAAATGCTTAAAAATATTCCATCAATGATAATAAAAACTAATGTACAGTGGTATGGCTATAAATATCATACAATTAATGTTTTATGCACTACCACTCTCCTTACATTTCAAAAATTGTTCTTGGAAAAAGGTCATTCTTTTACGTATACCACCTGCATAGTTTTTAGCTTTATTTCAAGGCTATCTTTGTCTTGAACATGGAAGGAAAATGAAACAAAAGAATGGTTTGGTTGAAAAAGAATTTAGTGGGAGTATACTTGAGAAAAAAGGAAAGCTAAAAAAGAAACATGTTTCACACCCTGAAAGAATTTTTATTCTAGCTGGAAAAAGAATGCTAACTGAATGTAGAATGCAGTCATCTATTTTGGGGGGGAGAGTGTCACCATAGTAGCCAGAAAAAAAAGCATGTGCATCAGCCCTGAACTATGACTTAAGGGTTAAATTACTTTATTTAGAATAGGATGGATTACTTTATAAATTTTCTAATATAACTAAATTATTTTCAGTATGAGAAAACATAGGTCAAAAGAAATACTGTATTCCACAGGGAACATGCTCCAAGATTCCAAATGCATACCTAAAATAATACATAGTACATATATACTATGTTTTCTCCTATACATACTTACTGATGATAAAGTTTAATTTATGAATTAGGCATAACAATATATCAACAAAAATAGATAATAAAATATATCTTTGATAATAATATACTGTAAAATTTATGGGAATGTAATATGTCTCATTCTCTCTGACAAATGGATACCAATCAGATAAACTGGTAGCATATACAATGTAAAGATGCTGGACAATGGGATGATTTATGTCCCAGGCAGAACAAAGCATCAGGTACAAGATTTCATCATGCAATACAGAATGCAAAGGAATTTAAAATTTATAAATTATTTATTTCTGAAATTTCCATTTAATATGATAAAACTGCAGAAAGTGAACCCATGGCTAAGGGTGACTGATGTAAAGTGTTTTGCCAAAGAAAAATGACAGTGCCTCTGAAGCTGCTGATCTGGGGAGTGTAGGAGAAGAAACAATGTTAGTGGCTCAGGCAGATTGAGGGAGTTCTGATACTTGAGGGAGGTGAGAAGTTATGGCAGTTTTGACATGGTCCATTTTTATTGAAGATGGTACATCCAAGTAGACTGCCCTATCTGAGAAGTCAATGTTGGCCCAGTCTGTTAGTTAGTTGTGAGGTCATCAACAATTGCTGGAAACTGGTATGGTAAAAGCAAATAAAGAAACCAACTCTTGGGAAAGACACCTACATCCACATATAGGAAGTGGGAAGACAAAGAATTGACAGCAAAAACAAACTAATAATTAGATAAGAAGACTTAAGAGTAACAAATCACAGACTGACATCAACAGAACTTAGTGAAAAGGCTCGCCTGTGACTTATTACTACAACAATTATCAATGAATCACATTAAGGAACATCTTTCCAAACTATACATAGGCTTTTTCTACCTTCCCCACATTGATTTTCTTCTCTATTTAAGTGAACAACTGAATGTTTAGGGCTAAGGGCCTAACTGGGTAGCAAATTGGTTAGAGCATCATCCCAACATGCCAAGATTGTGGAATCCATCCCTGGTCAGGACACAGCCAGGAATCAATCAATGAATGCATAAATAAGTGGAACAACAAAATTCTCTCTATCTTTCTGTTTTCCTAAAAACAAACAAACACACAAAACCAAAAAATAACCCACAAACAATTAAATAAATGTATAAGGTTATGAGTAAGGGGTTTAAATTTACTAGAAGCCTGCTAATAGGATCAAAACATAAACTTCTGATATTTGATTCCTCTTCAACTGTCATAATAAGTTAGTTTAGTTTTATAGACTATCACTACATTATAAAATGTTCCCAAAGATAAGGGTTGCTCATGAAGATAGATGCATGCCACTTTTAATGTATTAGTGTACTTTAGAACTAATTAAAGGAATTATTACATTAAACATTATATGTTTTAAACAGGTAGTACTTTCTTGAACAGAATATAATCTAGTTAACTAAAAGAGAATAAAGTATGCATATAAATACCTAATTGCTTCTGTCTGTTCAAACTAAGTAGGTTTAGTAATACTTCAAATATGGAAAACCCATTTTCTTTCCTCTGTCTTATAAATGAGTTTGAGCATCTGCTTACTTTATTCCACAAAAAAGACACTCCAATGGGATAACAGAAAAAGATTGAGCTGACATACAGAGAAAAACTTAATTTTTTTTAAAGTACTGACACATACAATATTACCTGGGGAGTGGGCATGTGTATGCATAAGCAGTTTTTTAAATTACATATTGGAAAAAATATGTATTTTTTTGCCAGTTTTACTTTCCTCAAAGAACAAAATTAGAGATAGTAAAAAAGTATGTAGGATAATAGAAAGGGCAAAATAAAAAAGGCTGACTAGTCATCCTTATTTCCCATGGACTGAGGGATTTCTTAGGACATGGAACTTACAATGTAAAATCAAGACAAGTCAAATGCATGGAAAAAAATCCAACAGGGTAAGAGATCTATTTGTCTGTTCTAGCTGGCTCTGCCTGGGATCAAGGAAACTCATAAATTCTATTATCCCCTATTGTCAAGTTACCTGTTGTTTTAATTGTACTTCTTGATGTTTCATTTCTTCATATTTGTACCTCGATTCAGTTGCTTCTTTTAATAACTAGAAAACAGAAACATTCTGGCAAAATACTAATAGTAATTAACATATGTCTAAAATGCCAAATGACCAGATAGCCTTAGCCTTTATTCATTATTTATGAAAGAATCACAGGTCAGTGGGTGAAACATCCTATTACATCTCCTGTCAATTATTTCTATCTTTTTTCTATACCAGTTTGACACTTAGATATGTAAGAATAATATTTTAGCTGCTAGAAGTATCCTGGTGGCATAATAAGGTTTATCAAAATCAGTGTTAAATTCTGCTATTTTGGACTAAAATAATTAGACCAAATGGAAACAGAAAGCAAGACTAGGAATCTTGACAGTATCTGGGTGGCTTAGAAGCCCTTCTATTCCATGAGTGGCAATATGAGGTAGAAAAAATATGGAGCAAAATAATGAAAACAGAGATCAGGTTTCTGACTCTGTTTCTGGGACGGAGGGTCTAGTCAACACAGAGTGGGGCAAAGGTAGGTTTATAGTGGGAAGTACACAAAACACCATTTATCCTTTTATTATTATTTGTTAGTTATTGTATTATTTTCTATACAAATAACTGTAAACCTACTTTTGTCCAACGCTGTTTACATGGATTTAAAAGAAAATTATATAGTAAAGTTGCAAGGTAGATAATTTTGAAATTCAGTCTTTAAACTTCTTAAAACAAAATGTTATACACAGTCCGTTAAACCTTTAAAAACCCTTAAATCAACCAGAAAGAATACACATGTACTACATGTATGTATATGTGTATGTATATTGAAAACAGCAATCACTTCTTTATTTATGTATCGGATACCATTGTTGGCTTTCACTGAAGGTCCACTCTGTGAAAATGCATCTCTCTAAACCTTTGACCTGCACTTAAGAGTATGAGTTGTTCACATCCTGAGGAATACTTGAATGATCCATTTAATGAAATAGTCCATCCTATATAATAAAGAGGTAATATGCAAACTGACCATCACTCCAACACACAAGATGGCTGCCCCCATGTGGTCAAAGATGGCTGCCCCCATGTGGACACAAGATGGCTGCCACAAGATGGCTGGCAGGGGAGGGCAGTTGGGAGGGACCATGCCTGCAAGGGTGGGCAGTTGGGGCAACCAGGCCTGCAGGGGAGGGCAGTTAGAGGCGACCAGGCCAGCAGGGGAGGACCAGGCCAGCAGGGGTGACCAGGCCTGCAGGGGAGGGCAGTTGGGGGGACCAGGCCTGCAGGGGATGGTAGTTAGGGGCAACCAGGCTGGCAGGGGAGGGCAGTAGGTGTGACCAGAACCAGCAGGGGAGGGCAGTTGGGGGCGACCAGGCCAGCAGGGGAGGGCAGTTAGGGGTGACCAGGATGGCAGGGGAGGGCAATTAGGGGGAACCAGGCTGGCAAGGGAAGGCAGTTAAGGGGAACCAGGCCAAAAGGGGAGGACAGTTAGGAGCGACCAGGCCAGCAAGGGAGGGCAGTAGATGTGACCGGACCAGCAGGGGAGCACAGTTGGGGGTGACCAGGCCTGCAGGGGAGGACAGTAGGGGCGACCAGGCCTGCAGTGGAGGGCAGTTGGGGGGAACCAGGCCTGCAGGGGAGGACAGTTAGGGGCGACCAGGCCAGCAGGGGAGGGCAGTTAGGGGTGACCAGGCTGGCAGGGGAGAACAGTTAGTAGCAATCGGGCCAGCAGGGGCGCAGTTAGGCATTGATAGGCTGGCAGGGAGTGGTTAGGGATTGATCAGGCTGGCAGGCATAAGTGGTTAGAGGCAATCAGGCAGGCAGGCAGGCAAGCAAATGGTTGGGAGCCAGCAATCCTGGATTGTGAGAGAGATCCCAGATTGGAAAGGGTGCAGGCTGGGCTGAGGGACACACACACCTGCACAAATTTCATGCACCAGGCCTCTAGTCTTATGTAATAAAAGGCTAATATGACCAAACAGCAGAAACACCAGTCACTATGATGTGCACTGACCACTATGGTGCAGAAGCTCAACATAGGAGCTGCCCCCGGGTGGTCAGTGCGCTCCCACAGGGGGAGCATCCCTCAGCCAGAAGCAGGCAGTGCTAAGAATGTCTGACTGATGGGGAACAGGTCTAAGCCATCAGTCAGACATCCCCTAAGGGCTCCTGGACTGCGAGAGGGTGCAGGCCAGGCTGAGGGACCGCCCCCCGCCCCTGAGTGCACAAATTTCGTGCACCGGGCCTCTAGTATTATTATAATCAGTTACCACCTCATTTAAGTTACATATATAGTTTAATTTGCATATGTTAAGTATGGGTTCTCACTATGATCACAGTTGGAAAACTTGATATAAAATACTAGAGGCCTGGTGCACAAAATTCATGCTCTCATGGGGGCGTCCCTCAGTCCAGCTTGTGCACTCTCAGTCCGGGAGCCCTCGGGGGAAGTCTGATTGATGGCTTAGGCCTGTGGGTCATCCTCAGTGCTGCCGCGGAGGCGGGAGAGGCCGCCACCGCCACTACGCTCGCCAGCCATGAGCCCAGCTTCTGGCTGAGCGGTACTCCCCCTGTGGGAGCACTCTCACCACTAGGGGGAAGCTCCTGCATTGAGCGTCTTCCCCATTGTGGTCAAGCGGTTGCTCCACTGGCTGATTTGCAGATTAGCCTTTCATTATCCTACTAGAAGCCGGTGCATGAATTCATGCAGCAGTGGGGTCCCTCTGCCTGGCTTGTGGGATCGGGTCAAAACTGGCTCTATTACATCACCTCAGGGTCCCAGATTGTAAAAGGGCACAGGCTAGGCCAAGGGACCCCACTGCTGCATGAATTTGTGTACCGGCCACTAGTCCTATATAAAAAAAGCATAGCATGCAAATTGTCGCCTCAACGAAAGTTCTTCTAGGAGTTCGACCAGAGGGCAGGCTGGCCAGGGGAAGGGAGGAAGGTCCCAGCTGACGATGCTGGCAGGTGGCCAGGGGAGGGGAGGGGAGGGAGTACTGTCCTGGAAGCCAGCAGCCGCTAGGGACCCTACCAGTGAATGAATTTCGTGCACTGTACCTCTAGTATAAGTAGATAACTGTCTAGTATAACTAGGATAACTGTCTCTAGCTCTCAAAGCCAAACTTGCCAAATGACTGCCACAATTTTGAACCTTGTGATTACTACCTAAAATTCAAGACAATACTTTATACAAAAAAATAAAAAATAAATCATGTATAGGTCTTTCCACTAATTTGGTCTAAAAATTCCAGTATATTTCTTATATGAAAATTTCATTAGAAATAAAAGGCTGAATGTATTTTAACATTTCTCAATCTAGAGTAAAAAAAAAATTGCATGATTTAGATGTAAAATGTTGAATTAGTTTAAATGGTATTAAAAGCTTTGATTATAATTCTGGCAATAAATTTCTTTAAGAAATAGAACTTACA
The DNA here is from genome assembly GCF_951640355.1 of Cnephaeus nilssonii. Classification (NCBI taxonomy): domain Eukaryota; kingdom Metazoa; phylum Chordata; class Mammalia; order Chiroptera; family Vespertilionidae; genus Cnephaeus; species Cnephaeus nilssonii. Next base: position 3,357,137 of record NC_137096.1, on the reverse strand, counting down.
AACTCTCTCTCTCTCTGATGTTTTTCATCAGCTTCCTTTATGAGTTGTGTTGTTTGCTGAAGCTTGGCATCCACAAGCTGTTGTTGCAGTTCCTTACGTTTGAACACTTTATCAATACGCTACAGAAAAAAAATAAAATTTCTTCCAACACTTAGTAAAAAAGGGGACACATGGATGAAAAGAAATAACATAAGCTACAATTATTTGCTTCAATGTTTTTCCTGTTAATATAATCATAGCTAATAACATTAAATGTTTCTGTCCCTATACTTGCAGAAACATCTATGTACATCACCTTGAAACCATCCTGAACCTACAGGAATCATCCCCTTTGATTACTACATGGTACCCATGGTTGTTGAAGGTAAGTTATCACCCATCAATAATTTTGTACTTCCCATTCTGCTCTACATTAAAAATTAGGTCTAAGTTTTCAAAAAGGATGGAGATTAAACTACTAAACTCATTCATAACACACATAAATTCCTGAACATTTTTTTTTCTCATTAGATTTCCCCAAATTTCTTAATGCAGGTAAGTAGCATGATATAATGGTAGAAATAACCTTAAGTCAAACGCAGGTTCAGTGAATGGCCTTGGGTAAATTCTGTCCCTTAATAAACCTCAGTTCCTGTATCTATGAAGGTGAAAACTATATATACTTTACAGAGTTATAAAAATCCATGCAATGATTAAACTATTTAAGATGCTTAGTGCCTAGCATGTGTTATATACACAATTGGTAAGAGAAGAAGTTATTATTATTTTCAAACTCAATTGTTAAGTGATATTTATGGAAAATAAAATAATTAGAATACTGTTCTCAGATGAAGAAATAGTATAACGCTTTTAGTTTTAAAATCCTATGTGACAGAAAAAAATGCTGGTTTATAACAGGTAACTTAATTAAGTTTTGAGGAGTACTTGAGATCTGTCTTTGATTGAAAATAGTTTATTATATTATTAAATTATATCTTAACCAAAAAAGAAAATTTGGTTAACACCTAAAAAACACAAGCCTTACAAGTAATATGATATAAAAATATACTTTAAAATTCACATTAATAGGGAAGTAGACTGTCATTCTTAAAAATTTAAAGACTCCATTAAATAAAATAAGAACTTTATAAAAAATAAATCTAAAATTAAAATTCACGCCTAAAACAAGTTTCCTTATTGCAAGGAAGAGGAGAAAGGAGAGAAACCTACACATTAAAAAGAGCTGAGACACAGTAACTAATAAAACATATAAACCTAGTTTGGATCTGATTTTAACAATCTTAACTGTATGGGTGGGACATAGAAATGTAAATAGTGACAAAGCATTTGATTAAGTGATTATTGATAAATTCTTAGGTGTAACCATGTTATTGTGGTTCTGCTTCAAAAAGAGTCCATGACTGTCATTTCAGGATATGCATTCAAATAGTGCTGAGAGTGATGTCTTGTACTTATTTAAAAACAGGTAAAATAACAGTTGCTAGACACAAGAGTGGATAACTTCTGAAGCTAACTGATGTATTCTACTTAAGTTTGAAACTTGCTATAGTAAGTTAAAAAAAAAAACTGTTAAAAGATGCAAGAGAATAGTCATATTAAATATGTTTTCAAAGACAATGTAAAACTAAATTAAAACAAATCTCAAATTTTGAATTGAAATTGGATAAATGCTGTAAGTGCTCTTTTGGTAGCAAAACTCATAAAACTTTCCATTTTAAATGGTCATAACCTTTAAAAATTAAAATCTTTTCATGAAAGGAACTCAATGTACACAAATAAAAGCAACAATCTTTACTATCTTAAAGCATAATAAAGACAGGAAGGCATTCTTTGAAAAACCCAAAGCCTCTCTTAAAGTAAGGAAGCTAAAATAAGCAGTTTATCACCAATTTGCTTCTAATCTAGACACTATCTAACTTCCAGACTAGCTTATAAAATAAACACAATGATCTGGTTCTGCAGACAATGATCAATCCCTTAGACTTCTTACTTCTTTAGGTGTGTTATAAGATGGATTAGAAGTTTCATTCGCTTTCACTCCAAATAATATAGTAGGTGGAATGCAATGGTACTTATACATTGTACAGATATTCATAGAAGTCTAAGATAGAGTATTTGGAAATACAATGTGTATGCTAAAATCACCATCTTCCAAGTATCACATTGGCAAAGAAGTAGTACTTAAAGCTTCTATTAGAAATTACTTCAGATGTCCAAAGCCACTGACTCCTGGGCCATTGACTGAGGATCCCAATTACTCCTTCAATTCACATGGTGCCAATCCTTTTCTAATAAACTAGAAGCCCGTTGCACGAAGTTTCGTGCAATAGACCTTCCTTCACCTGGCTGCCAGCACCAGTTTTCCGCCAGCACCAGTTTTCGTCTGGCCACCCGCTGATCGGAGCGCCTCCTGAAGGCTGAGGGTGGGACTCGGGAGGCGCTCTGATGGGGGGCGGTGGCCAGAGGAAAACTGGTGCCGGCAGCCACGCAATTGGCCACCGGCGTCTTCTGCCGCCACCGGCGTCTTCCGCCGCCACCGGCGTCTTCCGCAGGCCCCATGGGTCCTCCCGCGCCAGCCGTTTAGGCCTGCGGGAGGAGCAGGGGACGGGGACTCGCGAGTCCCCGCCCCCCGCTCCTACTGCCAGCCAATCGGCCACCCTGAGTCCCGCCCCCCGCGCCTCCAGCCGGCCCAATCGTGGGCGTAGCGGAGTGATGCAATTTGCATATTGCCTTCTAATTATGTAGGATGCCTGATTTCTAACACGCATATACAAAAGATCTAAAATATTGTCCTATAACAGTAGCTTTAAATTAGCAATGAATAGTAAAAAATTTTGGTAATAATGAGATGCTGTCTAAATAAATAAAACATCTTTACCTCCTCTCTCAGTGTGTATTGTTCAATGAGCCTCTTCAGCTTCTCTCCCAGTTCAATGTTTTCCTGACGAAGTTTGGCGTTGTGTATGTCATGTTGTTCCAGCTGTGTTTGAATTTCAGTTAAAGTAAACTGGAAATGTGAAGTTGCTTTTTTACGACTTTCTTCTTCTTCTCTTGCCTGCTGCATATTTTCTTCCTTTTCATTGAAAATAATTTCTGTTAATAGTGTTAAACCTATAGATAAAATGCTTATACAAAAGATGTTGTTGCTATGTGAGATAATGTTACTTCTGAGCTACAATTTCTTCTGACTATAAAGCTCTTACTTAAGAGCTCTGAAATTGTTCTAAATAAATTATCAGGCAGATAAAACTGCCCTGATATAAAATAAGTATTATCTGACCATCTAGACATTCACTGCACTAAAGTAGTAGGAGCTTCTCCAGTCAGCTCTTCCACATGAAATGTCCTTCTCAGTGTTTAGGCAGATCATCATCCTATTAGATCAGCTTGAAGAGATATTCTTTCCAGATGATAGATCCTACCATTCAACAAAATGCTGACTTGTTATGTGAAAAAATGAAACAACACCACCGCCTACTTTAATACATCAAAATCCAAGGTTTCATAAGCAAGAAAACACAAAACTCTTATACCTGATGAAGATCCATTTCATGAACTGTCCTATAATCTATATCCTTGAGGACTTGCTGTGACAGAGTAAGCTGACATCTTGCTTAATTTCATCGTACTCCAACTATACATTCTTACGGATTTCTAAAAGCAGACATGTCCCCATTATATGGATTCTTTCTAGCACTTCTGCTCTTTTCCCTTGTTTTCTCATTGACACATAGCTGAAGAAGGCCTGAGAGCAGTAGAGAAAACTAATACATTACCATCTGTAGTATAGCTCTACCTCCTACTTTCTTGTTTCAAACTCATTTTCACACATATCTATTGCTAGTAATCTCATTTCAAGTAGACATTTCATTCCTTATTCAAGGAGGACATGGTAATCAACTACATTGATGGTCAGCAGAGCTTCTGGTGACCTTGAGCTTTTTAAGCTGAAGGACTATGTATATAACATCCCTAAACAGGAAAGTAGATTCCTTTAATGAAATTAGATATATTCAGGAGCTCTTCCTTGAATCCCAAATCAAAAGTTAGATAGAAAGAGTGAGTCTTCAAATTTTGCTCAGCACTAGCCCAAGCAAAATAAAAAGCAGGGTAGTATATCTTTGAGGACCCCACAAAGTCCTCTGTTCAGGAACTCTGTCCACCAGAGCAAGTGTACTTAGTTCAGTCACCAGTTATTACACTAGAGACCTGATGCACAAAATTAGTGCAAGAGTAGGCCCCTCCATCCCCTAGTTGCTGGCACTGGCTTCCCTCTGGCCCTCAGCAGGCACCCGGGACCTGGACTTCCCTCGCAGCCCCAGCTTCGTCCAATCTAATTAGCATATTACAATTTTATTATTATAGACTAGAGGCCCAGTGCACGAAATTTGTGCATGGAAGGGGGCGTTCCTCAGCCTGGCCTGCATCCTCTCCAATATGGGACCCCTCGGGGGATGTTCGACCACTGGCTCCTACACTTGATCTTAGCCAAAAGGCCGAGAAGCGATGACCACTGGCTCCTAATCGCTCAGTTGCCTGCCTGCCAGCCTGAACGCCCCTCACTGTCTCCATGTGCGGCCAGGTGGCCTCCAACTGCCCCCTCCCTGCCAGCCTGGTTGCTCCTAACTGCCCCCCACCCCCGCCGGCCTGGTCACCACTCACAGCCCCCCCTGCCAGTCTAATTGCCCCAACTGCCACCCCCTGCCAGCCTGGTCACTCCCAACAACACCCCTGGCTGCCCTGGTTACCCCCAACTGCCCCCCTGCCAGCCTAGTCGCCCCTCACTAATGCCCCTGCTGGCCTGGTTGCCCCACGCAGCCTGCTTGTTAAGTCATTTGACCATCCCTCACTAACCCCCCTGTTAGGCCTGGTTGTTCCACACAGCCTGCTTGTTCAGTCATTTGATTGTCCCTAGAGCCAGACTTGGGCAGCTGGGGGGCTGAGGGAACTGGGGGATTCCAGAGGCAGGCACGAGAAGCGGCCGGACCTGCCTGGGGGCGGGCCAGGCCGGGCCGTGCTGTGCTTCTGCCGCCCCGGTGGGGATGAAGGAACTGGGCAGCGCCATCTTTGAGGGCGTGGCAGTCAATTAGCATATTACCTCATTGGCTGTTGGTGCCACCATCTTTGTGAGGGCGTGATGGGAAATTAGCATTTTCCCTTTATTAGATAGGATTGAATTGCTTAAATGAGGGGGGGAAGCCTTTTTCAGCAGGAGGAGATGCTCTTGGCAGACAAAAACACATAATCCCTATATCTGGACTGATAGCCAGCAATATGCACTATACTGCCAAACCGGTCATTAAAAAATTGAATCACTTTCTTACACCAGACAGCTGTTGCTCTTAAAACCCCTCCTCAGCCCCCACTTTAGGTTCTGCGTTTGCAGTTCACCCAGAGTAGGTCTGATTGGTTGGTTTCTCTGCCAGTCAGCATCAAAAGCTCTGCCTCCTAGGCAGCCACTGCCTGCTCGCAACTCACCCAGACTTGGTTTTGACTGGTCGGTTTCTATGCCAGTCACCATCTCCGAGCCTATCTCTGGACCTGACCATAGAGGTGGGGCTGATCATCAGCCTCCCCATGCTGCTGGCGAGCAGGCTGAACTGCTGACCTCTGGGAAAGAGAGAGAGGCTTGGCTGCTGGCGAGGCCAGGAGAGAGAAGCAGGGTCTGATCATCCTGCTTCTCATCCAGGCCTCGCCAGCAGCTCCTGCCGCTGATCAGCCCTGGCTCTCTCTCTCTTCGAGAGGTCAGCAGTTCAGCCCGCTCACCTGCTACACATGCAGCCTGATGTTCAGTAGAGCCTCAGTCGTTGTGGATGTTACAATCCTGGCTGTAGACTAGAGGCCCGGTGCACGGAATTCATGCATGGGGGTAAGAGAGTGTCCTTCAACCCAGCCTGCACCCTCTCCAATCTGGGACCCCTCAGGGGATGTCTGACAAACCAAAATGTGGGACATTTTACAAAGTAACTGGCAGTCGGACATCTCTCTCACAATCAAGGAACGTTGCCTCCTAACCGCTCGCCTGCCTGCCTACCTGATTGCTCTAACCACTTCTGCCTGCCAGCCTGATTGCTCCCTAACTGCTCCCATGCAGGCCCGATCACCTCCAACTGCCCTCCTCTGCCGGCTTGATCGCCCACAACTGCCCTCCCCTGCTGGCCATCTTGTGACGATGTCGTGCGAGGTCGTGACACCAGATATGCTTTTTATTATATAGGATGTAAGTCTCACTACTGCAAAACAAGCAAGGGTTTATTTTAAATAGATATTCACTGATTATAAAATCAGCCTAATTACCTCCTAAAAAACAAATAAATAAACCATCCAACCTTTAATGTCTTGTTGTAACGCTGAAGTTCTCTGCAGAGAGACTCTAGTTTGCTTCTTGCCAAAACAGCCTTGTTATGTTCACTCTGCAAGTGAACTTTCTCTTTCACAATCTGGGATTGCTTCTTCTGTAGAACCTTCATTTGTTTCTGAACATTCCAACTCTCCTCCAGCTAAAAAACAAGCACACTTAGAATTTAGAAATTACAGTAAGAACCTTTGAGTTCCAAGTGAAAGAGTTACAGTCATGGAAACTTTTCTACTACTCTCTTACTCAGTTGTGAAAGCCAGTATACATAAATAAGTGTATGAAGAAAACAAATCTCAATGCATATTTTAAAACATTAAAAACAAATCTTTAAAAAAAACTTTAAAATAGTAGTCTTGGTGACACTTTAATAAAGCTTTCATGGCCCTGACTGGTTTGGCTCGGTGGATAGAGCATCGGCTTGCAGACTGAAGGGTCCCAGCTTCGATTCCGGTCAAGGGCATGTACTTTGGTTGCGGGCACATCCCCAGTAGGGGGTGTGCAGGAGGCAGCTGATCGATGTTTCTAACTCTCTATCCCTCTCCCTTCCTCTCTGTAAAAAATCAATAAAATATTTTTATTTTTAAATAAAGCTTTCATGAAGAATAAATGACAAGAGCAAGAGATAGCTAAGAAACCTATCAAGCAACAATATATTTATGCCTATTAAAAACACTTCTATTAAAATTCATGATGGGTAAAAAGAATAAAAATATAATGAGAAGGAAACTAGACCTTTGGCAGTAAGCATGCAATACAATATACAGATATTGATTCATAATGTTGTACAACTGTAACTTACATTAACCAATGTCACCTCAATAAATGTAATTAAATAATAATAATAATTTTGCTTTTCTATTTTATCTTGGATCACAAGCACAGCACATTTAAACTGGTATAGGTTCTGTACAAATTATCTGTAACTCAACCTCTTTCTTTCCCACTCTAAAGATTCTTATATACCAGAACATGAGTCAAAATAGTATCATACCTATTTTAACTGTACTCTTTAATGGTAACAGTAATAACAAATTGCTGGTGTTGTAGCTAAGAAGTGACTGTCCTATTTCACTAAATTACACTTATTTGACTAGGTACTGGAAATTCAGCTAATAAACATCCTATCTAATAAAGAGGGAATATGCTAATTTCCCATCACGCCCTCACAAAGATGGAGGTACCCACAGCCAATAAGGAGGGAATATGCTAATTGCCATGCCCTCAAAGATGGCAGCGCCCACAGTCACAAAATGGCAGCGCCCAGTCCCCTCCACCCCGCTGGGGTGGCAGGCACATGGCATGGCCGGGCCCACCCCCAGGCAGGTCTGGCTGCTCCATGCGCCTGCCTCCCGAGTCCCACAGTCCCCTTAGCTCCCCAGGGCCAGCCCAAGGTGCAGGCAAGCCTCAGATGGCGGCTGCCCAGGGCTGCCTGAGGCTCAGGTAACCAGGGATGGCTGAGGCTTGTGCTGCCAGCAGTGGCAGCAGCAGAAGTGTGATGGGGGCGTCGCCTTCCCCTGATCGCTAGGTCACCTCCTGCCCCTGAGGGCTCCTGGACTGTGAGAAGGGGCAGCCGGGCTGAGGGACCCACCCCGCTCAAGTGCATGAATTTTCATGCACCGGGTCTCTAGTTAATGATATAAAAGCCATCAAAAGAGCTCCAGTGATGGATACATACACAAGAAAGTTACAGGTATGTAAAAATGGCTTTTCTTTCCTCTAAGAAAAAAAAGGCATAGTCATCTGCTTCAAAAGAAAAGATAAAATGAAGCTAAGGGTTTATAATTAATGAAAAAGGCAAATAATACTGTGTGGTTTTTATAATAGTGCATCCATGAGGATAGATTCAATAAACAAGAGGCGAAAGTGACATCATGGGAGGTGGCAGAGTAGAAAGGCCAGGAATCTGTCTCCAAAGCAAGATAATAACTGCACTTGCAGAAACTGTCTGATATATTTTGTAACTCTGAAGTCTTTTCAAAGGCTTGGACCTTTCAGGGAAATGGTTGGCCAGTAAGTAGTGGTAAATTTTGGTTCATCTTAAGTCAACAGTGCTATAGCAGCTCCTCATTCTTCTACTCCATAGCCATCCCTGTGGCAGGTAGCCATACTAATACTTCTGAAGTTTCTTTTCCCTTTATTGTTTCTCCCATTATAATCATACTAGTAGCCCATTGCAGGAAGATTCCTGCAATAGGGCTTCCTGCTGTGCTCTCCCCTATGCCACCTGCTTGCCTCCCTTCTCTGCTGGCCCCGCCTGCTTGCTTCTCCGCAGCTTCACTCCCTTCTGCAGTGCTTGGCTTCTTTCTACGCTGTCTTGATATGCAAATTAACCGCCATATTGGTTGGGTTAATTTGCATACTCACCCTGATTGGCTGATGGGCATGGCTTGGGCGTAGTGAAGGTGCAGTCAATTTGCATATTACTCTTTTATTAGGTAGGCTACTGTTTTTTTTACTTTGTCCCTTTCTTCCTTTAGCTCTTTGGAAATTTTAAATATAGCTAATTTAAAAGTCTTTAATAATTCTACCATCTGAACAAAAACATCTTCCTCTTGGACAGTTGCTGTTGATTTTATCTTTTCCCTTTGAAACAGTCATATTTTTCTATTTCTTCATATGCCTTAATGTTGTTTGTTACTGAAAAATGGGTCATTTCAATTTTACAATGTAATTCTGGATATTAGATTATCTTCCTTGAACACGGTTTGTTTTCTTATTTTTGTGGAGTGTCTCTGTTTTGGAGATTAGCCTAAGATGTAAACTTGGGGTGATCGAAGCCAGGACGATGGCTCCTCATCCTGTGGAACCCTCCAGGGTTTCCGGCATCAAATGTTAGGTCACTGAAGAAGGAACACATGAGACCACAGTGGTGAGGGATTACAAATTTATTCTATCATCTGCACACCAGGTGGCTGAGTCTAGATGGCTCCAGCACCCAGTGACGGGAGTCAGCGGCTTTTAAAGGATTTTTGGTGGGCTTTGTCTGGGCAGAGACTTCTTTATGCATACCCAGAGGGGAGATAATGGAATGTGATCACCACAAGTGAAATGTGGTCTCCGCTAAGGGTATGTCCATAGTGAAATGGACTGAAAAGCCAGTTCCGGGGGAGGGGTATCAACTCAATTGATCGATTAAACCTAATACAGCTCCTACCATCTACCCATGCCCCTGGCACTGGGAAGAGAGAGCAGAATGAAATCGAACCCCATATTTTTGTGAATGAGGCCTATAATTATATCTCATAACTCTGGCCTGAGGGGCAGGTTTCTAATTAAACACCCATCTAGGGCCAAGTACAATCCTTACCAGAGACCAAGGATGACCATTTTCCACACTCTCACTCTACCACATCCCAGGAAAGGTGCCACTGGTTTTGTGTTTGCTGACCAGAGGACTCATTCTCTGACAGTCTGGGGAGTTAAATGAGATGGTAAAAAAACAAAAAGGAAAAAAACAAAAAAGAAACCATTCTTAATTGGATATCACCCCAGTGCTCAGAGCAAAGAGAAATATACATATGCCATTATTTCCCTAAAAGAATGTATTTGCATACTCTAAAAGCTGCTGTATGACTTCTAATCAACCAGAAATGAGGTGCTGAGATCCCCCTTTGGGGACACTGACAAGTTTTGACACAACCTCAATACTGGGAACCACTAAGAATAAAATAGGCTGCTTAGGCAATAACAAAAGTTTAAGAGAAAAGCAAAAGCTATGTAAGTAGGGTGGGATAAAGTTCACTTCCTACACAAGGCCACTCATAAGACTGGGAGAAGTATCTGTTGTATATTATACATAGGAACCAACAAAGAGTGACTGGTGGATTCCAAAATGCTATGAAGTAAAAGCCACACAACAGCTACACCTGGTGCCAAACTGGAGTTACAGCTAAAATTTAGAGTAATTACACCTGAACAGGAGCATTATATTTAAGGATTAAAAAAAGGAGATACACAGAGACTGTTAATGTTAGGGGCATAAATAAAATACTGGGGACTAGCTACAATTATAAGAAATATTGCCCTGACTGGTTTGGCTCAGTGGATAGAGTGTCAGCCTGCGGACTGAAGGGTCCCGGGTTTGATTCCAGTCAAGGCCATGTACCTTGGTTATGGGCATATCTCCAGTGGGGGATGTGCAGGAGGCAGCTGATGGATGTTTCTCTCTCATCAATGATTCTAACTCTCTATCCCTCTCCCTTCCTCTCTGTAAAAAATCAATAAAATACATTAAAAAAAAGAAATATTAATCATGCTCTGTTAACTGTAACTGCTTTGTTCTCATTAAAGAAGGCACTTTCTAACTTGGCTAGGAATTGCATGCAGGACATAGGAGCTCATCTGAAAATGTAGCCCATTCTCCACATCTAGGAATTGCCTATTATCATGGAAATATTAACAAGCTTGTTGCAAAAATCAGAGCTGCCAGTCCTTTGAAGACACCCAGCCCTTTGCATAACTCCAGGCTTTTGCAAATCCCCAGCCTGCATTACCTGTAAACTGCCCATTTTGCATACCCATTTTTATCTCTTTTGCTTACTTCCCCATGTAATTTTTGTTCTTGTGCCCCATATAAGCAGCTGGCTATGGTGGTGGTGGGGGAGGGAGTAAAGCAGAATTTTGTGGATGATCTGCTGCTTTCCCACACTGCCAGGGTTACTAGAATAAACACTCATATATGAGTCAATTTTGTCTCTGCTAAATTGGCTCAAGTAGTGACAGGCAGCACAGATACATTGATTGTCCAGTTACAGTAAAAAGGACAGAAACAGAAAGATGAATGGTCCCTCCATTCTGGGACAGGAGCAGTGTAGTTGGAGAAATTGCAGCTATAAAAGTCCCACAGAGGAAAGTAGTGAAAAGAATTTGAGAGGAAGGACAGGCAATTAGGGAATAAGGGGGAATCCATGGGAGAGGAAGGCATATGTGATGAGCAGACAGCTCCAAGGTGCCAGAATTGCCTATCTTAACATTCACAGAGTATAGAGGAATGTTACAAGATAAGGGGAAGAAGAAGAGGGGGCACGAGGTGGGATCTGAACTTTGAAACTGACCCTGCAGAAGAGTGACCAATTAGGAAAGCATGGGGAAACATAAATTAAGGAAGGATCATGTTCAGACATAGAGCTGCCAGCCTTTATAAACCCACGGATAAAGAAATTCAGGATCTGAACTAATTTTTTTCCATTAGAGAAGCAGGTTTTTCCCATTTGAGGACTCCTCCCCAGGGGGAGTCTGTATAAACTTCTACATGATTGCTTAAAAATGTTTTAGTCCATAAATTTATTCTTTAAACTTCGTAGGACAAAAATCCACAGGGAGAGCCCATAGAGTTCTAGAGAGTGCACTGAAGAGACAAAGGAGTCAAGCAGCTCTCCCCCTCAAAAGGGCCAGCGCAACCCCAAGCAGAAGACTGTCCTTATCTGTTCCTCCAAGTCCTGCATGAGGGAAGGGAGCAGGAAAAGCATAGCTCAGTTTTGAGAGAAAGGAGGCACTGCTGAGAGCTAGGAAATTCAGAGCACAATCTGCCCAGAGGCTCCAGTCCTGAAATTGAGGAGGAGCAGCTATGGAACAAAAACAAGTTCAGCTCACACCCTCCTGTGGCACAGTTGGTACCACCCCAAAAGAAGTCTTTTCCAATGTTTCCCAGGTCTCAGTGACCCCATCCCATCCTGTCTTGCTTAGTTGGGGGCAGCTGCATATACCCAAACTGGAAGGGTGATGTGCTCCAGCTGAAGGAGCTAGAGTTGCAGACTAGCAGAGATTGAATGGTATAACTTGGAAGTAGGGGTAAGACTCTCTCTGTTAAGTGCTGAACCACGCTGGCCCCAAATAGGGATACATTCATCCTATCTGCCCAAACTGGTCATCCTGATCCACTGAGCCTGAAGCCTGAGGAAGTTCAGGCAACATCAAGGGGAGCAGATTAGCAGACTTAAGGTGGATGCTCACCTCAGGGAGCCTTGGTCTTTTATTAATCTTACCCTAGTTCAGGGCTCCAGGAACTCAATGCATCTACACAGGGCCTCTCCCAACCCAGTAAGTACAGACACAAACACTGAACAGTATGGAAGCTCCAGACAGGTAGCCTAAACTGGTACAGATTATTTTCGGACATGAAACCCACCCAAGTGGACTCAAAATCAACACAACCAATGGTGGGCTTTAGAAAACACTAGAGTGCAGCCCAACCAGCAACAAAAGTAACACACTCAAAGGAAGAATCCGGCAGGCATCAGACCCTACTAAGAAAAATTTATCTCAGGGGCAGGCCCTTATAGCCACACAGTCTGAAGAGTTAACTCCACCCCAGAAAGGCCAAGCTCACTCATTAAGATGCAACTATAAGTGCAATACATAATTCACAAGAAATATTCCTGGCGGATGGAGTATTGGTGTGTGGACGAAAGGGGCCACATGCTAACCTGACAAGCTCAGGGGAGGCCTGCGTGGCAGTCTTGCAAACTCAGAGACCTGGAATAACCACAAAGGATGGTTTGAAAATTAAATATTTAACTACAAACAGGTTATAGTGGGTAGTCATGTCCTAGTCCGATATCTTCCCTGACAAAGATCAACTTAGATCTTTTTTACTGAGCCCATTTGCCTTTTTGCCTCTAAGATAACATATCTGTGAGATGTCTGTGAGATGTCTGGGTAACTTGTAACTTCCTTTACCCTGGACCCCTCAGGGCACAACAATGGCACCGGGACATTCCCTCATTGTTATCAAGTTAATTGTCAACTGTTAATTACGTTAAGGTATCCTGTATCCATCTCTGTAAGAGAAGCACATGTCCATCATTTCACTTTTCACCCTATCCCAGAGGTTTCCCCGCTTTGCTTTGTCCCACCTCCCTAATCTGTCACCAATGGATTTCATGTAACTCACCTACGTCCCTTTCCTTTGATTTCAATGTGTAAATATAGATGTAACCCTGCATTCTCCGGAGCATTATCTCAATTCATTGAGGTTCTGCTTCCCGGCATATGTCGACAGTTTGGCTCAAATAAACTCACAAAATTCTTTACAGGTTTCAATGGTTTTTTTTCGTTAACATTACTTGGCGTAGTCGCGGCAGGATTCCAAAGAAGCTCACCCAGGACCACCTTGCGGACTCGGATTCGGTGCTTGGATCCAGCAAGGGGCCCATTGAGCTCCGCCGGCTCCCCGCCGCATCAGGTGAATTTGGGTGAGTTTTCTCTTGGATCCAGGACCTTCCCTTGTTTTGGTAGAGGGTCTGACTTTATTTGAGCTGTGTTTTAAAATCCTCGAGGTGAAACTAAGATTAAGGGTTAATAGAACCCAGGTTAAGGCAAGACTGGAGGAAAAAAAACAGGTGGCTGGTTTTGATTTTGGCTCTTCAATTGGAATTGCTTTCTGAGAGTCTGAGCAAAATACCTTCGCTAAACTTATGAGAGCTGAACTCGTTCAGCTCCGAAGATAAAGGGGCACATCCTCCCTCCTGCCCGATTCTCGGGTGTTCTTAGGCGACTAAGAACCTTGTGGAGGTGTCAGAGGTCATCCCTCACAACGTGAAGGAGCCCCATAGGGAAATTCCAACTCAACTGTAATTAACTGATTGGCTCGTCCGGGGGAGCGCACATAAGGCCTGGTAAGCCAGCGCCCCGAGCCCTTCTGGCTGTTTTAGACAGCCAGGAGAGAAACCGAGGCACGTAAGAGGGTTGAATTGCGACATGAGGGGTGAGAGCCTCATGGAGCTCAACCCATAAGCAGTACACTTTGCAACCCACTACATAACACCCCTAGAAAAATTTGCTCAGACTCTGCAGATATTCAATAATAAACAATAAATTTTAAAAGATGGGAAATTGCACCTCTGAGGTTGCTAAACCCCAAGAATCCCAGCCCCCTGTTAACACTCCAGCAGGGTACATGTACAATTCATATGGAATTTCAACTTGCAAGTATCTACAAAAATGGGAGAGTTTAACTAAAAATGATACCAACTTGAAATGGCCAAAGTGGGGAACTTTTGACACCCCCAAATTGATTTTTCTGCGCGCTCAATTAGAAAAAGCCGGCTCTAAAATTAAATTTAATGAATGGGAAGCTTATCTTGATTGGAAATTAGAGGCTTCCAGGAGAGGATCGGATAAAATATCTTCTCTACAAGAAGTTAATAAGAAAATTTTGGAGACTGTCTCTGAACTAAAGAAGGCTACTGAAGCAAGTAAGTGCCAAGACCCCATTCCTCCCCCTCTCACTGCCCCTCCGCTATACCCTTTGCTGTCTGAGCTTCCTTGTGTAGACTTGCCCTCCACCTCTCTTCCTCCTCCTTCTATATCTCCTCAACTACCATTCCCTGCTGACCTAGGGAAAGATGAGAATACAAACTCAGAGAAAGATGATTCAAGAATTCTAACAGCTCCTTTCCGGGAAAAGCCTGTCTCAGGTAGAGGGGATCCAGCAATTGTATATGTTCCTTGGACTAGAACAGAATTAAGAAACCTAGCTAAAGATTTTCCTGACCCTCTGCAGGACCCTGATGGGTTTGCAAAGGAATTTGATTTAACTGTTAGAACGTATGATCCTGGCTATTCTGACCTGTTCGAATTAATACACCTACTGGTTTCTGAGAGCAAGGCAACAGAATGGCTGAATAAGGTTCACTGGAATACTCCTGTAGATGATTTTTTAAAACAGAAAGAGGCAGACAGAGAAAAATGCAGGGAATTGGCCCACCGGCTTTATCAAGCCATACCTGAAATTTTTCCTCGGAGAATGGACTGGACCAAGATCCAGCAATGTAAAAGAAAGCCTGATGAACCAGTGCTTGATTTCTTCGAACGTTTTGAAAAGACTTTCAAACAATATTCAGGTCTGTCGCTGGACAGTTTCAAGGATCATCGAAATGATCCCTTACTAAATTCGGCATTTTTGGAAGGACTAGATGAAGAACTTGTAACTCTGATCAAACAACATAAATTGACCTGGCAGACTACCCATGCTGATGAACTGGCTATTTTGGCTGATCAGCTATCTAAAACTATCCAAAAGAAAGAAAAAGATAAACTTACCCAAATTATGAACTTACAGCTTCAACAATTAAGCAACCAAGCCAGTTCTACTCCAAAGTCTCTTAGAAAAGGAGAGAAAGGAGTCTGTTTTTACTGCAAAAAGCCAGGCCACCATAAGAAAGACTGTAGAAAACTGAAATGGGATTTGAAAAGAGAAAACAGACAGAAGCAAGCATAGGGCTGCTCCGAGGACTATGAGAGGGTACTTCCCCTTCTCCTTACTAATACTTTAGGAGAAATTGAAATTATCATAAAAGGAGAAGTTACTAAAGCCCTTGTGGACACTGGGGCCACTTTATCTGTTCTTAACCCTACCCATCTAAGTTTCCCTCTCCCTCGGAGCAAAGCTTCAGTACAAATGGTAGGGGTATCTAACCAACCAATGACTGTTTTTAAGTCAGAACCTGTCCCCTTTCAACTTGGGGATGTTACGGGGCAACATATATTCTTACTGGTCAAATCGGCCCCAATTCACCTGATAGGGAGAGATTTTCTTGAAACCCATGATGCCCATATATCTTTTTCCCGAAAAGGTGAAATGTATTTAGAACTAAATGAATCAGATACTGAACCAATTGGGAAAATAATGATTTTAAAGGAACTTTCACCAGAGGAAAATAATCTTGAAACTGAACATTTGTTGCAAAAAGTTCCAATGCAACTTTGGGCCCTTTCCAGTACAGATATTGGCAAGATTGAGTCAGCCACTCCTATTAAAATAACTATTGATAGTACTTTGCCTTTGCCTAATATTCGCCAATATCCTCTAAGACCTGATGCACTAGCTGGAATTAAGCCCATTATACAAGATTACTTAAGAAGAGGACTTATAATTCCATGTACAAGTCCCTGTAATTCTCCTATCTTTCCAGTAAAGAAACCAAATGGGAAAGGGTGGAGATTTGTGCAGGATCTCAGAGCTATAAATAGGATAGTTATTCCCCGACATCCTGTGGTTCCAAATCCACATACTTTATTATCAGCTATTCCTGAGGACTGCCAATATTTTTCAGTAGTAGATTTATGTAGTGCTTTTTTCAGCATTCCTGTAGAAAAGGACAGTCAATATCTCTTTGCTTTCACTTGGGAAGATCGACAATTTACTTGGACTGTGATGCCCCAAGGATATACAGAAAGTCCCACCTATTTCTCCCAGATATTAAAAGCTGATCTAAATGATGTTAAATTTCCTAGAGATTCCACTCTAATTCAGTATGTGGATGATTTACTTGTATGCTCTAGGACATTACTAGACTCTCAAAAGGACACAATTTACTTACTGCAACAGCTAGCTATAAAGGGACATAAGGTCTCAAAGGATAAGCTTCAATTTTGCTTACCTCAAGTAAAATATCTTGGCCATCTTATATCAAAGGATGGGCTACTGCTTAACCCGGAAAGACTTAGAGGAATCCTATCTTTTCCTCTTCCAAAAACAAAAAAGCAGCTTAGAGGATTCCTGGGCTTGACCGGATATTGTAGAAATTGGGTTCCAAGCTTTTCATTAGTAGCCCAGCCTCTTTATGCCCTGTTAAAGTCCGATACACCTGATCCAATTCAGTGGAACCCTGAAGGGAAACAAGCTGTTGAGACTCTAAAGGAAGTACTGTCTAAAGCTCCTGCTCTGGGGCATCCAAACTATAAACTTCCCTTCTTCCTTTTCACATATGAAAGTAAGGGCAATGCTTTAGGAGTTTTAACTCAGAAACACGGAGACCACCATAGACCTATAGGGTATTATAGTCAGCAACTAGATTCAGTGGCAAAAGGGCTCCCTCCTTGCATGAGGGCCATCTCAGCTACAGCCTTGTTATGTAAACAGACAGAAGAGATAGTCATGGGCTCCCCTTTAACTATATATGTTCCTCATTCTGTTGAATCCTTGCTGAACTCTCATCACACTCAACACTTCTCTGTCAGTCGACTGGCTTCTTATGAAGTACTCCTGCTCTCTGCACCTAATATTACTTTAACTCGGTGTAATCGCCTTAACCCTGCTACGTTGTTACCCTCTTTACAGGATGGAGACACCCACAATTGTGTTTTACTTACTGACCACCTTCTTGCTCCTAGGAACGATTTACAGGAAACTCCTATTGATAATGCTGACTTAATTTGGTTCACAGATGGATCCTATCTAAAGAATGAACAAGGACATTTCCGAGCTGGATATGCTATAACTTCCATGGTGGATATAATTGAAAGTTCTTATCTGCCTGGAATCAGATCTGCCCAGCAAGCTGAACTCATTGCTTTGACTCAGGCTTGTCAATTGGCCAAAGGTCAGGTAGCCAATCTCTACACTGATAGTCGCTATGTATTTGGTGTAGCTCATGACTTTGGAATGTTATGGAAGCAGCGAGGCTTCTTAACTTCCTCTGGGAAGCCCATAAAAAATGGAAAACTGGTTGCAGAACTTTTAGATGCCATACAGCAACCAAAACAATTGGCAATTATAAAAATTCCAGGGCATTCTAAAGCCACCACCATGGAAGCAAAAGGTAATCATTTTGCTGATGCTGCAGCTAAGCAGGCAGCATTGAACAGTCAAGTTATCCAGACCCGGGAATGTTCTTTACTTCCTATTGAATCAATAAAAGATTATCTTTTACAGTTTCAACACACAGCCACAGAAGACGAAAAGAGAATATGGCAACAAAAAGGGGGAACTTTTGACCTAGATAGACAGATATGGCTTGGACCCAATCAGAAACCTATTTTACCTGTAGGGGCCCAACTACCTGTACTTCATCATGTACATGAGCTAACGCATTGGGGTCCTGAAAAGATGATTTCATGGAGTAAACAATATTACTGGAAACCTTCTCCTACAGTAGCTCATAAAGTGTACAGCAAATGTTCTATCTGTCCAAAATATAACCCAGGAAAACCACTCCATGGATCCCAAGGACATTTCCCACTTCCTTTGGGCCCATTTGAGATATGGCAATTGGATTTTATCCAAATGCCATCATTTCAAGGTTACAAATATATATTGGTCATGATTTGTATGTTTTCTCACTGGGTTGAGGCATTTCCTTGCAGGAGAGCAACAGCCTTAACAGTTGGTAAATTGTTACTAGAAAAAATAATTCCTAATTGGGGAATTCCCTCTGAGTTGCATAGTGACCAAGGGACTCATTTCACTGGGCAAATAATAAAATCCATCTGTAACATTTGGCCTATACTACAGCATTTCCATTGTGCCTATCACCCCCAGTCTTCTGGACTGGTGGAACGTACCAACGGTATAATCAAAACTCAACTAGCCAAAATTTCAGAAGCCTTTAATCTCCCCTGGACAAAAGCTCTCCCCATAGTACTCCTCAACCTGAGATCTACTCCTTTTGGTAAACATAAGCTTTCTCCTTCTGAAATAGTCACTGGTCGCCCTATGCATCTGGACGAAGGGGCATATGAACCAACTTTACTAAAAGGAGACATTTTACATTATTGTCAAGGGCTTATTAACCAACTTAAAGAAATTGATAAATTGGTAACAGATTCATTTCACAGTGCGCTCCCGGGAGACAAAGGGTTCAAAGATCACGGCTTACAACCAGGAGATTTGGTGTATTGGAAAAGACACCAAATAAAAGATTCTCTCCAACCTCGTTGGAAGGGACCTTACCAGGTATTACTAACTAACCCATGTGCAGCTAAACTTAAAGGAGTTAGCTCATGGATTCACATTTCTCATTTAAAAAAGGCTCCTGACTGTGAATGGACGTCTACTCCCATCTCCGACACCATCTCCGTCTGCAGCGGAGATCAAAGACTTTTCAAGGACAAGGAACAGCTGAGACCTTTCGAGGACAAGAAGTCGCCGACCACAGAGGCAGACAGCTATCCCAAGACGACATCAACAAGGCCTGTATGCTCACAAACTGATACTGCTTGAACCTTGTTTTATACCATCTGATTGTTATTGATTGAATGTACATAAAATTATTTTCATATTATTATTATCCTCCTTAGAGTGTCCTAGTGGAAAAAATCTGCCTCCCCAGACTTCCTCCCTTATTAGATATGAAAAATTTAACTTGGATACCTGCTAATCTTTCCCACCTAGTACACAATGATGTTCTGATTATCAGGTATGATCGTGAAATTAATGCTTTATTGGCCACACATTGGTCTTCTCCTACTATCAATATAAGCTTTGGTACATATTTTTCTGGCTATATCTACTATAAAGGACCCACCTTAAGCAAATATCTCCAAGAACACCTCCCTGATAATTCCACTGGTAGAATTCTATATGGATCTAACCTGGATGAATACTGTATAGCTATAGAGATGGATGATGAAAAGCTAAGAAAAACACCTGGATATGATGGCAAAAGGCTTGCAGCAGCCTGTCCTATCTGTCATAGCATATCTTGTCCTCAGACTCACCAGCCATGTTCTTGTGGCTGGATGTCTGTGAAGCAAGAAAGAAATCAATAGGTCCCTATTTCAGAAATTATTGGCATTACTTTGTGGGTAGATATGTCTGTAACTACCCCACCATCCTTGCGTCCTGGACGCTTATGGGAAGCCCTATGGAATACTCAAACTCTAGCTCATTTGGGGGTCACCTCTACCTATTTAACTATGGCATGGGAAACTCAACATTTTTGGATACACTCAGTATATCCTAACTGCTCCCAAGCCATAGCTACTCAATGGCAACAACATTCCTGGTGGATCCAACAACATTGGCCCCCTAATAGAAGAAAAAGGGGAATACTTGGAGGAGTAGGGGCTGGCCTTGGTATTCTGGGACAAGCTGAACTTGCAGCTAATGAAGAACGTCATTCATTAGAAAAAGATTCTTTATCTCAAATAGGTCATATAGAGGGAATGCTGTTTCAGGAAGAAGGAAAAGGGTGGAAAGCAGCATGGAAAGACAATAAAGCCTTAGTTTCATGGATAGAACAGACTCGACAGACTCTAAAAACTCATGCACAAACCCAACAATGGGAACGTGCCTGTGCCCTAACTCAACAGGGCCTATTGTCTATGTTAATGCAAATGGAATCTGAAGTGGCTATGAAACAATGGCCAACTATAATGGCTGCAGAAGCCCAGGCCAGACACTTATGGGACTCATATGGTTCCCCAGGAATTTGGAAAATTTTGGATGGGAAATGCGATCTACGACGTTGTGTCTTAAAAGCCCAGGTGCCTCGGTTAAATTCCCAGTAGTTCAACTGGCCAGCATAGGGACCATCCTCAATAATACTAGAATACTTCCAATGGGAAGTAGATGGGCCATATCCTACCTAATAAAATAGTAATATGCAAATTAACCATCACTCCGCTATACCCACAAGCCATGCCCACCAGCCACGCCCACCAGCCAATCAGAGTGAGTATGCAAATAATCCCAACCAAGATGGCTACAGCCACAGAGAGCAGGAGGGAGGCTTGGGTTTCCCAGGCAACAGAGGAAGCCAAGCTTTCCGCCTGCCCTTGCCAGCCTAAGCCTCCACTTAAGGCTACAAAGTTTCAATTATAGGAGGTAAACAAATCCAAACAGAAATGGCGGCAGCCACGGAGTTGGAAAGAGCAGGAGGCGAGGGTTGCCCCCGGCAATGGAGGAAGCCAAGCTTTCCGCACACCCTGGCCTGCCCAGGCCTCCGCTTAAGGCTACAAAGTTTCAATTATAGAAGGTACATAAACCCCAATAGAAATGGCTGCCGGCCACGGAGCAAGCAGGAGGCTTGGCTCCGCTCCAGGCTACAAAGTTTCAATTGTAGAAGGCAAATAAATTCCAGATACCAGGGCCTCCGCTTGGGTCGCCAGGGTGCGTGGCCAGCCTGCAAACCACCATAGGCCCCTCGCCCAGGCCGCCCCACGCCCCAAGGGAACCCCCACCCTGATCCAGGACACCCTTCAGGGCAAACCAGCTGGCCCCCACCCATGCACCAGGCCTCTATCCTATCTAATAAAAGAGTAATATGCAGATTGACCATCACTCCAACACACAATATGGCTGCCCCCATGTGGACACAAGATGGCCTCCACAAGATGGCCAGCAGGGGAGGGCAGTTCGGAGGCACCAGGCCTGCAAGGGAGGGCAGTTGGAGGCGATCAACCCTGCAAGGGAGGGCAGTTAGGGGTGACCAGGCTGGCAGAGGAGGGAAGTTGGGGGCAAACAGGCTGGCAGGGGAGCAGTTAGACATCAATCAGGCTGGCAGTGGAGTGGTTAGGGGGTGATCAGGCTGGCAGGCAAAAGCAGTTAGGGGCAATCAGGAAGGCAGGCAGGCCCCCTTGAGGGGTCCCAGATTGGAGAGGGTGCAGGCTGGGCTGAGGGACACCCTCCCCCCCCCCGCCCCCGTGCATGAATTTCGTGCACCGGGCCTCTAGTTTAAAAATAATAAACAATGGGAAGCCATATCACTGTCTGATTGTGAAAGTCGGAAAGGTGAATGGTTATGCCCCCAATCCATATGGAATACTGAATTCACCCAGTCCTGGCCTATTGTATCTACCCCCATGAATAACAACATATGGTATATGGGAAAGGGGCGTTTTTGCTGGGAAGGGTTAAAAAACTCTTCTGTTATAATAAGTGATTTTTACTGTAATAACACCAAGTTTACTTTAAATAATACTGGAATATGGTGTAATACTGAAATTATAGGCAAAATAACTTTGCCTGAGGTTCATAAAACCTATGATAATATTGATACTGAAAAACCAATGTATTGGGAAATTGAACTTAATCCTCCCCATGAAGTCATTTCTATGGAAACTAATTGGCCAGAAGAAAAATTAGAACTTCTAGATGATGAAATAATAGAGAGTCTTAATTCATCCGGCCAAACATATCATAAAGTACAAATGACGGTGGATGAAGGAGGAAAACATATAATTAGCTTAATAAAAAATTATGATAATACATGTAAAGGGTTTTTCGGTTGGCTGGGATGCTTGTTCCCCTTAGACTTTTCTTTGTCTAATATTAGACATTTTCTGTTCCTAATCACTGTTATTGGTTTACTATTGTTACTTTTGTCCATAATATGTAAATGTTATATTAGATGCAGAAAAGCAAAACGTAAGACAAACAGCAAAAAGACTCGGATCATGGTGGCTCAAAAATTAGAAATGATCCAGAATACTTTTAACAAGGATATATAGGATCTGACTGCCTCCCATTTACCTGCCTTTTTAAAATATATAATTCGACCTTAAATGCCATCTAAGGTTATGGTCTCGCCCCCATCCCCAGTGGTCCACCTGTTCAGCAAGACATGCTGACACTGAGACATCCTAGGAATGAGCCTTCCTAGCAACGTGAGATTCCATTATCCAACCAAAAGGTTGGTCATCAATGCATCCTTTGGATCGATTTATGACCAAAAGGGGGATGTGTGGACGAAAGGGGCCACATGCTAACCTGACAAGCTCAGGGGAGGCCTGCGTGGCAGTCTTGCAAACTCAGAGACCTGGAATAACCACAAAAGATGGTTTGAAAATTAAATATTTAACTACAAACAGGTTATAGTGGGTAGTCATGTCCTAGTTCGATATCTTCCCTGACAAAGATCAACTTAGATCTTCTTTACTGAGCCCATTTGCCGTTTTGCCTCTAAGATAACATATCTGTGAGATGTCTGGGTAACTTGTAACTTCCTTTTTACCCCGGACCCCTCAGGGCACAACAATGGCACCGGGACATTCCCTCATTGTTATCAAGTTAATTGTCAACTGTTAATTACGTTAAAGTATCCTATATCCTTCTCTGTAAGAGAAGCACATGTCCATCATTTCACTTTTTACCCTATCCCAGAGGTTTCCCCGCTTTGCTTTGTCCCACCTCCCTAATCTGTCACCAATGGATTTCATGTAACTCACGTATGTCCCTTTCCTTTGATTTCAATGTGTAAATATAGATGTAACCCTGCATTCTCCGGAGCATTATCTCAATTTATTGAGGTTCTGCTTCCCGGCATATGTCGACAGTTTGGCTCAAATAAACCCACAAAATTCTTTACAGGTTTCAATGGTTTTTTTTCGTTAACAGGTGATATGGAAGACTGTGCCACTGAGCCCAACAAGACACCTCAAGAATGTACCAGCACATCACCTTGCTTTGCAGTGGTCAGGTTGAGCCTCATAGTCAGCCAGCCTAAAAGTTGATCCCAACAACAAACAGGTCCACTGCAAACAAAACACAATTACAACAGGAGTACCTACATAACTCACAACAAGGACATTCCTGAAGCATCCAACTCAGGAGATCATGAAGACTGGGTCACTGGGTTCATGGGGAACTTACTACATAAGGTCACCAACAAACTGGGAGTTATAGTACTTCTATACAATACATATAAGCAAAAAACATAAACAGCTAAAATAAGGCAACAAACGAAGTTGGAGGAATCACAATAACAAAGCCCCAAAGAAAGGAAATAGAGGGATCATACCTCAACATAATAAAAGCCTTATATGACAAACATACAGCCAACACAATACTCAATGGGCAAAAACTAAAACCATTTCTCCTAAGAAAAGGAACAAGACAAAGTTGCCACTTTCACCACTCCTGTTTGACAGAGTACTGGAAGTGCTATCCACAGCAAAGAGAAAAGAAGAAGAAATAAACGGCATCCAAATTCGAAAAGAAGAAGTAAAATTGTCATTATTTGCAGATGACATGATACTGTACATAGAAAAGCCTAAAGACTGCATCAAAAAACTAAGAGACTTAAATGAATTTGGCAATGTAGCAGGATACAAGGTTAACACCCACAAATCTATGGCTTTTTATATATCAAAAATGAACTCACAGAAAGAGAAACTAAAAAAATTTTAAAAATCCCACTTACCATTGCAACAACAAAAAAATCAGATACCTAGGAATAAACGTAACTAAGGAGATACAAGACCTGTACTCGGAAAACTACAGAACATTGGGGAAAAAAGAGATAGAGGAAGACAAAAAAATTGAAGAATATACCTTGTTCATGGATTGGTAGAATAAACAGCATTAAAATGTCCATTCTACCCAATGCAAACTATAGATTCAATGCACTCCCCATTAAAATACCAACGGCATATTTCAAAGACCTAGAACAAACTCTCCAAAAATTCATCTGGAATAAAGAAAGAACCCGAATAGGTGCAGCAATCCTGAGAAAGAAGAACAAAGTTGGAGGAATCACAATAACAAGTATCAAGCTATATTACAAAGCCACTGTTCTCAAAGCTTCCTGGTACTGGCACAGGAACAGACATATACTAATAGACGAATGGAACAGAACAGAGAACCCAGAAATCCACCCAAGCTATTGTGCTCAATTAATATTTGACAAAGAAGGCAAGAGTATACAATGGGGTCAACACAGTCTCTTCAATAAATGGTGCTGGGAAAACTGGAGAGATACGTGCAAAAAAAAAAATAAAAAATGAAACTAGACCACCAACTTACAACATTAAAAAAACCCAAACACGCAAAATGGATAAGAAATTTAAAGGTAAGACAGGAAAGCATACAAATCTTAGAAGATGTTATAGGCAGCAAAATAGGAGACATTTGTCATAGCAATATGTTAACGACACAGCTTCTAGGGCAATGGAAACTAAGGAGAAAATAAACAAATGGAACTACATCAAAAGAAAAAGCTTCTGAACAGCAAAAGACAACATCAACAAAACAAAAACAACAAGAAAGCCCACTGCATGGGAGAACATATTGCCAATGTTATCACCAACGAGGGTTTAATCTCCAAAATTTACAGGGAACTCATACAACTCAACAAAAGGAAGATAAATAATCCCATCAAAAAATGGGTAAAGGATCTAAATAGACACTTTTGAAAGAGGACATTCAAAAGGCCAAGAGTCATGTTCAAAGTCACTAATCATCCGAGAGATGCAAATTAAAACAATGAGGTACCATCTCACACCTGTCAGAATGGCTATCATCAACAAACGACAAGTGCTGGCGAGGATGTGGAGAAAAAGGAACCCTTCTTCATTGCTGGTGGGAATGCAGACTGGTGCAGCCACTGTGGAAAACAGTATGGAATTTCCTCAAAAAACTACAAATTCAACTTCCATTTGGCCCAGTAATCCCACTTCTAGGAATATATCCCAAGAAAACAGAAATCCTCATCAGGAAGAACATATGCACCCCTGTGTTCATAGCAGCACAATTTACGATAGCTAAGATTTGTAAATAGTCTAAGTGCCCATCAGATGAATGGATTAGAAAACTGTGGTACATCTACACAATAAATACTACACTATTATAAAAAAGAAGGAATTCTTACCATTTGCAACAGCATGGAAGGAACTGGGGAGCATTTTGCTAAGTGAAATAAGCCAGTCAGAGAAAGATAACAATCACATGATCTCACTCATTTGTGGAATATAATGAACAACATAAACTGATGAACAAAAATAGAACCAGAGTCATAGAAGTATTGAACAGACTTTCTAACCTATTAACACGAAAGCAGGGTGTCAGGGGGTACGAGGTCAACTAAAGGACTTGTATGCATGCATATGAGCATAACCAAGGGATACAGACAGTAGGGGGGTTAGGACATGTGCTGAGAGAGTGGGGACAGCTGGGGAGAGGTTTTGGGGGGAAAAAGAAGATTTATGTAATACTTTAAATCAGCGGTAGCCAACTGGTGGTCTGCAGACCACTCGTGGTCCAAGAGAAAATTTTGGTAGTCCATAGAAAAATTTGGACATTATTTGCATTTTTTATGTTTTATTAATCCTAATATTAATCCTAATCCTATATAATAAAAGGCTAATATGCAAATCAACTGAACTGCAGAATGACCAGTCGCTATGATGCACACTGACCACCAGGGTGCAGACACTCAACGCAGGAGCTGCCCCCTGGTGGTCAGTGAGCTCCCACAGGGGGACGCTGCTCAACCAGAAGCTGGGCTTTTGCAGCACTAAGAATGTCCGACTGCCAGCTTAGGGGGGAATGGGCCTAAGCTGTCAGTTGGACGTCGCCCGAAGGGCCCCGACTGCAAGATGGCGCAGGCTGGGCTGAGCAACCCCTCCCTCCGAGTGCACAAATTTGTGCACTGGGCCTCTAGTAAATAATAATAAAACAAAAAATATTCTAAGAAATTCTTATATTCTGACTGAAGGACAATTTTTGCCTTTACACTGCACTAAATTCACAAAATGTACTTTTGTCTAGTACATTTCCTGAATTCCTCTTTCTAGTAATGAGAGAGGAGGAAAAAGGAGGGGTGAAAGTATTGTTTTGACCATTACAGGAGTCACCTGCTCCATGATAACTGATTCTCATCCGATTGTTTTATTTTATTTGTGTATTGTATGTAATTGTGTATTTTCTTCAACTGTTATATTTAATGGCATCAAATACTTTGACTTTAGTAACTATCATTTCTTGTTTGGTTTTAGATTTGAGTGAAATAAACCCATAATGAGTAAAAAAAAGCAAAGGAATATTTTGCATTTCTTTAGTAATACAAAAGATAACGTAACTAATGATGATAGTAACAATAGTAATATGTGTACTTCACTTAACCAGTGAGCTGATCAATGAATCAGTCTCCACAGTCCTCGTTAGGCACCATTAGAAAGAGCATTTGAACTGGAGGTGGAGAGAAGAAAAAACTCAAAGTATCAAGAAAATATGATTAGAACTACTTGAAATTTGGATTTGTTCAAGAACTTTGTAGGATCTGGATCCACGGCTGCTTTGTGTTGTTTGTTCTGAGAATTTATCCAATGATGCCATGAAACCTTTGAAACTTGAAAGACACTTACAATCAAAACACCCAGATTTAGCTAAAAATACCACTTGAATATTTTTAAAGAATGCGTGAAAATATGCAAAAGCAAGTAATTGCTCTAACAAAAATGACTGTTGGAATAAATTCTTATTAAAGGCTTCTTATCTGATAGCACTTCAAATCGCAAAAAATAAAAAGCTGTATTGGATTGTGGAAGAATTAATTAAGCCCTGCATGTTACAAGCCTGTGAAGAGGTTTTGGGAAAGCAGGCTGTCCAGACACTGAAAGCAATTCCTATGTCCACTAACAGCTTGCATACCTGGCAGATGTTTTTTCACTATTAAGTGAACTGTCAAACGCAGAATTGAAGACATAGCTGAAGATATTGAAAATCAAGTTATAAAAATGGTGAAAAATTCAAGTTGACGAATCAACGGTAATAAGTAACAAGGCACTTCTCCTGTGTTTTGTGATGGCTGAGTGTGCAGGAGAGTTACAGGAAGAACTATGTTCGCTCAACTTGCCAGGTTTAACAACTAACTTTGAGATTTTTGAAGCACTTAAGAGTTATTTCCTGGAACATGGGATTGAATGGAAAAAATGTATTGAGATATGTACAGATGCAATGCCACAAACATGACTAGACATCATCTTTCAGGAATTGTTGCAAAGGTGAAAAATGTTGGTCACCCAGACATTTTGTCTACAGACTGCATTATACATCATGAGCAACCTGCGGCGAAAAAAATGTCCCCAGGACTACATGAGGTATTCAACACAAAGGGCTCAATTCTTGAATATTTGAGGCACTTTGCAAAGAAATGGGTTCTCAGTATACTCACTTCTTCACACAGAGGTGAGATGGCTGTTGAGGGGCAAGATACTAACCTGGCTGTTCGCCCTGCGCGAAGAAGTCAAAATATTTTTCCAGCGGCAAAATGATCCAAAATTACAAGAACTCTTCTCCGACGATGAGTGGGTAGCCAAGCTTTCATATGTGGCAGATATTTTTTCGCTATTAAGTAAACTAAACATATCCTTGCAAGGACAACTTAAGGATGTGTTCAGTCCCAGGTTTGATTCCATTCAAAGGGCATGTATCTTGGTTGCAGGCACATCCCCAGTATCTAGAGGAGGCAGCTGATCGATGTTTCTCTCTCATTGATGTTTCTAACTCTCTATCCCTCTCCCTTCCTCTACATAAAAAATTAATAAAATATATATTTTTTTAAAAAAAAGGATGTGTTCACACTATGAGGTAAAATGGATGCTTTCCAAAAGAAAATATTACTGTGGCAAACAGTTGACTGAAGAAGATCTGCAAATGTTTTTAAACTTTGATGAATATATGAAAAAGAAGGATGTCAACTGGCAGTTGGTAACCATTGTTCAACAGCACTTACAATAGTTTACAGAATCTTTTACAAGATCCCAGACATGGCAATAGGTGGATAACAGATCCATTTGCAGCCAACATTGAAGATAGCAATTTAAGCATGAATGTCTATCATCCGATGACAGTCCCAAAGCTAAATTCCAGTCATCCTTACAAGACCTCATTTTTGGATCTCAATTAAAAGTGAATACCCCCATTGATGAGTGAAAAAGCAGTGAAAATTTTGATTCATTTTTCAACAAACATATTTATGCAAAAAAACATTTTCATCAGTCACAGCAATTAAAACTTGGTACAGGTCTCTGCTTGAAATAAATACGGCTCTCCATCTTGCAGTAAAGTCATTGGAGTAAAAAATCCATAAACTTATTTCAAGCAAACAGGAGCAAATATCACACTCTAAAAATGTGTAATACTTAAGAAAGTTTCAATTATTTCATAAAAATTAAACTTATTCTAATAAATTTGTTACAATTAAACAACCTTTGAATATTTTGTTATGATTAAATAAGTATTTATAAGTATTTATAACGTTGTTATATTAAATAGATGCCTTTCATATTAATAAAATGGAAGTTCTTTGATCATTATTTTACAAATGTATTTAGAAAAAAATCATTTTAGTTGTCTGCAGGATTTAAAATTATCAATTTAGTGGTCCATGAGGTCCGAAAGGTTGGCGACCGCTGTTTAAAAAAAAAAAAGAAAATGAAACATCTCCAGAACAAGAACTAAGTGACATGGAAGAAACAATTTATCACAGGATTCAAAATAATGGATTAAAGATGATCAAACAATTCAGC
Organism: Cnephaeus nilssonii; assembly: GCF_951640355.1. Classification (NCBI taxonomy): domain Eukaryota; kingdom Metazoa; phylum Chordata; class Mammalia; order Chiroptera; family Vespertilionidae; genus Cnephaeus; species Cnephaeus nilssonii. The sequence continues at coordinate 3,327,808 of NC_137096.1, read as the reverse complement.
AAGGACTGCAAGCAACTTAATGGGAACTACAAAGAACTCACTGGGAATACCATTAGCTTAAACAAACAAACAAACAAAATAACAATAATGAGTTTCCACCTCCTACCTGCCAAAATGACTCCCAGAAATAAATGAACAAACAAAAAGTGCTGGTAAGACAGGGGGGTGGAGGCATGTGTGGGGAGGGGTGTGGGATGGGAATGGGGGAATGAGGACAAATATGTGATACCTTAATCAATAAAGAAATAAAAAATAAATAAATAAAAAATAAAATAATGTATAGCAGAAAAAAAAAGTGCTGGTAAGGATGTGGTGAAAAGGGAATGCTAGTTCATAGTTGGTGGGAAAGCAGACCCACCAATTATGGAAAACAGTATGGAGATTCCTCGAAAATCTAAAAATGGAATTGCCAATTGACTCGGTGACCCCATCTCTAGAAATATATTGTAAGAAGACTGAAACACCAATCAGAAAACATATATTCAGCCTTTGTTCACAGCAGCATTATTTACCATAGCTAAGATCTGGAAAGAGTCCAAGTGCCTATCAGAGTATAAAATGCTGTGGTAAATTTAGAAAACAGAATACTGCGACTTTACTCAAAAGGGAGTGGCAGGAAGTATACAGAGTAATGAAAAGCAAGGGATTGAATCCAAGACTACGCTACCCAGTAAGGCTATCATTCAAAATTGAAAGTGAAATCAGGAGCTTCACAGACAATAAAAGGCTAAAGGAGTTTATTACCAAACCAGCAATGAAAGAAATCCTAAAGGGACTGCTGTAAAAAGAATAGAAAGAGAGGGTAAAACAAAAGCATCCTATCTAATAAAGAGGAAATATGCTAATTGACTATCATGCCCTCACAAGATGGTGGTGCCCAGTCCTCTCAGCCCCACCTCATCCAGCCTCAGTCCCCCAGTCCCCTCAGCCCCACCTCATCCAGCCTCAGTCCCCCAGTCCACTCAGCCCCACCTCATCCAGCCTCAGTCCCCCAGTCCCCTCAGCTCCACAGGGGAAGGCAGTTGGGGGCGATTGGGCCAGCAGAGGAGGGGAGTTGGGGATGATCATGTCGGCAGGGGAGCAGTTAGGCATCAATCTGGCCACCATGGGAGCGGTTAGGGAGGCTATCAGGCTGGCAGGCAGAGTGGTTAGGAGCCAGCAGTCCCGGATTGTGAGACGGATGTTCAACTGCCAGTTTAGGCCCGATCCTACAGGGATCCCAGATTGAAGAGGGTGCAGGCTGGGCTGAGGGACACCACCATTCACCCCGCTATGCACAAATTTTGTGCACTGGGCCTCTAGTAAAGAATAAAAATGGCAACAAATAATAACCTTAAAAGTAAATGGATTAAATGTAAATGCTCCAGTCAAAAGACATAAAGTGGCTGAATGAATAAGAAAACATGACCCATATATATTCTGTGTACAAGAGACCCAAGTCAGAACAAAGAACTCACACAGACTGAAAGTGAAGGGATGGAAAAATATCTTTCAGGCAAATGAAAATAAAAAATAAAAAAGCTAGGGTAGCAGAACTTTTATCTGACAAAATAGATCTCAAAGTGAAGGCCATAACAAGAGATAAGAAAGGCCACTTCATAATACTAAAAGGATTGCATAACTCTGGTAAACATATATGCACCCAATACAGGAGCACCCAGATACATTTAAAAAAAAAACAACACAATAAAAAGCCGGCTGTAAGATATTAAGGGTGAAATTGACAACAATACAATCATAGTAGGGGACTTTAATACCCCATTGACATCACTGGATAAAATTCAACAAGGAAACAGCAATCCTAAATAACTCACTAGATCAGATGGGAACTAATCATCAGAACATTTCACTCCAAAGCTATGGAATATGCTATATTCTTCTCAAGTACATATTGGGCATTTTCAAAAACAACTGAAAGTGAAATCATGAACTTCACAGACAAAAAAAAAGGCTAAAGGAGTTTATTACCAAACCAGCAATGCAAGAAATCCTAAAGGGACTTCTGTAAAAAGAAGAAATAGAGAGGGTAAAACAAACGCATCCTGTCTAATAAAGAGGGAATATGCTAATAATAAACTCCTACAAATCAGGACACAGACTAAATCTCTACAAATTCAAGAAGACTGAAATCATATCAAACATCTTCTCAGATCATAATGGCATAAAACTAGAAATCAACCACAATGAAAATACTAAAAAATAATCAAACAAAATAGCATGCTATTAAACAATGAATAGATCACCAAAGAGATCAAAGAAGAAATAAAAAACACAGTGGAAACAAGTGACTATAAAAACACAACAATCCAAAATCTATGGGACACAATGAAAGCAGTCCTGACAGGGAAGCTCATAGCACTACAGACATACCTCAAAAAACAAACAAAGAAAGAAACAAGAAAAACTTAAATTATCTAACCCTACAACTTAAAGAATTTGGAAGAAAGTGGTAAGAAAAGCCCAGAGTAAGTAGAAAGAAGGAAATAATAAAGATCAGAGAGGAAATAAATTATATATACCAAAAAATAAAAAGTAAAAACCAAGACAAAAGATCAATGAAACCAAGAGCTGGTTCTTTGAAAGGATAAACAAGACTGATGAACCTCTAGCCAGGCTCACCAAGAAGCAGAGAGAGGACCCAAATAAAATCAGAAGAGGTGAAGTAACAACCGACTCCACAGACATACAAAGGTTCATGAAAAAAATGCTATAAACAACTATATTCCAAAAACCTGGACAACCTAGATGAAATGGATTTATTCCTAGAAAAATACAATCTTCTAAAAATCAGGAAGAATTTTCCTGAATAGGCTGAAAATTATTGCTAATATTGAAGCAGTAATAATAATAAAAAACTTCCAGCAAACATAAATCCTGGTCCAGACAGTTTCACAGGGGAATTTTACCAAATATTCAAAAACTAACACCTATCCTCCTCAAAAAATTCAAGAGAAAGGAACACTTCTGAGTTCTTTCTATGACACCAGTACCAGATAATGACACTACAAAGTAAGAGAATTACAGGCCAATATCCTGATCCATATTTCATAGATACTAAAATCCTCAACAAAATATTAGCAAATCATCCAGCAGTACATTAAAAAGTTCATATAACATGATCAAGTGTGACTTTTTCCAAGAATACAAGGCTGGTACAATATAGACAAATCAATAAATGTGATACAGCACATTAACAGATTGCAAGACAAAAATCACATGATCATATCAATCGAAGCAGAAAAAGCATTTGACAAAATCCAACACCTTTTCTTGATAAATACTCTCAGTAAGGTGGGAATAGAGGGATCATATCTCAACATAATAAAACCCTTATATGACAAACCTACATCCAACATCATACTCAATGGGCAAAAACTAAAACTATTTCCCCTAAGAACAGGAACAAGAAAGGGATACCCATGCTTATGGAAGTGCTAGCCATAATGATCAGATAAGAAGAAAGAAAAGGCATCCAAATTGGAAAAAAGGAAGTACAACTGTCATTATTCTCAGATGACATGATATTGTACATAGAAAACCCCTACATTTAATAAATAAATTTGGCAGAGTAGCAGGTCACAAAATTAATACCCAGAGACCAAAGGTATTTGTATACACCAATAATGAACTCACATTAAGAGAAGCTAAAAAAACAAAAACAAAAAAGAACACCATTTACCACTACAACAAAAAAATTAACATACCTAGGAAAATATTAACCAAGGAGGTAAAAGACCTGTACTTGGAAAACTATGGGATGCTGAAAAAAGAGACAGAGGAAGACACAAACAAGTGGAAGAATATACTGTGTTCATGGATTGGTAGAATCAACATCATTAAAATGCCCATACTACCCAAAGAAATCTATAGATTCAATGCACTCCCGATTAAAATACCAACGGCATATTTCACAGACCTAGAACAAAATCTCCAAAAATTTACATGGAAAAAATTTTTAAAAGACCCCAAATAGCCGCAACAATCTTGAGAAAGAATAACAAATTTGGAGGGATCAAGTTATACTACAAAGTCCACAGCATATCTTAGTTTGCCAGAGAGCTGGGAATCCCAGAGGACCCCAGCTTTACAGGAGAGTTGTGTGGGGCTAATTTTGTAATCCCCCTAATAAAATACTTAAATGTAAGGCAGGAAAACATAAAAATCTTAGAAGAATCCATAGGCAGCAAAATATTAGACATCTCTAGTAGCAATGTTTACAAATACAACTCCTAGGACAATGGAAACGAAGGAGAAAATAAACAAATGGGACTACATCAAAATAAAAAGCTTCTGCACAGCAAAAGAAACTATAAACAACAACAAGAAAGCCCAATACATGGGAAAAGATATTTGTCAATGTTATATCTGATAAGGGCCTAATCTTTATAATTTATAGGGAACTTATACAACTTAACAAAAGGAAGATAAACAATCCAATCAAAAAATGGGCAAAGGATCTAAACAGACAATTCTCAAAAGTGGACATATAGAAGGCTGATGTGGAGAAAGGGGAACTCTCATACACTGCTGGTGGGAATGCAGACTGGTGCAGCATCTGTGATAAACAGTATGGATTTTCCTCAAAAAATTAAAAATGGAGGAAATCCAAAATGTTGGCCAACAGGATGGTAGTCAGCAACATAGAATGTGAGTGAGAGCAAAAGGAGAATGTATTGATGTACGGTGAGTGTCTGTATTTGTGAGTGAGGGACAGTTATATTCCACAGGACTGTTGGTCCAGGTTCCCCTGGCCAGTCAGCCTCTACTACTGCTAAAATCTCTCCTGGAGTGGCCAGCTCTTGCTGCAGAGACTGCACTATCTTAAAGGGGAGAGGGGCTGTGATCAGAACCCCAGCCTTACCTTCAATCGGGGAGACCTCAGATATCTCCTGGGACTCTACATCCACAACATCCAGGGACCAGCTGCCTCAGCTGCGAACCCATGAACACCAAGACTCCAGCCTTCCTGGCTGTGGGCACCTACAAAGTATGTGCAGCAGGAGACAAGGTAGCAGCAGAATATGTGGATGGGTCCTGCACCTTCTCACAGATGAGATAGAAGAAACAGCTGAATTGAGTAACATCCACCCAGAATTGGCAAATTAAACACAGCTGGTGAGGCAATCAGTGGACAGAGAGGTCAGAGATTGCCTGGAGAGAGATAGGATCTTGGTTCCGGGCTGGAGGGACAAATAGGCGCAGCGGGGACTAGAGTCTCAGAGCGAGACTGCACTCCACCAAATCCATGACCCTTGGGGTCAGTGTAGCCCTCTAATGTGGAAGGGGGTCCACAGGGCTTCTGGCAGAGGGAAACACTGGATCTAAGCCCACAGCCATTGGAGACTGTGCCCAGAAAAGCAGCCTGAAGGTCTATACTGGCCATGCAGTGCAGCAGGGGAGAAAGACACAAGTCATAGGGGTTCTTTTGTCTTTTTTACTTCCTTGCTTTTGCTTGCTAAGCCCAGTATATAGGATCTTTCAATTAAAAACACTCACCAAGGCTGCAGGAGAAAGCTGGGTTTTTGTTGTTGTTTGTTTTGTGTTTTTTTTGGTGGAAACTGGGGAGAATAGGGAGAGACGAGCAGGAAACCTGCTCTGAGACCGTTTGTCCCTGGAACCCAGTCTTAAGTGCGGCAGTGGAAGAAGAGTTTACACACTGGGTTGAGAGGCCATTTGGTCCCAGAAACTAATACAGCAACAATGTCACTCAGAGGATGTGTCAGAAATGGACTCTTGTGGAAATACAACTGAAGGCAGGCAGAGAAACAATGAGCAGAGAGATAGATCCCACCTGCTTGAAACCAAGGTTGTGGCCTATGACACAGAGGAGAGGCGGATCACAGGGAACTTCAACATTGTGCTGACTACCTGACAGGAAACAGACGTGCCAGCCAGAACAGTAGAGAGGGGGTTTTAAACCAGTTCCCATGAGTCATTGAAGCTCCGCTGAAGCAAACAAACTTCACTACTTCATTTTTTTTATTTTTTACCTTTTACTTAATAAACTGAGATATTTCTTCCTTTTTTCTCATTTTGTTTTACTTTTTTATTGTATTTTTAATTTTTGTTATTACTATTATTTTTCCTTTAAAAAAGTTTTATTTTATTTTTATTTATTTTATTATATTTTATTTTTGGATTAGTGTTCTACATTCTATTTTTTTTTTCTTTTAGCATAATTTTACTCAATTTTTCCTTTATGACAACATTCTCTTCCTCACTTTTCTTCTTTTTCATTCTGTTTCTCTTACCCTGTTACTGCTTTAGTTTTTCTCTATCCTTTCTTTTGATTCCCTGTTAAAACTTGATCTTACTCATATATCTAATTTCCTTTCCCCTGCTCCAAGTCCATGAACACCTTTTCTCTTTCTTCACTAGCCAATTTTTCTTCTTTCACTTTTTCCCCTTTCTTTCTGTTAGTTTTTTTTCTTCTGTTTTTACTCTCCTCACTTGTTCTCTTCTTCTAATAGCATAATTAGTTTCAATAACCAACTCAGGCCTATCTGCTCTATTCTTTTCCAAAATTAGATGAATACATAGATAGAATAAAGGGGGAAATATTTTATATGTGTATATAAATTTCCTTTTATATATACATACTAGAGGCCTGGTGCACAAAATTCGTGCATTGATGAGGGTCTCCTCAGCCCAGCCTGCCCCCTCTCACATACTGGGAGCCCTCAGGGGATGTCCTACTGACGGCTTAGGCCTGCTCCCCATAAGGAGCGGGCCTAAGCCGCAGTCTGGCCTCCCTTTGTGAGAGACAACCAGGCTAATCAGGAAAAGGCACCAGCCCCATCACACCACTGCTGGAGCCACTGCAAGTCACCGCAGCCACCAAGGTATTTTCATCAACACGGACTCCAGTCCCTTCACCAAGAAAAAATGACAACTTTCTTTAGGCATTTTCAAGATGTGTCTTTCATAGAATATGCATTTCTTTCTTTTTTTTTTTTTATCCTCACCTGAGGATATGTTTCCATTGACTTATAGAGAATGTGAAAGAGAAAGGGAAAGACAGAGAAAAACATCAAAGTGAGAGGAATACTTAGATTGCTTGCCTCCTTCATGAGCTCTGACCTGGGCCCCAGCCAGGGAGGAGCCTGCAACTTAGGTACATGCCCTTGATCAGAATCTAACCTGGACTCTGCGGTTGGCAAACATAGCATTATCCACTGAGTCAAACTGGCTAGGGCAGGATATGACATTTCTTAGCCCTCCAGCAGGGGACCTTTGTTTTTTCTCGAGAAGTGTGGTGGAAAAGCCCTAGATCACCTTTTTGGATTCTTATACCCAAGTTACTAAGAATATTACCAGTGGCATACAGGGAGCTTAGCCAATGAGAGGTCAGAAAAGGTGTTTCCTCTGTAGTTCACACCTATCTCCTGTGATCTCCGGCTCCGCCCCTGCCAAGGCCTAAAGCCTCCAGCCCTTGGCAGGGGACCGCCAGCTGGCACGATTGCCAGGCTCCGCGCCTGGCCAAGGACTCAAGCCTCTGTTTGAGGCTCGGGCCCTGAGCAGGGACCCTCAGCTGGCTCCACCCCCAGCCAAGGCCGCAAGCCTCTGTTTGAGGGGCCCTGGGCAGGGAACCCCAGCTGGCTCCGATCGCCCTGTTCCACCCACGGCCGAGGCCAAAAGCCTCTGGCTGAGGCTTGGGCTCTGGGCAGGGACCCCCAGCTGGCTCTGATCACCCGCAGGGGACCCCAGCTGGCTCAATCACCCAGCTCCACCCCCAGCCAAGGCTGCAAGCCTCTGGCCGAGGCTTGGGACCTGGGCAGGGACCCCCAGCTGGCTCCAATCGCCTGCAGGGAGCCCCAGCTGGCTCCGATCGCCAGGCTCCGCCCCAACGGCCAAGGCCTCAAGCCTCTGGCCAAGGCTTGGGCTCCGGGCAGGACCCCCAGCTGGCTATGATCGCCCCGCTCCGCCTCCAGCCAATGCCGCAAGCTTCTGTTTGAGGCTCGGCCCCGGGCAGGGACCCCCAGCTGGCACTGTCCCCCGCTCCATCCAAGGCCAATGCCGCAAGCCTCTGTTTGAGGCTCGGGCTTGGGCAGGGACCCCCAGCTGGCACTGTCCCCCGCTCCATCCAAGGCCAAGGCCTCAAGCTTCTGTTTGAGGCTCGGGCCCTGGGCAGGGACCCCCAGCTGTCTCCCATCGCGGGGCTCCACCCCCAGCCAAGACGGCAAGCCTCTGGCTGAGGCTTGGGCCCTGCTCAGGGACCCCCAGCTGGCTCCAATCACCGCAGGGGACCCCAGCTGGTTCCAATGGCCCAGCTCCGCCCCCAGCCAATGCCGCAAGCCTCTGGCTGAGGCTCAGGACCTGGGCAGGGACCACCAGCTGCCTCCGATCACATGCAGGGGACCCCAGCTGGCTCTGATCAGCTGTGGGGGACCCCCCCTGGCTCCGATCTTCCCCTCTGATCTTCGGCTCCAATATCCCAGTTCCAACAACCGGTGCTCTCCGAGGCTGCAGCCATCTTGGTTAGGTGTATTTGCATATTCGCTTTCTGATTGGCCGGTGGGCGTGGCTGGTGGGTGTAGCGGAGTGATGATTTGCATATTACTGTTTTATTAGATAGGATTTTAACATGTGTATATACCTTTTCTTATATATTTTTAACATATGTATTTTAATATATATTTTTTCTTCTTTTTCTTGGTATTTTGTTTTTTACTTTTCTTCTTATATATTCATTCTCTTTCTACCTCCTTTATAAGAATCATGGCAATTTCCTCATTCATTAATTCCCTGACATTACCTTTGAGAAATAAGATCTGCCTCCTCAGATTCACCTGGGTGTTTGTTGTTTGCATTTTATGGATTAGTTGCTGTTTTTTTGGAGTTTTCTCCCCATATACATATTTTTCCCTATTCTTTTTCCTTATCTTTCTTTTCTCTCTTACCTTTATTCCTTTTCTCAATATCATTTTTGCACTCTTTTCTCTCCTCTAATTTTCTTTTCTCTGGTGGTCACCTTTATTTTGGGTTATTGGTATTGTGAATACATTTGTGTGTGGTAACCTGGGTGCTGTGTCTTGTCGTATTGTATTTTGTGCCTTTAAGTCAATGCAGGAGAGACATGTCTACACACCCAGACATCCTGAGAGGAGTAAACGTAGGGAGACAAAGAAACAGCCCCCGTACAAAAAAAGAGGAGGAATCACCGGAAAAGGAAGTAAACAAACTGGAGGCAAGCAATTCGTAAAAGAATTCAGAGCAATGGTCATAAGGACCCTGAAAAGGATGGAGACAAACAACAAATGTGAAAGAATCAAGAGGATATGAAGAACCAAGAAGAAATGAAGAATGACATCGCTGCAATAAAGGACACAATAGAAAGCATCAATAGATTAGAAAAACGGTGGAACAACCAGTTGCTTTGACATGCACTGACCACCAGGGTGTGCGCGCGCAGAACATGGCAGGTGTCGGCAGCAGGCAGCAGAGCATGGAACATGGTGGGCATCAGCCACAGTGGGATGGTGGAGCAGGTGAGCAGGGACGCCAGACCAAGGCAGGCCACCAGGAGCTGTCATCAGGGCAAGCCTCTGGTAGTTACTGAAAATTCTTTGTTCCCACATGCCGCATTTCCACCCAGCACTTTCACCTGCTGCCGGCACCATCGCACCTGAGGGCTTCGCCACCTCCCCCTGCTCCTGAAGGGCGACTGGGGCAGCAGTCACTGCTGGCACCCAATGACGGCGCCGTCCACAATCGCTCCATGCTGTAAGCGGGTGTGAGTGGGGCTGGTGCCATCAGTATGTGGGAGTGCAGCAGCAGGAGTGGGGCTGCTGGCAGACAGGGGACCAGGGGCCGTGGCAGGAGGGGCTGCACAGAGGTGCGGAGGATGCGCCCAGACTTGCCCTGTGCCCAGTGCAGCCTCACGCCCACAGTTCCTTTTAAGGTGCACAAATTCATGCATAGGCTCCTAGTAGTCAACAATACTGTACTGTGTATTTGATAGTTGCTAAGGCAAAAGATCTTAAAGTTTTCATTACAAGAAAAAAATGTGTTACTATAAGTGTTGACAGATACTAGACTCACTGTAATCATTTCACATTATATATATACTAGAAGCCCGGTGCACGAAATTTGTGCACAGAGGGGGGTTGTCCCTCAGCCCAGCCTGTACCCTCTCCAATATGGGACCCCTTGAGGGATGTCCGACTGCCCGTTTAGGCCCGATCCCACCGGGCAGTCGGACACCGGGATCGGGCCTAAACAGGCAGTTGGACATTCCTCTCACAATCCAGGACTGCTGGCTCCCAACTGCTTGCCTGCCTGCCTTCCTGATTGCCCCTAACCGCTTCTGCCTGCCAGCCTGATCACCCCCTAACCACTCTGCTGCCAGCCTGTTTGCCCCCAACTTCCCTCCTCTGCCGGCCTGGTCACTCCTAACTGCCCTCTCCAGCAGGGTTGATCACCTCCAACTGCCCTCCCTTGCAGGCCGGGTGCCTCCCAACTGCCCTCTCCTGCTGGCCATCTTGTAGTGGCCATCTTGTGTCCACATGGGGGCAGGATCTTTGACCACATGGGGGCAGCTATATTGTGTGTTGCAGTGATGATCAATCTGCATATTACTCTCTTATTAGATAGGATAGAGGCCTGGTACAGGGGTGGGGGCCAGCTGGTTTGTCCTGAAGGGCGTCCCAGATTAGGTGGGGGTTCCCTTGGGGCGTGGGGCAGCCTGAGCAAGGGGCCTGTGGTGGTTTGCAGGCCGGCCACGCCCCCTGGCAACCCAAGCAGAGGCCCTGGTATCTGGAATTTATTTTCCTTCTACAATTGAAACTTTGTAGCCTGGAGCGGAGCCAAGCCTAGGGCTCCCTCCGAGGCCGGCAGCCATTTGTGTTGGGGTTATAATTGAAACTTTGTTGCCTTAAGCAGGTGGGCCCGGCCAGGGTGTGCGGAAAGCTTTGCTTCCCCTGTTGCCGGCGGCAACCCTGGCCTGCTCTCTCAAGCTCCATTCTGCCACCATTTGTTTGAATTTGTTTACCTTCTATGATTGAAACTTTGTAGCTTGAGTGGAGGCTTAGGCCTGGCAAGGGCAGGAGCTTGGCTTACTTTGTTACCTAGGTAACCTTGCTCTCTGTGGCTGTAGCCATCTTGGTTTGGATTAATTTGCATACTCGCTCTGATTGGATGGTGGGCGTGGCTTGTGGGTGTGTTAGAGGTATGGTCAATTTGCATATTTGTCTATTATTAGATAGGATAGACCCAAATCATTTTGTTGTACACCTGAAAGTAATGCATATGATGTTATGTCAAAATAAAAATATCAATAAGTCAATACATAATGCAACTGTATGTTGCCTACAAGAGATTCACTTTAGATCCAAATCACAAACAGGATAAGTGTAGAAAAAATATTCCGTACATATAAAAATATTCTATTCAACACAAAAAATATAGGTAGTAAAAACATTCTACAAATATAGAACCAAAAGAGAACTGGGGTAGGTATACTAATACTAGAGGACCAGTATATGAAATTTGTGCACTGGAGGGTGAAGGAGGATGTCCCTCAGCCTGGCCTGTGCCCTCTCACAGCCTGGGATCCTTCTCGCAGTCCAGAACCCCTCGTTCCTTACTGCTTGGCTCGCTGTTCCTTAGAGCTGTAATGGAGGTGGGAGAGGCTCTCGTCACTGCCGCTGCACTGGCCAGCTGTGAACCCGTTTTCTGGCTGAGCGGCAGTCCCCCTGTGGGAGCGCACTGACCAACAGGGGTCAGCTCCTGCATTGAGCATCTGCCCCTAGTGGTCAGTGCAGTGGTTCCACCATAATGGCCGCTTAGCTTTTATTATATAAACTAGAGGTTCGGTGCATGAAATTCATGCATGGGTGAAGTCCCTAGGCCTGGTTGGCGATCAGGGCTGATCAGGTTCCCTGACTCCCCGCCTCCTCCTTCCCTTTCTGCACACCACCACCATGCTGTTTCCCCCCTCCTCGCTACTTCCATTGCCACCTGCGTCCACCAACACCAATCTTCAGTTCCCCATCCCATCCCATCCCATCCCATCCCATCCCATCCCATCCCATCCCGGGCCTGACCATGATCAGGCAATCGGGGCTTGCAGGCCAGAGACAGGGACCAAGCGCCACAGAGGCAGGTGGGTGGAGAGCCAACTGGGGCCTGCCAGCTGGGGGAGTAACGGGAGTAGGGTCCCGGGAGGTTGGCCGCCGGCCCCAAGGAGGGAGCCAGCCCTCAGCCCCCTGAAGAAGGGGCTGCATCTGCTGCCACCAACCTCCAGTTCCCCGTCCCAACCCAGTGGCCCAGCCCTGATCAGGTGACTGGGGCCTGCCCACTAGGGTGAGGACCTGGTGGTTGGCCGGCAGGCCCCATCGGCAATCAGGGCCTGCAGGGTGGAAGCAGCTCCTGCATTGAGCATCTGCCAATTAGTTGTTCCATCCTTACGGTTGCTTAGGCTTTTATAGATAGATAGATTACGGAAGGTTTATTCCTCACTTGCTCCTGTACAAAAGAATCTGCGTATTTATTTTACAGTATGATTTACTGACACGTCACCACCATGCATTACATGGAAAATTGAATTTTTGAAGGTTGGAGAACCTTAGGAAATTTCACAGGTTCAATTAGACAGGAGAACATCAAAAAGTTAAATGATACAATTTTTCATCCATTTGCTGCAGCACCAGAAGGGGAGGGGCCCAGGCCCAGGCCCAGGTCAGCTCAGTGCCCTAGACGGTCCAAGTATGAACCTAACAGTGAAGACCCCAGGCTTGGCTTGGCTTGGGGCTTCTATTTATGACTCCAGAGGTCAGAATTATTTAAAGTTGGGTTAGCCCTTTGTCTACAGAGCAATAAACCTTTCCTTGGAATGTTGGGGAGACCTGGACAGATCTTTCCTTGAACTGTGGCAGAAGGAAAAAGGGCCACCTGTGGCGGTGGGTCCACATGAGAGAATGTGACATCATGTTTAGGATCCATTGATGTCCTCATCCCTCTCATCCGACCCCAGTTTACTTGTGCATTCCCAGGGGAAGCCTTCTGATACCTGCCAGATGGCTCAGACTCTCACAGCACTCTGCATACATATCCCTGTGATTATGTGATTAATGCCACCTAAGGGACAGCGTGTAGGACTGTTTGTTGTCAACTTGGCACCAGTACCATTCCCATCCACTGTGAGGAACTTTGTTTCTCAGGATCCCTTTCTTAGCAGCTTTCCAATGAGAGGAACCTGCAGGAGCTTTGGACAGTGAAGCAAAACAGAGGTCATTGTTCTTGTGGTGGCTGTCTGCATTGCTCCTCAAGTTATCACATTGGTAACTGAATGTCATCTTAGTGGCACCTTAGACTTCCCAGTGAGCTCTGGATTCTCTACTGGTTTCAGCATTTGGGGCTGAAATATTTAGTGACTGCTTCTCTGATCTTCCCTTCTATATGCCCATTCACCCAGATATGGCACATGTGTAAATCCTAATTGTTGTATGAGACACATTGTTTCTTTTATACTTATGGTGGATCCATTTTCCAATGGGACTCAGACTGACATTATGAAAGAAGTGTCTGTGTTGCTTCCCTTGCCTTCTTCAGAAAAAACGTGTATAATACATATAGCATCTGATAAAATATGTTGTATTTTATTGAAAAGAGGCCCTGAGCACGGCAATCAGGGCCCATCTTTCCTGGCTGCTGGCAGCAGGCCACGTGCCCTGCCCCCCACCACTGGTAGCCCTCTGTGTGTGGGGCGACCGGAGGGGTGATCAGGGCCCCATTCACGTCCACTGCCACCAACCCCGGGCTCCCCATTCCCCATGAGGCGACTGGAGCCTGCAGGCCAGGGGGAGGAACCAAGAGGTTGGCTGTTCTCACCCACTCACTAGTCCCACTCCCACCACCGGTCAACCTCTGTGTGTGGGGCGACCAACAGGGCAGGGGCCTTGGCCAGACACCACCACATCTGCCACCACCCACAGCTGATTCCCATTCCCCATTGGGCAATGGGAACCTGCCAGCTGGAGGAAGGACTGAGAGGTTGGCAGGCAGGCCTGTGGGCTTGGGGGCAGCTCCTGCATTTATGGTCTGCCCCCTGGTGGTCAGTGCATGTCATAGTGACTAGTTGTTCCGCCGATCATTCGCCGTCTGATCGATTTGCATATTACCCTTTTATTATGTAGGATCAGAATATTATTAAGGTGGCAATACTATTCACAGTGATCTACAGATTAAATGCAATCCCTATCAAAGTACCAATCATGTTTTTGCAAAAGTAAAAAAATCCATCTTGAAATCATATGGAATCTCAAGGGATCCAGAAAAGCCAAATATTGAATAACCACACTTCCTGACTTTAAAACTTACCAAGCTACAATAATCAAAATAAACTGAGACAAATATACACACCAATAGAACAGAATAAAGAGCACAGAAATAAATTCTCAAATACAGAGTCAAAAGATTTTTAACACGTTAAGCACCAAGCCTGTTTTGTCTTCCTTTCCATTTAGCCCATGATATCCAATTTCACCAATATGCAGGCGGCCAGAGACTGACAAGGTCCCAACAGAAAGTATAGTGTCAGTCACCGGTGACTGACATGGCACTTAACGTGTTAACAAGTGTGCCAGGAACAATTCAAAAGAGAAAGGAGTGTCTCTTTAACAAAATATGCTGGGATAACTGAAGATTCACTTGCGAAAACAATGTTAGATCCTTACCTCCTTACCTAACACCGTCTATCCTATATAATAAAGAGGTAATATGTAAACTGACCCTCATACACTCGCACAAGATGGCCGCCCCCATGTGGTCAAAGATGGCCGCCACAAGCATTGCTGTCTCTCTCTCCTCTCTCCCTCTCTCTCTCTCTCTCTCTCTCTCTCTCTCTCTCTCTCTCTCCCCACTCCCCTCCTTCCTCCCTCTAGCCCTCTCCTTCAGCCTCCCTCTCTTCCACTCTCTGTGAAAAGCAATGGAAAAAATATCTTCAGGTAAAGATTAACCAAACACAAAAAACAAAAAAAAACTCTTATTCTTGTGACCACATGGATAGCTCCCACGAAACCATCCAGGAGTTATTATGCTAAGTGAAATAAGCCAGATAAAGACAAATAGCATATGATTTCACCCATATGTGTAATCTAATCAACAAAATGAACTAACAAGCAAAATAGAATGATACTTTTAAGCTTTTAAAACAGGGCACATAACGTATTTTAGTTTTAGGAATTTTTAGTTACCCTAGATCAGTGGTCGGCAAACTGCAGCTTGAGAGCCACAAGCAGCTCTTTGGCCCCTTGAGTGTTCTAAAGCCACTTCTTCAAAATAGACTCGCTCAGGCCGAAAACCAACTTCTGCGCATGGGCCATGAAGTTTCAATCGCACTGTATGTGCGCACCCGCACGTGGTATTTTGTGGAAGAGCCACAGTCAAGGGGCCAAAGAGCCACAGGTGGCTCATGAGCCACAGTTTGCTGAACATTGCCCTAGATTATATTGATAAGATTCATCCATATTGTTGCATTTGCTATATGGATAATCTGAATCAATGAACAATACAGAGTGGCCAGATTATTATGATCTCTGAACGCATAATATCTGGCCACTCAGTGTATATCCTATATAATAAAAGGCTAATTGCAAATTGTCCACTCAACCAGGAGTTCGACCAGCAGGACGGCCAGCCGGCCAACTGCCCATGTCCCTTCCCCCTGGTCAGGCTGGCCGGACCCCACCCATGTACGAATTCATGCATTGGGTCTCTGAGTGGCCAGATTATTATGCATTGAGAGAACATAATAATCTGGCTACTCAGTGTATATCACTTTTCAAAAATAACAAGCATATTCACTCTCTTATTATTGGTATTTGTATTATTCCTAATTTTCTTTACTATCACAAGGTTATATTAACCTTCTTATATATGCAGTAGGGGCCCAGGGCACGAATTCGTGCACCAGTGGGTTCCATCTGCCTGCCTGCGGGATTGGGCCAAAACTGGCTCTCCGACATTCCCTGAGAGGTCCCGGATTACAAGAGGGTCCTCACCGCTGAGGGACCCCACCAGTACACAATTGGGGCCGGGGAGGGACATGGGAGGTTGACCAGCCGGGGAAGGTCCGAGGAAGGACTGCAGAGCATGCCCGGCCGTCTCGCTCAGTACCTATCGGCCGGACCCCAGCACCAAGCTAAACTACTGGTGGGAGCATCTGCCCACTGGTAGTCAGTACACATCATAGCGACAAGTTCACTGCCCCCTGGTGGTCGGTGCACGTCATAGCGACTGGTTAACTGTCTGCCCCCTGGTGGTCAGTGTATGTCATAGCGAGCAGTTGAGGGGCCTTAGCATATCGTTAGAATATTATGCTTTGATTGGTTGAACCGCCAACCCGATACTTAGCATATTAGGTTTTTATCATATAGGACTAGAGGCCCGGTGCACAAAATTCGTGCACAGAGGGGGGTTGTCCCTCAGCCCAGCCTGTACCCTCTCCAATCTGGGACCCATAAAGGGATGTCCAACTGCCCAGGGATCGGGCCTAAACGGGCAGTCGGACATCCCTCTCACAATCCAGGACTGCTGGCTCCCAACTGCTTGCCTGCCTGCCTTCCTGATTGCCCCTAACCCCTTCTGCCTGCCAGCCTGATCACCCCCTAACCACTCTGCTGCCAGCCTGTTTGCCCCCAACTTCCCTCCTCTGCCGGCCTGGTCACCCCTAACTGCCCTCTCCTGCTGGGTTGATCACCTCCAACTGCCCTCCCTTGCAGGCTTGGTCCCTCTCAACTGCCCTCCCTTGCAGGCCAGGTGCCTCCCAACTGCCCTCTCCTGCTGGCCATCTTGTGGTGGCCATCCTGTGTCCACATTGGGGCAGCTATATTGTGTGTTGCAGTGATGATCAATCTGCACAGTACTCTTTTATTAGATAGGATAGAGGCCTGGTACAGGGGTGGGAGCCAGCTGGTTTGCCCTGAAGGGTGTCCCTGATCAGGGTGGGGTACCCTTGGGGCGTGGGGCGGCCTGAGCGAGGGTCCTGTGGTGGTTTGCAGGCCGGCCATGCCCCCTGGCAACGCAAGCTGAGGCCCTGGTATCTGGAATTTATTTTCCTTCTACAATTGAAACTTTGTAGCCTGCACAGAGCCAAGCCTGGGGCTCCCTCCGAGGCCCGAAGCCATTTGTGTTGGGGTTATAACTGAAACTTTGTTGCCTTAACGGGTGGGCCTGGCCAGGGTGTGTGGAAAGCTTTGCTTCCCCTGTTGCCGGCGGCAACCCTGGCCTGCTCTCTCAAGCTCCATTCTGCCGCCATTTGTTTGAATTTGTTTACCTTCTATAATTGAAACTTTGTAGCTTGAGTGGAGGCTTAGGCCTGGCAAGGGCAGGAGCTTGGCTTCCTTTCTTACCTAGGTAACCTTGCTCTCTGTGGCTGTAGCCATCTTGGTTTGGGTTAATTTGCATGCTCGCTCTGATTGGATGGTGGGCGTGGCTTGTGGGTGTGGCTTGTGGGTGTGTCGGAGGTATGGTCAATTTGCATATTTGTCCATTATTAGATAGGATGTTGATGAAGGTATATAAGAACTTCTTTAGAGTGCAAAAGTGGTATTGCTGTAATTTCTAAAACTTTTAACTCTACACATAATGTCAAGACTTACTGTGTCGATTGTTTTGCCAATATAACACTAAACTGAATGATTATCTTTAACCTTTTGCACTCGGATGTTGAGTGTGACTCGACACGGTTAGCATTAGAATCAAGAAATCGAGAAAAAAGCAAGTGTGTGCAAAGGGTTAAGTCCCAAAATCAGTATAATATACTATGTCCACTTATCTCAATAAATTAAAAAAACACATTAAGCTTTAAAATATATGGACATTATTGCATTGATTAGTAATTTTCAGCTTTGATGCCAGCAATTCTTATTTTTTTTTTTTTCATTTAAAAAATGGTCATTTTTATGTGACTTTAAGCCAGTGATGGGCAACCTTTTGAGCTTGGTGTGTCAAACTTCGCCAAAAAACTGAGCATAACTCGGGTAGTGTGTCACTTTGAGGAAAAAACATTATTTCGCGATATTTATAGTTTAAATAACATAAATGTATAATTGTTATATGTAATTGTATTTAATAAACCAAAAACTAAATATTTAACTTACCTGCTTAGTGACTTCTTTGTTCATCCATCAGTCGGTTTCTTTTGTTGGTCTTGATATTATTTAGCTTGTGTGGGGTGCCGTGAACTAAGATAAGTGAGTGGGAGGGGAAATTCTTTAACTAACCTGCCTATTAGTGACTTTTTTGTTGCTGAATTTCATTGGCTAAATCTTCAATTGAAGGTTGGTATTTTGTACACTTCAGGCCCAAGCAAGCGCTACTAACTTCATCTGTCAATCTGTTTCTTTTGTTGGTTTTGATATTATTTAATGCTGAGAATAAGGCCTCACAAAAGTATGTAGAGGAAAAAATTGTGAGTAAAGCCATTGCTCTATTTTTCAGGGTGCTAAAAGTGTCTGGTAGTCGGTTCCAGGCACTACAAATTTCCTGTTCGTAGTGGCACTCCTCTTGATTCTCCAAGCGGCACCTTTCCAGATTCTCAAGCTTTGACCTCAAGTCGACAAACACCTGAGCCCAGATACTGTCTTGAAATTCTGCAAGTTGCATCTCCAAATCATCAATTTGCATCCATTGGAAACCATTTAATTCCAAACTACTGTAGACGACTACATCAGGATACTTAATTATTTTCATGGTCTGTTCTAGACTTCTAAATTGACTAAATCTATCACTAAACTGGTCAAGTAACAAGTCTAAAACATGCTGGTACTTCATATGCAAGAGTTCCATTTCATTTTGTACAGCTGCACTGGCCTTCTCAAAATACTTTGTTACTCGAGGAAAATACTTATAAGTTTTAGTTTCTACATCTCACTTGAAAATTTTAATTCTACTTTCAAAAGCTTTTATGTATCCAAACATAATGTCAATACTTTTGCCAAAACCTTGTAACTTTAAGTTCAGTTCATTAATATGAACAGAGAGATCTATAAAAAACATCAGGGTGTTGACCCACTTATCATCATTAAGCTGAGGAAAGTTTCCCAGATCCTTATCGTCAAGAAATACCTTAATTTCTTCAAAGCACTCCACAAAGCGCTCAAGAACTTTGCCTCGGCTCAGCCATCTTACATTATTGTACATCAGCAGTCCACTGTAGGTGGAATCAACCTCCAGTAAAAGTGCCGAAAATTCTCGCTTGTGAAGGGGGCGAGCAGCTATTAAAGTAACTATTTTTGTAACAACTGACATTAAGTCGGTGAATCCTGCCTTGGCACATAAAGCCTCCTGATGGATAATACAATGAAAAGGCACAATAGGATGTCCAATAGCTTCTGTAAACAATTTGACAAATCTGACTTTTTCCCCCACCATATTTGGTGCCCCATCTGTCGTCACTGACACAACTTTAGAGATATCACGAACTGTTTGTATAACAACCTTCCATATTTCTCTTCCTGATTTACTTGTTGGCACTGATACTAACTTTATCAACTCTTCTCTCATTGTGAGACCATCAGAATATCAACCAATAATGGCCAACTGAGCATGTGATGTGACATCAGTAGTTTCAAGAGAGATCGAAAAATATTTACACTTCCTTATGTCTCTCTTTAATTGATGTTGTACGTTTGTGTTTAGACTCATCATTACTCATTATGATATTTCTACTGAGTGGTAACTCAGATATTCTCTTAATAATTGCATCTTTATTCTGCATATCGTGAAATAGAACTGGTGCACATCTTAGGAGAGTTTCTTTAATAAATTCTCCCTCACTGAGCGCTTTTCCATGTTGAGCTATAGAGTGAGCAATGCTCAAACTTGCAGATGTTAAATTTGTAGAGCCTTTCATAAATTTAAGGATGGAATTAGATTGGCTCTTATAAAGGTGTAGCTGCCTGGAAATGTATTCCTTCCTTTCATCCTCACTTTTTTCCAAGAGCTGGGAATGATTAGTTTCAAAATGTCTATTTATATTCCACGTTCTGCTTACTACCGTTTCAGTACTTAGAACGCCAAATGATCTGCCATTTTTTTCTATAAAGCCATACATCTCGGTCCATGTCTCTTGGAAAGGTCGGCCACTGCTACTACCACTTCCTTTACTTAACCTTAGTTTTTTATTTTTTGGGTTCTCCATCAGGGGGGCAGTGACAGAAGATAGAATTATAGATAGCTTGTTAGGCCTGCAGGCAATTAGGGGTTAACTAGCCTAACTAACCACAAAATGGTGCATATAACTGTCTTTTAGGAATGGGCAGGGTTAATAAGCAGAAATAGGGGTTAATAAGGATGCACAACAGTAATAGTGGTGAAATGGAGTCTGCACTATGGAGCAAGATGGTGTTCCTTATGTGAATTAAAATGGCTGCCGCTATTTCTAATGGCGGGAAACGGCACCCATAGCACACCACAAACCCTCGCCTCTCCCAGCCTCCCCCTCACTTATCTCAGTAATGATGGATTAGAAATCCATGACACCCCAGAACAGTAGATAATGGTTTCTGTGGTTAACTGTTATTTGGTTACTAGAGGCCCGGTGCACGAAATTCATGCACAGGGTTGTGTGTCCCTCAGCCCAGCCTGCACCCTCTCCAATCTGGGACCCCTCTCACAATCCAGGACTGCTGGCTCCCAACTGCTCGCCTGCCTGCCTGCCTTCCTGATTGTCCCTAACCGCTTCTGCCTGCCAGCCTGATCACCCCCTAACCACTCTGCTGCCAGCCCGATTGATGCCTAACTGCTCCCCTGCCAGCCTGATCACCCCTAACCACACCCCTGCCAGCCTGATTGATGCCTAACTGCTCCCCTGCCAGCCTGTTTGCCCCTAACTGCCCTCCCCTGCAGGCCTGGTCACCCCTAACTACCCTCCCCTGCAGGCCTGGTCACCCCTAACTGCCCTCCCCTGCAGGCCTGGTCCCCCCCAACTGCTCTCCCCTGCAGGCCTGGGCCCCTCCCCCCACAACTGCCCTCCCCTGCAGGCCCAGATGCCCCCAACTTCCCTCCTCTGCCGGCCTGGTCACCCCTAACTGCCCTCCCCTACAGGCTTGATCGCCCTCAACTGCCCTCCCTTGCAGGCCTAGTCCCTCCCAACTGCCCTCCCCTGCTGGCCATCTTGTGGTGGCCATCTTGTGTCCACATGGGGGCAGCCATCTTTGACCACATGGGGGCAGCCATCTTGTGTTTTGGAGTGATGGTCAATTTGCATATTACTCTTTTATTAGATAGGATTGGTGATGGCAGGCGCCCAGAGATGCGTCCCCCGCTGCATTCGCTGCTCCCTGCTCTGCCGGTGGAAGTGAGGGCCAAGATCCTGGCTTAACCGGAAGTCCCAGAACTAGACGCTCTGTGCCGGACTTCTGTTGTTTTGGCCTACAGACCTCCGGCACAGAGTGTCTAATAGGGGAGGATGAAACATTTGCGACTAGAGTCTTGGAGTTAGAGTAATTTATAGATCCACATTTTGTTCAACACTCTAACTCCAAGACTCCAGTCGCAAATGTTTCATCCTCAGGAGCAGCAAATGTTTCATCCTCGGCATGCGGCCGGCTCAGTGGCCATGTGTCATCAGAAATGGCTACGCGTGTCAGTGCTGACACGCGTGTTATAGGTTCGCCATCACTGCTTTAATCTAAAAAAAAAAAAATACTCTGGTAAGTTGTCTGTAAATGTATCTCAACTATGGCCTGCTCCTCACAGATAATGTGAAGCTCACAGATTTACAGCCCCAGCAATAATTTGTAGATCCACATTTTGTTCAACACTTAGTATAAAAATTCTTAACTTCTACAGCTAGAATGGACATAAAATGGCATCTCATTTTGTTATTTTCTATTTTATTAAATTTACTAGAGTAACACTAGTTAATAAGATTATAGATTTCAAGTACACATTTCAATAATATGTGATCTGGATATTGCATTGTTTGCCATCACCCAAAGTCAAATTATCTTCATCACCACATATTTGATCCCTTCCTTTACACTTTACCAACCCCCGACTCCTTTCTCTCTGGTATAACCACCATACTGTGTTTTTGATTTGCATTCCTTGATTACTTAACAGGGTCAAACATCTTTGTTGTTTCTTTTCAATGAAATGACTCCTTATGTCTCTTGTCCTTTTTCTACTGTAATAGTTGTCCTTTCTTACTATCTGTAGATGTTATTCATGTACTTTTGATACTACTCCTTAGGTGTTGTACATATCTTCTGTTTGAACCAACCATTTGACTTTCTCTCAGGTGTATTTTATAAATAGGGATTCATTTAAAAAGATTCAAATCTGGCATTTTTATTTCTAAGCACATTTAGTGTTTTGAGAACTTTGGTGTCTTAAAGAATTGTAAGGTTCTTAAAGATATTGGTTCCTCAATAACCAGAGAGGTCTATTGGGCCTCCCAGCCTGCAGGCTGTGGCTGTGACTACAATGTAAACTGCATATTGTCCCTCCTCTTCAGGACTACCCTGCAGTGAGGAGCAGGCCAGAGTTGAGATATATTTACAAGTACCCAAGTCTTCCTATTTTTCTTTTTTTTAATTAAAATCACATAAAAATTACCATTTTAAAAATGAGAAAAAATTGCTAGGATCAAAGCTGAAAATTATTAATATGCAATAATGCCCATATATTTTAAAGCTCAATATGTTACTTTTATTTCTTTATTAAGATACTAGAGGCCTGGTGCACGAAATTCATGCTTTGGGGGTGGACAGGGGTTCCTCAGCCTGACCTGTGCCCTCTCACAGTCCAGGACCCCTCACTCCTTACCATTCGCCTGCTTGCTGCTCCCTATCGCTCAGCTCACTGCTCCTTAGTGCTGCCGCGTAGCACTGCTGCTGCACTCGCCAGCTGTGAGCCTGTCTTCTGGCTGAGCGGTGCTCCCCCTGTTGGGAGCATACTGACCACCAAGGGAAAGCTCCTGCATTGAGTGTCTGCCCCCTCGTGGTCAAGTTCATAGTGACCAGTCATTCCACCATTGGGTTGATTTGCATATTAGGGTTTTATTATATAGGATAGGATATTGAATGTGAACTGTAAATATAAAATAAAATTTAAAAAAGATCTGAATAAAATTTTAGATTTGAAAAATTTTTAATATATATATATATTTAATTCTCACCTGAGGATGTTTTAAAATTGATTTTTAGAGAGAGAAACATCCACGTGACAGAGAAATACCAGTAGGCTGCCTCTGCACCTGCTGACCCACCGGGATCTAACCTAAACCTAAGTGTGTGCCCTAACCTAGAATCCAACAGGAAATCCTTTGGTGTATAGGCTGAGACTCCAACCAATTGAGCCACCTGGCCAGGATAGATCTGAATAAAAATTTTTAAGTGTACCTCCAGGCCTGGTTGGTGTGGATCAGTAGTTAGAGTGTCCTCCCATGCACCAAAGGGTCATGGGTTCGATTCCAGGTGAGGGCACATACACAGGTTGTGGGTTCCATCCCTGTCGGATTGCTTGGGCAACTGATCGATGTTTCTTTTTCTCTTTCCCTTTCCCTTTCCCTAGAATCAATGAAAAAGCATATCCTTTGAGGAGGACTTAAAAAGGAAAAAAATGGTGGTTTTGTTCAGTGGATAGTGCTTCTGCAGGCGGACTGAAGGGTACCAGTTTGGATTCTGATCAAGGGCACAGAATTGCAGGCTCAATCCAGGACCCTGATTGGGGATTCAGCAAGAGGCAACCAATTGATGTCTCTCACATTAGGTTTTGTCTTTCTCCCTCCCTTCCACTCTCTCTAAAAAATAATCAATGGAAAAATGTCCTCAGGTCACTTAGCATAATGACACACATCAATGTCACTAAGATCACATTTTTAATCCTTTTTTTATAGCTAAATAGTGATCCATTGTGTATATATACACAAACACATTCACACTCATATATATATATGTTCCTACTATTCATCCATTGGTGAACACTTAGGTTGTACCATATTTGCCTATCCTATATAATAAAAGCCTAATATGCAAATTGTCCCCTCAACTGGGTGTTTGACCGCTCACTATGATGTACGCCGACCACCAAGGGACAGCATGAAACATGGCAGGCATTGGCAATGCGGTGCTGGCAGCAGGTGGCAGTGGAGGCACTGCCAGCCCCAATGGGCCCTGATGAGAGCGGGACCACGGCGGGATGGTGGAGCAGGTGAGCGGGTGGCACCAGGCCAAGGTGGGTGCAAGCAGGGGCCTGATTGCCACGCCAATGGCAACCAGCAGCAATGGTGGGGGTGGGGCTGCTGCCCAGCTCCCAGGCACTGAGGGAGCCGGGTGGGGGGTCTGGCCCCAATCGATTGCCCTGCAGATGGTGACCAGCAGCCAGCAGGCCCTGGCCGCCTGATCAGAGCTGGGCCCAGGCTGAGACAGGGAACTGGGGTGGGTGGTGGTGACCAATCTCCCTCAGCACCTGGCAGGGGGGCTGTGACCTCTTGCTGGCTACCTGGGGGTGGGAGTGACGGGGATGGAGGTGCGGTGAGCATACAGGGTGTCTGCTGAGGTCACTCTCACTTCCCTGCTAACCTCCCCCGGGATGCCAGAGCTTACACGCCAAGGAAGCTCCTGCACTCAGGTGCTGGGCACCAGTGAGGAGCCCGCCCCACATCTTTGCAACCTCTTCCCAGTGAGCCGGGCCGCAGCCACCAGGACTGCAGGGGCCAGTCAGGCTCTCTATGAGTTTGTGCAGGAGCTGGTCTGTGAGGCTGGCTGGGAGAGAGCGGGCTGCCCACCAGGCTTCCCATGCAGCGCCGCTAGGTGGCCCAGAGGCCCATGCTGTGCCCCAGCGCATGGCATGTGGCCGTGTTCACCACATCTCCACATGGGGACTCGGGCACCATGACTCAGGCAGAGCAGGGCGCACGGGAGCCCAGGGGCCCAGAGGTCAGCTGGGACCTGTTCTTCCACGTCAGACACTCATGCTTGGATCGCCTGGCAGGCCTAGGGACCGTACCTATGTTGGAATTTTGTGCACCAGGCCTCTAGTTGTAAATAATTCTGCAATGAATATGGGGCGGATTAATTTTTATTGTCCTCACTTGAGGATATGTTTGTTGATTTTAGAGAGAGAGACAGAGAGAGGGAGAGAGATATGAAACATCAGTCGGTTGCCTCTCATACACATCCTGACAGGGAATCAAACCATTTTGGTATATTGGACGACACTCCAACTGAACAATCTGGTGCTTAATGAATTAGTATTTTTGTTTCCTTCAGATAAAATTATAAAAAGTAGAATTGCTGAACTATATGGTAGTTCAATTTTTAATGTTTTGAGAAACTGCCAGCCTTTTTCCCATAGTAGCTGCACCAATTTACAATCCCAACAGTGTACAAGATTTCCCTTATTTCCAAATCACTTATTTCTTATGTTTTTGATGGAAATCATTCTGACTGGTGTGGGGTGATATCTCATTGTAGTTTTGATTTTCTGATGACTCATGATGCTGAGCATCTTTTCATGCACATGTTGGCCCATTTTTATGTCTTCCTTGGAAAATGACTATTCAAATCCTCTTTTTAATTAAATTGTTTGTGGATTTGGGTTTGTTTTTTGCCATTGAGCTGTATGAGTTTTATTTTTTTTCTTTAAATTATGTATTGGTCATAGAGAGGAAGGGGAGAGAAAGAAACATTGATTTATTGTTCCTCACACTTAAGCATTCACTGGCTGCTTCTGTATGTGCCCTGACCAGGGATAGAACCTACTACCTGATTGGCATATCAGGACAATATTCTATCCAAATGAGTTACTCAGCTAGGGCCTGTATACCTTATTAGGTATCTGACTTGCCAATACTTTCTCCCATTCAATAGGTTGTCTTTTCATTTTATTGATTTTCTTTGTTGAACAAAAGCTTTGTCTGATGAAGTCTCATGTGTTTTTATTTCTTTTGTCTTTTAAAGATAATGTCCAAAAATTCAAGCCCCAAACCATGTCAAGAAGCTTACCACCTATGTTTTCTTCCAGAAGTTTTATGGGTTCAGATCTTATATTCAAATTTCTAATCCATTTTAAATTCCTTTCTGTGTGCAGTATAATACAATAATCTGATTTCATTATTTTGCCTGTGAAGTCCAATTTTTCCAAAAATAATTATTAAAGAGACTATCCGTTTCCCTTTATACATTCTTGGTTGTCATATCTCTCAATCATGTATGCATGGGTTTCTGAGCCCGTTTTGTTCTGATCATCTATGTGTATGTTTTTATGCCAATTCTACACTGCTTTGTAATAAATATAGTTTGAAATCAGGGAATGGAATGCCTTTAGCTCTGGTTTTCTTTTGCAAGACTGCTTTGACTATTTGGGATCTTTTGTGATCCTAAACAAACCTACATTTTAGGTATGTTTGTTCAATACCTATGAAAAATACCTTTGGAAGTTTTGCAATAAAATTGAAGTTTGCGTTAGGTAGTAGGGACATTTTAGCAATATTAAGTCTTCCATCCATGAAAACAAATACCTCTCCACTTATTTGTGTCTTATTCCATTATTTTTTATCAATGTTGCATAATTTTCAATGTGCAGGTGTTTCAACCCTTTGGTTAAATTTATTTCTAAACATTTACTGTTCTCTTTCTCACATCCTTTGCAGTTTGATGACTTTCTTTAGTGGTATAGATTCCATCTTTTTTCTATCTCATTCTCTTTTACTACGGACCTGGTGCACGAAATGCGTGCACTGGGGGAAGGAGGATGTCCCTCAATACGGCCTGCATCCTATTGCAGTCTGGGAGCCCTCACTCCTTACTGCCTGCCTGCTGCTCCTTAACCACTTAGCTCACTGCTCCTTAGAGCTGCTGCAGAGTGGTGCTCCCCATGTGGTAGTGCACTCACCACCAGGGGCAGCTGCTGCATTGAGCGTCTGTCCCTTGGTGGTCAGTGCACATCATAGTGACCAGTTGTTCCGCCATTCCATCAATTTGCATATTAGACTTTTATTATATAGGATGTATCTGCTACAGATTTGAGTATAGGTATTATGTGCCTTACATGTAAAATCTACGTTTACAATAGTCTATTATAATTGGATAAGTTACAATGCACTTTAAAGCTCTACATTTTTTCTCCCCACCACGTTCTGTTTTTAATGTCACATTTTAGTATCTTTTGTGTGTCACTTAATTATTGTAGTTATTTTTAGTACCTTTGTCTTTTAAGCTTCACACTACATTTATAAGTAATCAAGACATTGTCTTTCATTAATATTTACCTTTATTGACATTTATAATTTCACATTTCTTGGTAAATAATGAGCATGTAATTTCTTTTCAGTACCTTTAATATACCTTGAAGGATGGTTTAGTGGTAATGAACTTCCTTACTTTTTGTTTCAAAAATTGTTTATCTTGCCATTTTTGAGTGGTAACTTTGCCAGTAAAATATTCTTGTTTAGAAGTTTGTTTATTCAGCACTGATTATATCAGTGCTTCCTTCTGGACTACAAAGTTTCAGATAAAATGCCTGCTGATAGTGCAACAGGATTCCTTTGTCCCTTATTTTTCACTTACAGCTTACTTATTTGCTCTTTAATTTTTATGTTTTAAGTACAATGTGTCTTACTGTGGGTTTCTTTGTGTTCTCTTTAGAACTCTGTGCTCCCTGGATCTGGATGTCAGTTTCCCCAGGATAGAGAACTTTTCGGCTATTTTTCTTCAAATAAAGTTTCTACTTTATCTTTCTTAACTCTTTTTATGTTCCCCCTAAAATGCTAATGATGATGTCCTTTGTTTCTTAAACTACCCTCAGTATTTTTACTCATTTTATTTATTTGCTGCTGCTACTGGGTAATTTGCACTGCACTGTCTTCCTCATGTTCACTGATCCTTACAGCAGTTTTCAGTACCATTATTTGTAGTCTTCACTTCTCTAACTTCAATTGGTACTTGGTTATATTTTCATCTTTGTTGAAGTTCTCACTGTGTTCACCATTCTTCTCCTGAGTTCAGTGGGCTTCTTTATGATCATTACTTTGAAATCTTTATTAGGTAAATTACTTATCTCCATTTTATTAAGGTTTTATCCAGGTGTGTTTTTTTTATTCTTTTTCCTGAGATTTTATCCTGTTCTTTCCTTTGGGATACATTCCTTTGTTTCTTCATTTTGTTGACACTCTCTATATTTTTGTATGAAAGAAAAAATAGCCTCCTGTCACAATCTTGAAGGAGTGGCCTCATCTACATGAACCCATTGTTCTACTTTGCCCTAGTTCTTGCTTATCTCTTGAAACTTTGTGACTATCCAAGCAGCCTACTTTATTTTTAATAGCTCCCTGTTTTAAGGATGTGTCAACACCCCAGTCTCTCAAAGAGTGAATGAGGAGAATCATAGTCAGCACCTAGAAGATGCCAGATCCTCAGCCAACCACTTTTGAAGTTGCAAATATGTAAAGTTCTATGCCTTGAGAGCACATGCCTTATCAGAAGCCTGCTCCTCAGGCAAAAATTCTTAGACAACTAAGTAGACATCTTTTGCAGAAGGACCTGTATGTTTCTGTCTGATACCTGTACAATACTCTGGGGTAATGGTAGTCTGCCAAGAACTGTCTCTGTTTGTTACAGTCCCATGGGAAGCACAAATGCAAGTAACCTGATTTCTAAAGCCAGACAGTAAGTGTGTCCCCAAAGCAGCAGCCACAAAAACCAAGATATCAGACATGTGTTAAAGCTCCCCTTCCAGGGATATTGGCACTGTGGATCGTAACTCAGGAAAAATACAAAGATGATACCTGCTTAGGAAAAATAAATAAATAAAAAGATGTCTCCCACCTACTTTACCAAGACTTTAGCAAGACATAGGGAAAGCACAAAAATGGCACCTACTAATGAAGGGTAAAGATGATACCACACAAATACACAAAACTAAAGTTAAAAGACAAAAAAGGCACCAGAGAGCTTTATCAAAGTAGTGGGAGAGTGCAAAAATAATACCCATGAATGCCTCCATCCATGAAAAGTATCCTGACAGGATCTTGATCTTAAGATTAGGCCCATGGAGGACAGGAAGATGGCGGCCAGCAGGATGGCAGTAAGGATGAGAGAGTGAGTGAGTGAGTGAGTGAGTGAGCAAAAGGGGAGTGTGTGGACATATATGGTGTATGGTGTGTGTGTGTGTGTGTGTGTGTGTGTGTGTGTGTGTGGCAAATAGACCCTGCAGGACTTTCAGGGACTGGTGGACCAGACTATCCTAGACTGAGAGCCCCTGATACCGCTGCAATCTTTCGCAGGGAGGCCACCTCTGACAGAAACCACACCATCTTGAAAGGGAGAGCTGCTGTGAGCAGGAACCCAGCCTCACCACCACCAAGACTGGCCTCAAACACCATCCTGGACTCTACAGGCACTTGGCCAAAGGCATGTTACCTCAGCATGTTACCAAAGTCGCAGACCTATGGACATTGGGACTCCAGCCTCTCTGGATGTGGCCTCATATTAGTTTCAGAGTATGGCCCCAT
The DNA here is from genome assembly GCF_951640355.1 of Cnephaeus nilssonii. Classification (NCBI taxonomy): domain Eukaryota; kingdom Metazoa; phylum Chordata; class Mammalia; order Chiroptera; family Vespertilionidae; genus Cnephaeus; species Cnephaeus nilssonii. The sequence goes on along the minus strand of NC_137096.1, from coordinate 3,298,347 downwards.
CCTGTCAGCCGCTATGTCGTTCCTGGGCACTGCACATGCTGCCTGTGAGTCTCAAACTACGTTACCCACGCACCAATCCCCTGGCATCACCCAGTCCCTGAGCCTCCTGCAGGTGAGCCTCTGACAGCACCCCCTCTACCCACTAAGCATTCAGCATGAGCCGTGGCCAAGTCTTGCAGGCAAGCTTCTGACTGTGTTTCTTGCCCACCAAGCCCACGGCATAGCCCTGGCCCCACGTGTACGACCAGCGAGCCTGGGACTGTGTCCTCTGCCATTCAAGACCACAGCATCAGCCCCAACACTGTGTTTCCCGCAGGCGAACTTCTAACTGCATTACCTGCCCACCAATCCCACAGCATCGGCCACAGCCATGTGCATCACACAGGTAAACCTCTGACTGCATTCCCTGCCCGTCAAGCCAGCCTTGTTGGACCCAGACCTGCACATCATGCAGGCAAGCCTCTGACTGAACTCCTTGCCTGTCAAGTCGACAGGATTGACCCGGCCCTGCATGTCCCACAGGAGAGCCTGCGAAGCACCTCCTGCTTGCCAAGACCACAGATTCGTACAAGAAGAGCAGCAAGGATTAGAGAATCTTTTGAAGACATAATGACAGAAATCTTCCCTGATTTGGGGAAGAAAAGGCACACAAACACAGAGGGTCCCAAACAAGATGAACACAAAAAGGCCCACACCGAGACATGTCCTAATTACAATGGCAAATGTTAATGACAGACTCTTAAGGACTGCAAAAGGGAAAAAGAGTTACCTACACAGGAACTCCCAGTAGATTATCAAATGATTTCCCAACAGAAACACATCAGGCCAGAAGGGAATGGAAGAAAGTATATAAAGTGATGCAAAGCAAAGGACTGAATCCAAGAAAACTCTAACCAGCAAGGTTATCATTCAAAATTGAAGGGGAAATCAGGAGCTTCTTTGCAGACAAAAAAAAAGGCTAAGGGAGTTTATCACTACCAAGTTAGCAATACAGAAATGCTAAAGGGACTGTTGTAAAAAAAAAAAAAAAGAAAGAAATAGAAAGGGAAGAAGAATCACAGGCACATAGAATAAAAATGGCTACAAACAAGTATCTATCAATAATAACCTTAAACGTAAATGGACTACATTCTCCAATCTAAAGACATCGAGTAGCTGAATGGATAAGAAAACATGACTCATATACTCTACTAGAGGCCTGGTGCACGAAATTCATGCACAGGGATGTGTATCCCTCAGCCCAGCCTGCACCCTCTCCAATCTGGGATCTCTCTCACAATCCAGGACTGCTGGCTCCCAACTTCTCGCCTGCCTGCCTTCCTGATTGCCCCTAACCGCTTCTGCCTGCCAGACAGATCACCCACTAACCACTCCCCTGTCAGCCCGATTGATGCCTAACTGCTCCCCCGCCAGCCTGATTGCCCCTAACTGCCCTCCTCTGTAGGCCTGGTCACCCCTAACTGCCCTCCCCTATAGGCCTGGTCCCTGCCAACTGCTCTCCCTTGCAGGCCTGGGTCCCCCCACAACTGCCCTTCCCTGCAGGCCCGGTCGCCTCCAACTTCCCTCCTCTGCCAGCCTGGTCCCCCTAATTGCCCTCCCCTGCAAGCTTGATCACCCGCAACTGCCCTCCCTTACAGGCCTGGTCCCTCCCAACTGCCCTCCCCTGCTGGCCCACAACTGCCCTCCCGTGCAGGCCTGGTCCCTCCCAACTGTCCTCCCCTGCTGACCATCTTGTGTCCACATGGGGGCAGCCATCTTGTGTTGGAGTGATGGTCAATTAGCATATTACTCTTTTATTAGATAGGATAGAGGCCTGATGCACGGGTGGGGGCCGGCTGGTTTTCCCTGAAGGGTGTCCCGGATCAGGGTGGGGGTTCCCTTGGGGCATGGGGCAGCCTTGGCGAGGGGCCTGTGGTGGTTTGCAGGCTGGCCATGCCCCCCAGCGACCCAAGCGGAGGCCCTGGTATCTGGGATTTATTTATCTTTTATAATTGAAACTTTGTAGCCTTGAGCGGAGGCCAGGGCCGGCCAGGAAGCTTGGCTTCCTCCATTGCCGGGGCAACCCAAGCCTCCTGCTCTCTCCAGCTTTGTGGCTGCCACCATTTTTGTTGGGATTTATTTATCTTCTATAATTGAAACTTTGTATCCTTGAGCGGAGGCGAGGGCCAGCCAGAGCAGATGGGAAGCTTGGCTTCCTCCATTGCCAGGGAAACCCAAGCCTCCTGTTCGCTCCGTGTCTGCAGCCATCTTGGTTGAGTTAATTTGCATACTCACTCCTGATTGGCTGGTGGGCATGGTTTGTGGGCATAGCAGAGGTATGGTCAATTTGCATGTTTCTCTTTTATTAGTGTAGATATGCTGTCTACAGGAGACCCACCTCAGAACAAAGGACTCACACAGACTGAATGGGAAGGGATGGAAAAGTATCTTTCAGGAAAATGGAAATGAAAAAACAACAACAAAAAAAACAGGTAGCAATACTTATATCTGACAAAAAGACCTCAAAGTGAAGGCCATAACAAGAGATTAGGAGGGCCACTTCATAATACTAAAGGGTTCGATACAACAAGAGGATATAACTCTGATAAACATATATGCACACAATGCAGGAGCACCCAAATACATAACAAAACTCCTGGAAGATATCAAGGGAGAGATCGACAACAATACAATCATAGTAGGGGACTTTAATACACCAATGACATCACTCGATAAATCCTCTAGACAAAAAATCAGCAAAGACACAGCAATACTAAATGACTCACTAGATCAGATGGACTTAATTGATATCTTCAGAACATTTCACCCCAAAGCTACAAAATATACATTCTTCTCAAGTGCAAATGGGACATTTTCAAATACAGACCACATATTGGGACACAAGCAAAAACTCTCCAAATTCAAGATGATTGAAATCATATCAAGCATCTTCTCAGTCACAATAGCATAATCTATCTAATAATCTATCTAATAAAAGAGTAATATGCAAATTGACCATCACTCCAACACACAAAATGGCTGCCCCCATGTGGACACAAGATGGCTGCCACAAGATGGCCAGCATGGGAGGTCAGTTGGGAGGGACCAGGCTTGCAAGGGAAGACAGCTGGGGGCGATCAAGCCTGCAGGGGTGGGAAGTTAGGGGTGACCAGGCTGGCAGAGGAGGGAAGTTGGGGGTGACCAGGCCTGCAGGGAAGGGCAGTTGGGGGTGACCAGGCCTGCAGGGGAGGGTAGTTAAGGTCAAACAGGCTGGCAGGGGAGCAGTTAGATATCAATCAGGCTGACAGGGGAGTGGTTAGGGGGTGATCTGTCTGGCAGGCAGAAGCGGTTAGGGGCAATCAGGAAGGCAGGCAGGCGAGCAGTTGGGAGCCAGCAATCCTGGATTGTGATAGGAATGTCCGACTGCCCATTTAGGCCTGATACCAGGATCAGACCTAAACAGGTAGTCGGACATCCCTTGAGGGGTCCCAGATTGGAGAAGATGCAGACTGGGCTGAGGAACACACACCCGTGCACGAATTTCGTGCACCGGGCCTCTAGTCACCCCCAACTGCCCTCCCCCCCCGCCCCCGCCAGCCTGGTCGTCCCTCACTGCCCCCCTGCCAGCCTGGTTACCCCTTACTGCCTCCCCTGCTGGCCTGGTTGCCCCTCACTGCCCCCCGCCCCCCCCCCCGCCAACAGCCTGGTCGCCCCACGCAGCCTGCTACTCGGTCGTTTGGTCGCCCCTCACTAACTGCCCTGTCGGCCTAGTCGCCCCACACAGCCTGTTCGGTAGTCCGTTTGGTTGTGATGGTCGCTTAGGCTTTTATATATATAGACTAGTGGCCCAGTGCATGAAATTTGTTCATGGGGTGGAGAGTGGGGGGCTGGGAGGGGTTGTCCCTCAGCCCAGCTTGCACCCTCTCCAATCTAGGACCACTTGGGGAATGTCTGCCTGCTGGCTCATAAGCACTCACCTGCCTGCCTGCCTGATCACCCCTAACCACTCTGCCTGCTGGCCTTCTCACCCCCAACTGCCCACCCCGCCAGCCTTCTCACCTCCAATTGCCCCCCTTTCCAGCCTGATCGCCACCAACTTACCCCACTACAGACCTGCTTGCCCAACTTACTCCCCGTTGGCCTGCTCGCCCCCAACTGCCACACCTGCCATCCTGCTTGCCCCCAACTGTCCCCCCTGCCAGACTGCTCACCCCCAACTGCCCTCCCCTCCTGGCCTGATCGCCCCTAACAGCCTCTGCCTCAGCCCTGCCACCATGGCTTTGTCCGGAAGGATGTCCAGAGGGTCTCTCAGTCTAATTAGCATATAACCTTTTATTAGTATAGATTAGAGCTGGTGCACAAAATTTGTGCGGGGGGGTGGGGAGACCTCAGTCCAGCCTGCATCCTCTTCAATCTGGGACCCCTCGGGGATCCCTGTGGGATCGGGCCTAAACCGGCAGTCAGACATCCCTCTCACAATCCAGTACCACTGGCTCCGAACTGCTCACCTGCCTGCCTGATCACCCCTAACATCCTCTGCCTGCTGGCCTGATTGCCCCTAACTGCTCCCGCTGCAGGCGGGGCTGCCCCCAATTGCCCCCCCACCCAGGGCCTGGTCACCCCTAACTGCCTCCCCTGCCAACCTGGTCGCCCCTTACTGCCCCCCCACGTGAACTTGCTATGGGGATCGGGCCTGAACCGGCAGTCAGACATACCCCAAGGGGTCTCGGATTAGAGAGGGTACAGGCAGGGCTGACGGGAACCTCCTCCACCCCGCACAAAATTTGTGCACGAGGGTGTAGGGTCCCTCAGCCCATCCTGCACCCTCTCTAATCCGGGATCCCTCTCACAATTTGGAATCACTGGCTCCTAACCACTCACCTGCCTGCCTGCCTGCCTGAAGTCCCTAACTGCTCCGTTGCTGTCTTGATGGCTCTAAGTGTTCTCCCCTACTGGCATGATCCCCCTAACTGCCTCACTACTCTCCCCTGCCGGCCTGATCCCCCTAACTGCTCTCCCCTCCTGGCCTGATCCCCTTAACTGTCTAACTACTCCCACCTGCCAACCTGATCCCTCTAACTGTGCCCTCCTGCAGGCCTGATCCCCCTAACTGCTCTCCCCTCGTGGCCTGATCCTCCTAACTGCCTAACTGCTCCCTGCTGCCAGCCTGATCCCCCTAACTGCCCTCCCCTGCTGGCCTGATCCCCCTAACTGCCTATCTGCTCTCTCCCTGGCATGATCGCCCTAACTAGCTAACTGTTCTCCCCTCCTTTTAAGAGGTGTTCCTCATTTACTACAGTCTTTTGGATGTCCTAGATAAGAACCTTCACTGGTTTTCAAAGCCCAATATTTTGGATATATAAGACAGTTTCCATTGAAATAGTCACATGATGAAAAGTCAAATGGGCAGTGATAAAAAATAAAAGATAAAGGGACGAAGGAGTTCAATTTAGGTAGAAAAGTATCAGAATAAAAGGCTAACTAGTAGACTGGTAATATGGCAGATCCAGCCAGCCATGAAAGGGGCATCCCATAAAACTGGTGTGCTTGATGTGAGATACAAACCCTTTTCTCCTCAAGGAGAAGCTCCAAGTTTGTGAATTCCCTCTCAAAGTGGATTACTACTATGGGGCGGGGTCTATCTGTCTTTCTGATCTCCATGTGTCTCGTTTTTTTGACAGGGATATACTCCCAAGGTAGTATACTCAGATACATATCCTAACTATTGTTTTATGGAAAGTTTTAAAACATTTTTTAAACCAAAGTACATGTACCTCTTATTATTCCCAAGAATTACTGCTCTGCATAGGCATAAAACTAAACCAAAAATAAGCTATCATGTATCACTTCCTAAAACAAATTCAATAATTCTTACCATATACTCTCCCTCATGCCCTACAAAATTGTAAATAAATAAATGAAACACCACTTGATTGCTGAACCTGCTTGTCTAAGCCCTGGAACAGCAGGTTAGGCCATCACCTGGGAACTTCTTAGAATGCAGTATCTTAGCCATCTCCTCCAACCCACCTCATATCACTTTAATCTTTTTACACATATTGCATCAGAATATGCAATTTGACAAGATACCCAAGTGACCTGCATAAGTTTGAAAAGGACTGTCCTGGACCACTGTGCTAACTCTATTCTTTCTCCCCTAATCCTTTTATAGCTGGCTGCATCTGTTACATCACCAAGTCCACTACTTAATCTATTCTGCTACTTTTTCTACCTAATTTTCACTCCTTTATTCATCTTCCTTTTTTTCCTTCCTTTTTTTTTTTTTTAATTTATTTCCATCTCTTTTAAAATTGCTCTTTTGATTTTCATCATCTGGCTATTCCAGTATAGCAGAAATTTTCAATCTTTTTCATCTAATGGCACATATAAACTAGTTACATTCTGCAGCACACCAAATAACCTGACCAAAAAATAGATATAAGTCTAATTCACACTTTTTAAGAGTAAAAAGTTTGCAAGAGGCTCTTATGTTGGTTGTCATTTGTTCCCAGTCTAGGGGAAAAAAGGTCAGTGAGCTGACTAAATTAGTCTGGTATTGCATGTCTTAAAAATTTCTGAGGCACACTAATGTGCCTACAGCAGCACACTCATTGAAAACTGGCATGCTAGACTATTTCATAGAACTCACAATCAATCAAAATGGTTTAAAACTTTCACCTCTAATATACAGTCATGTACTGAATTTCTGAATTTAAATACAGAACATATTCATTCCCAACAGAGAGGCATGTAAACATACAAATGAAAATGCTGACCTAGAAATGTTTGAGGCTGATTGAGTTTTAGGAGATCTATTTCACATCTCAAAAGCATTACAATGTTTCAACATATCCTATCATAAACCAAGGCCATACAACCAACTTAAGTTCTAAGAAATTAGAGTCTTCCTTAACACTGTAATAGAATATAAATTACATTTAAAGCTATATCAAAATTATACATTAAAAGTTTATCAAGCAGATGTACATTTTGACATATTTTACATGGGCTTTGCTCCCTTAATACTCACAAGATCAGCGTATTTCTTACAGAGAGCTGCCAGCTTCTCCTCTGGAGTTGAGAGAGTATTTAAGGCTTGCATCAATAATAATACTTCTTTTCCTAATAATTTAACAAGATAAAAGAAGAAAAGTACCAGAAGATAAAATTAATACAACCTGTAAATTCCAAATAAAATTTATGTTCAGACACTGAGAATATAATTTAAGGCAATATAATTAGGTATAGAGATTCACCTGCTAAATTACAAACTACTTTCAAATTGTGATTGAGTAGCCCCACATCCAAATTTCTTCACTCATCCTCTAACGCTGGTAGATATTGGCTAACTGGCACTTAAACAGTAGTAATACTTATTAAAAGTTTAAAAACACTAGCCAAATCACTGATTCCAAGTTAAGATATTTTCCTTAAAGATGAGAATGTTTTTAAGAACATCCTCCTATCAGGAACAAATATACAAGAAAGTTCAAAAAGCAAGCACACACTGCCTGTATGTAAAATGCACATAATCCATTATTAACATTTTTCCTGAGTTGTGTTTTCTGATGATTTACTAAGCATAATCTTAGTATTAACCAAGTATAGTGCCAAAAAAAGAAAGACAAATTAGCTCATCCCTTGAGAAAAGAGTTTTAAATAGTACTTCAAAAACTTTGGTGGGGATAAAAAGGGGGCTGAAATAAGTGTGAGAAAGTAAACAATAAAAGTTTTATTTCTTGATCTGGGGGTAGGAACTCTTTTTTTCCTAAAGTGTTGACTCTTGTACGTAAAATATTTTTCTTTTTATTAATCTGAAGAGAACTCTGATATGTGGTATACTTTATAGACTTCTATGGATATGGAAAGGAAGAACAGAGTGACTTCAAAATGAGTAATTTCCTACACATATAAAATTTTAGCACTAAAACCTTTTCTTATTCAAGTCCAAATAGAAAGAGGAATATAATTACTAAATGTATAATTAGTAAGAGTAAAAAGTAATTTAAAATTTTCTGTAGGTTTTACGATCCATTTAAAACTAAAAAAATTTAACCTGAAACTGTATTTTACAAACACTATTGGGGCTATTATTTTTGAAAATATTGGTCTTGTTTGCAAGAGATTATACTTTTTATATTCTTGAGAATAGATTAAAGAAAGAAAATTCTGGTTATAATCATGTACAGAAGTCAGTCAAATCAGACAAGGTAACTATTACGTATAAATGGAATACAATATTGAGGGGCAAACAGAATGGCAAAATAAGAATTTCAGATTTTATTCATGACATTTAACATACCACATTCTAATTACTAACTGTCAAACTAATACAGCAGTAGGGAGGAAAAGATACCTTAAAATCCACTCTTATTAATCCACTTTCTAAACAACAGATAACATCATTTTTAAATTTTAGTGAATATCCTTTAAATAAATAAATGAAGCATGTATAGTTTTAACAGCAATTACTGATCAAATAACAAGGCAAATCAAATACCATTTCTGCAAAACTGGCCACCAATATTTTCAGAAGAAATAATTTTTGATTATTCAGAGAGAAATAACCATGGTTCCTACAACTAAGCTTCCCAGTCTGCTTTGTTCACCTCCTGCATGGAATTGTAGCAGACAGGCACACTGACCTGATCAAAGAAAATAGACGTAGTAGCTAAGTAACATCAACCTCAAACCTGGTCATATTCCATAATCAGATGTGCTGTAGAAAATATAAGTAATGAGCTGTGTATAAAAATGTTTAACCACTAAGCAGAGAGTATTACCTAAAGTTCTTTCTTTGTTCTTGTTGCACTCTGAACCTTGTTGACTTTCAGAAGGCTCTATTCCAGCTTTAAGCCCAGGAGGTTTCTCTCTCGACTCTTGCATGCAGTACACTTGGCTCACCAAATTCCTATTTTTTATTATAAAGTCACTGCCTTCATCCTCTTCCAGTGAATGTTTGTTACCTGTGCCACCACAATTTGAGTCATGATGTTGAAGAATATCCTTTGACTGAGAGTTACACAACATGTCTGCTTTTACTCCTGGTCTGCAAATTCTAGATTCTTCCATTGTACCAATCACAAGCTAGAGAGAATAAGGTGGGGCGGGGGAGGGAGGAAGGAAAGAAGGAAAAAGCAGTTAAATATAATTAAGGGGAGAAACCTATGCCATACAGCAAAGTACAGTTTTTTATTTTGTTTGTTCATTTTTACAATGTAGTTTATACGTTGTTCATGTTTACATGCACATGGTATGATCAATAGTATATGTCATCATTTGACAGGGATTTTTCCCCCCCTTTCATAGTTTTTTATAAAACAATAATGTTTCTCTGAATCAAAAAAGAGAAAGAAAGGGAAGGGACTACCATAAAGATGGATTAGAAACCCCAAGGCTCTGTGTCTTCAACAATGAAGTGCTGGCAGGATCTATTAGAATCAACTTCTGAAGAACTCCAGAATCTTCTGAAAACTTACAGCACAAAATAAAAACTTATAGCTCAACAGAAAATAGCCCAACAGAAGACGTAGTGAATAAAAATGTAGAGCTCAATAGAAGGCTTAGTGAATAAAAAAGCAGCTGCTTTTAGTAGGAGAGTCCTGTGCAATTTCAAACTTCCTACCCACCATTCCTCACACCCCAAGGTCAACAACAGTCTAACGACAGCAGCCCACATTTATTTATTAGTGCAGGCTAATAGTGCCAGAGGAAACATTACTTTGAAAACCTTATGGTCTCATCCATAAGGTTTTCTGACTACTTCCTAAGAAACCTGTACATGAATTTGCCTTTATTTCACCCTTGGGAGAGCTGTCCTGGGAAGCTTTTAGATAAACATATACAAGTACTAACTTCAACAATAATCAAAAAGGCTTTTACAGATTACCACAAGACTAATCCATGATCTCAGTCTGGTTTTCAGTCTTGCCTTCAAGCTGTAAAGTGAAGGCTAAGGCATAGAAGTAAACAGCTGACTAAGCATTCTAAACTGCTAAAAAGAAAACATATATTGCTTATACTTTTGGACCAACTCTCCCTCTCTTCACATTCACCAATTTCCCTGTGTACCCTGTATATGTTCTGATGTTAGTCCCCCTCAAGTAGAAAGATGGCTAGGGTTGAAGTCAAGGGTCTGCCCATGCCCAAGAATAGACATGGCTGCTGTGTTGCATACTAGATAGAACTCATTAATTCTCATTGCTCTGGCCTATATTTTTTCTGATAAACTTTTAACAGCTGTGTGATCTGTAATTTAGAAAATTACACAGACTGGCAGATTAAAGACCTCTCTCTTTAGAACCACAACTGGGGAAATAAATCACAGCTCCTAAATAAATTATCTGAGTTATTCACATAGATACCCACACCAAGTGAAATCAAGTCAAAGGTCAAGCCAGTATTACCTAGATTGCTATAATTGCTTGTTGGGTTTCATCACTGTGTTGATCATGGAAAAACGTCCACCATGAGACTGGGAACAAAGTAAGGAATTCTTCATTTTTGACCCAGTTGTCTCCAGATTGGAAAGGGAACAGCACCAAGGGTACTGACTCCACCTTATCCAGGAAGTTTGAGCACATAAAACCTTTGAAACCTTCTCTAGGCTATTGGTCAGGGATACCTGATTGATAACCACCTCAGGTCATAGGGGTTGCTGCTCTACTCCCAGATAATCTGTAGTCTGATAATGGTACACTCTGGCATTTTTATACCCCGCCTCCCCCCACCCCCCAAAAAAATCCCATTTACCAATGAAACAAAACAATTAAGATACTTAGGAATAAAGTTACCCAAGGAGGTAAAAGACCTGTACTCTGAAAACTACAGGAAATTGAAAAAGAGATAAAGGAAGACATAAACAAGTGGAAGAATACACTGTTCATGGATTGGAAGAATCAACATCATTAAAATGGCCAAACTATCCAAAGCTGTCTATAGATTCAATGCAATTCCTATTAAAATATCAATAGCATATTTCACATACCTAGAACAAACACTCCAAAAATTTATATGGAATAAAATATTATCCTGAATAGCTGCAACCATCTTGAGAAAGAAGGACAAAGTAGGAGGAATCACAATACCAGATATCAAGTTACACTACAGTGCCACTGTTCTCTAAAAAGCCTGGTACTGGCACAAGAACTGGCACATCAATCAATGGAACAGAACAGGGAACCCAGAAATTGACCCAAGCCATTATGCTCAACTAATATTTGACAAAGGAGGCAAGAGCATACATTGGAGTCAAGACAGTCTCTTCAATAAATGGTGTTGGGAAAATTGGATAGATACATGCAAAACGATGAAACTAGACCACTGACACAATACACAAAAATAAACTCAAAATGGGTAGAAGATCTAAATGTAAGTCATGAAACCATAAAAATTCTAGAAGAAACCATATGCAGCAAAATCTCAAGACATCTTTCATAGCAATGTTTATAGATACATCTCCTAGGGCCAAGGAAACTAAGAAGAAAAATAAACAAATGGGACATCAAAATAAAAAGCTCGATCACAGCAAAAAGAAACCATCAACAGAAAAAGGGAGCCACTGAATGGGAGAACATAGTTAGCAATGATATATCTGATAAATGGTTAAAATACGAACTATATAAGGAATCCATAAAACTTAACAACAGGAAGACAAATAATCCAATTTAAAAATGGACTAAAGACTTAAATAGACACTTCTCCAATGTGGACATACAGATGGCCAAGAGACATATGAAAAAATGCTCAAGGTCACTAATCATCAGAGAGATGCAAATTAAAACAACAATGAGGTACCATCTCACACCTGTCAGAATGGCTATCATCAACAAAACAAACAACAAGTGCTGTTGAGGATGTGAAGAAAAGGGAACCCTCGTGCACTGCTGGTGGAAATGTAGACTGGTACAGCCACTATGCAAAACAGGATGGAGTTTCTTCAAAAAATTAAAAATGTAACTCCCATTTAACCCACTTCAGTGATCCCACTTCTTGGAATATTTCCTAAGAAATCAGAAACACTATCAGAAATAATACATGCATCCATATGTTCATAGCAGCACAATTTAAAATAGCTAAGATGTGGGAATAGCCTAAGTGCCCAATCCAGCAGATGAGTGGATTAAAAAAACTGTGGTACCCAAGCACACTCTTGAAGTATAAAATGGGGCCTAAAAGATTCAAACCCGAGGTTGTGTCTTATGACAGTGACATAGTCCTTGATCAGAAGAATAATGACAAGTTGTTAAGTACATTGCCCTCAGTCTTCCTGGGGTGGCCCACACAGGTTAAAAGGAAGACATAATGGATCTCTGTAAGGGCAATATGATCTTTCTAGACAAAAGGACTGCTGTGATAGGGAATGAATGAACAAAAGGTGAAGTTACAGTTACTGAAAATAGACACTTGTGGGAGCTAAAAAAAAAAAATTTAGGCACTGGAGAAGTAATATGTTAGACTCAAAGAGTATAAGAAGAAACATTAATCATTCTGTGTCTTTCAAAAGTTCCCCTAAAGTATTGCTCATAAAAATATACCGCTTAATATGGCTCTCCAAAACTGTTGCTAGCCCCTTACATTTAACAAATTACATGACTCTGTCTTCCAGCCAGATTGCCCCTTAACTGGAAAAAGCCCTGGATGCCCCAGCTTCTACACCTTCCAATAAAATGCTTATCAACATCACTGAATGGCTCTCCCACCCTCATTACTCTATTTATTGCCAAGCCATTCCAAAAATAGATAAATGCCATCTAACCTGTGTCATGAGCAGACAGGACATACTGGATTGAGTGGCCCAACATAGAGAAGGATGGGATTCAATTACTCAACTAGAAACCCTAATGATTACAAGTTGGACAGGGAGCCATGCCATAAGGCATTTTAGACATGTATCTATTGAGAACACAGATGTAACTTCAGTTGAGGAACTCCAACAATTATAAACACTTTCTTTCCAGAGGTAGCAGATGTGCCCCTTCTTATATGGAAGTCAAGCATTAACTTGCATGCCTTCAGAAAACACTCTGTCTTCTACCCTAAGAGATGATCACAAAGGATTATCAAGTGTTTAGGCTACACAACCAGTATTCCTGCAGCCCTCAAATAATGTGAATTGCTCTACAAAATAAGATTACCATGAGGAAATGGCCAGAGAGACAAATGACTCCCAAAAATGGCAGGCATTCACCAACAAAAAGTAGAATAGGATCTATCTGCAACTTTAGCTAAAATGGATAGCATTTAGGTCAGTCTCAACTCTATGGCTAGTGTTACTAGTGATGATAAAATTGCCCACTTTCTTCTTGAACACATCTTGCTGTACTTGGATCAACTGGAAATATCAATATGGAGTCTTAAGGGAGAAAGACATCTTGCTTTCTGAGGTAGACTCTGTTTATGAGATTTGTTAAGCTAGTTTGGTCTAGAACTATGAAGATAAAGCTGGCAGCCTATTGATGGGTATCCTATGAACAAATCTGGTTCCAACTTATGTTGGTCAGATTAAACACTGTGGCCTTGAATTGTATACTCTAGGGAAAATTCACCAGGACTCATGACAGTGTTTCTGCTTCTCCTCTGAATACATTCACAGACTGTCTTTGTTTCTGAATAGATATTTCAAAGATGCCCATAGAGTAACAGCTTTGGAAGAAAACAGATTATGTTCTCTACCTTTAAAGCAATGGGCAGGTTTGCTTACTGCCAATATGTTTCTGATTGCCTCTGTAATTAATTACCACAAGCTTAATGGCTTATCTTATTTATCTTACATTCCTTTTGGAAGCTCTAGAGGAGAATCTGTTCTCTTGCATTTTCAAGCTTCTAGAGGTTGCCTGCACTCCTTGACCCCTTTCTTCATCTTCCTAACCACTGGCTCCTAACCACTCACCTGCCTGCCTGCCTGCCTGAAGTCCCTAACTTCTGGTATATGCATTTCATATCCAGAAATGGTGAATCAAGTTTTATGCCTAATTGCCATCTTTTTTGGATCTCATACTTCTCTTCCTCTTTCATTTTTAAGACTCATTGTTATTTCCTTGGTCCACCCAGATAATTCAGGATAACACATCAAAATCCTAGTCTATGCAATCACATCTTTGCAGGTCCCTTTGTCCAATTTGATCATTCACATGACCCTGCTTAAGACATGAATATCTTTGAGCAGTCACTATTCAGCCTATCATACCACCCATTATAAAAGTTCTCTAAGCTTAGGATTATTCTTCAGAAATGCAAATATTATCTGGTTCTCTTTACATGATACTTTAGATACAGAGGTTCAGAAAACAAGTATAAATGAAGACACTTATACAAAACAAACCATGATCTTGTCTCCAAACTTTTCCCAGTATCCATAAACTATTGAAAAATAGTTGTCTAAAAGTAAATTAAACTCTTTGAACCTTCCTAGTTTCTTTTTTCTATGATTATTCATATTTGGATATTTGCCAGACCTATTTCTAGAAAATAAGTCCATCAATATAAATAACTGTTAATATCCTACCTTATAAAAGAGAAACATGCAAATTGACCACACCTTCGCTACACCCACAGCCAATCAGAGCGAACAAGATGGCGGTTAATTTGCATATGCGGGCGCTGAGTGGCCTGGGTCCAGGAAACATCTTCCGGACCCAGGCCGCTCCTAGCCTGTAGGCTCATGCTTAGGTCCTGAGCGGCAGGGGTCCCAGAACGCCCCCCTGGCCACTCGAAGCCTATGGGTGTAGGTGCCAAGCAACCTTAGCGACATGGGGATGTTCCGCCCCGCCCCCAGCGGCTTGCAAAGCCTCCCACATGAAGCAGCGGTTTGGGGCCACGCCCCCAGCCAAGTGCCAAGGACCAGGGGCTGCTGCTGGCCTCTGGGGTGTGCCGAGACCCTGGTGGCCACTGCTGCGTGCTGCCCAGGGTCCATGCATGTCCCGAGCCTGAGGCCCATGGTCAGGCTGGCTGCTGGCCTCCCCCAGCCGCTTGCAAAGGCTCCTGCACAAAGTGGCGGTTTGGGGCCACGCCCCCAGCCAGACGCCCAGGACCGGAGGCTGCTGCTGGCCTCTGGGGTGTGCCGAGACCCTGGCGGCCACTGCTGCGTGCTGCCCAGGGTCCCTGCAAGCCTCGAGCCTGGGGCCCATGGTGGGGCTGGCTGCTGGCCTTGGGGCGTTTGGAGACGGGGATGTTCCCGCCCCGCCCCAGAGGCTTTCCAAGCTCCAGCACCAAGTGGCGGTTCGTGTCCATGCCCCCAGCTTAGCGCCCTCCACAGGGGGATGGCTGCTGGCCTCTGGGGTGTGCGGAGACCCTGGCAGCCACCACCGGGTGGCAGGGACACGCCCCTAGCCCAGTGGACACAACCCAGGGGCTGCATGAGCTGCAGAGGATACACCATTTAAAAAAAAAAATTTATTGATTTTTTTTACAGAGAAGAGGGGAGAGGGATAGAGAGTTAGAAACATCGATGAGAGAGAAACATCCATTAGCTGCCTCCTGCACACTCCCCACTGGGGATATGCCTCCAACCAAGGTACATGCCCTTAACAGGAATCAAACCTGGGACCCTTCAGTCTGCAGGCCCACGGTCTATCCACTGAGCCAAACCAGTTTGAGAGTAAATAACTTTTCTGACAACTCATTGGCTAAGCTCCCTGTAGGCCACCACTTGCAGTGTTCTTGGTAATTTGGGTTATAAGAATCCAAGAAGGTGATCTAGGGCTTTTCCACCACACTCTTGAAGGAAAAAATGAAGGTCCCTTGAGGGGTCCCAGATTGGAGAGACTGCAGGCTGGGCTGAGGGACAACACCCCCCCACTTCCCCCCTCCCCGCCATGCATGAATTTCGTGCACCGGGCCTCCAGTATATTATAGTAACACTAGAGGCCCAGTCAGTGCATGATTGAATCATGCACGTGTAGGGTCCCCTACACGC
Source organism: Cnephaeus nilssonii (assembly GCF_951640355.1). NCBI lineage: Eukaryota > Metazoa > Chordata > Mammalia > Chiroptera > Vespertilionidae > Cnephaeus > Cnephaeus nilssonii. The sequence goes on along the minus strand of NC_137096.1, from coordinate 3,282,452 downwards.
TTTTGCTTTTGATCACAGGGAGCTGGGTGCCTGTCTGCTGGTGTCTGAGTGGACAGGCATCCAGCTGCCACGCTTTCACTTTCGATCGCTGGTGCACCAGGCATTTCAGAAGCCTCCGGCGTGGCGGAGGCTTCTGAAAGGCCTGGTGTCTGAGCGGAAAGGCATCCAGCTGCCACACTTTTGCTTTTGATCGCGGGGAGTTGGGTGCCTGTCTGCTGGTGCACCAGGCCGTTCAGAAGCCTCCAGCGCGGCGGAGGCTTCTGAAAGGCCTGGTGTCTGAGCGGAAAGGCATCCAGCTGCCACACTTTTGCTTTTGATCGCGGGGAGCTGGGTGCCTGAGCGGACAGGCACCCAGCTCCCACGCTTTTGATGGTCCGTGGCCGCTGAGGGGGGCTACCCTGCTGTTGAGAGGCGCAGGGGGTGGGACTCCCACCCCTGCGCCTCTCAACGGCCGCTGAGGGGGGCTGCTGCGGACACCTGGCTACTCTGCCGTTGAGAGGCACAGCTGGGTGTCCGCGCAGGCCCCCTCAGCGGCCGCGGATTTGGCCTCGATCTGGCCGTTGAGAGTCGCAAGGGGCGGGAGTCCCGCCCCCCTCAGTGGCAGCAGATCCTTGCCTCTCAATGGCCGGATAGGCCACCCCGAGTCCCGCCCCCCAGCCTCCCACTGCCCAATCGTGGGCGTAGCGGAGTGATGGTAATTTACATTTTACTCTATTATTAGATAGGATTCCAACCTTCAAATGAAAACTATAATTCTAGGACATTTCAGTCAGCCACAATGACTTTGGCAGCTTCTCAGTACTTAAAGACTTTTCTGATGTGACTGGTACTGTCAGAAATCTAATTTTTAATATTATATACCAATATCTGGAAGATCTATACAAATCACCGAATCATTCTTTTCCACATGACAATGCATTACAAAATGACTGAAAGGTATAAGATCCACTTAAAGGAAAAACCCCAGACCACTAGATTTTAACATAACACATTAAAACAAGTTCACTAACAGGGCTTAATTTTAAGTAGGATCTATAATAATAAAAGTGTAATATGTTAATTAGACCAGACATCCTTCTGGAGATCCTTCTGGATGACCTTCCAGATGAAGCCGGGGCTGCAAGGGAAGCCTGGGTCTCAGGTGCCAGAGGGAAGCTGGTGCTGGCAGCCGGGGGAAGGAAGGCCTACTCTTGCACGATTTTGTGCATCGGGCCTCTAGTTAAGTAATCCTCCTATATAATAAAGAGGTAATATGCAAATTAACCCTTACACCCTCACAAGATGGCTGCCTACAACCAGGCCAGCAAGGGGGTTATAGTGAGGGATGACCAAACAACTGAACAAGCAGGCTGCGTGGAGTGACCAGGCCAGCAGCGGGGTTAGTGAGGGACGACCAAACGACTTAACAGCAGGCTGCGTGGGGTGACCAGGCCAGCGGGGGGGGGGGGGGGGGGGGGGGGGGGGGCGGGCGTGAGGGGCAACTAGGCTGGCGGGGGAAGTGGGAGGCAGCTGGAGGAGACCAGGCCAATAGGGGGGTGACCAGGCCGATGGAGGGGGGTCAGTTAGGGGCGACCAGGCCAGCAGAGGAGGGCAGTTGGGGGCGACCAGGCCGGCAAGGGGGGGGGGCAGTAAGTGGCAACCAGGCTGGCAGGGGTGGGAGCAGTTAGGGGCGACCAGACCAGCAGGGGAGAGTGCAGTTGGGGGCAACCAGATCAGTGGGGGGGGGGGGGTAAGTTGGGGGCGATTATGCTGGCAGGTGGCGCAGTGAGGGGCAACTAGGCTGGCAGGGGGAGGGCAGTAAGGGATGACCAACCTGGCAGGGGGGCCAGTTAGGAGTGACCAGGCCAGCAGGGAGGGGGCAGTTGGGGGCGACCTGGCCGGCAGCAGGGGGCAGTTAGGGGCAACCAGGCTGGCAGGGGGAACAGTTAGGGGTGATCAGACCGGCACGCAAAGGCAGTGAGAGGCGATCAGGCCGGCACGGGAAACAATTAGGAGCAATCAGGCAGACAGGCAAGTGAGCAATTAGGAGCCAGTGGTCCAAAATTGTGAGAGGGATGTCTGACTGCCGGTTTAGGTCTGATCCCCAGCCTAAATCAGCAATCGGACATCCCCCAAGGGGTCAAGTGCACCTTACTGACCTGGGTTACAGGTTCAATCCCCAGCCCCAATTAGGGTGCATGCAGGAGGCAACCAATTTATGTGTCCCTCTCACATGGATGTTTCTCTCTCTCTCTCTCTCTCTCTCTCTCTAACCCCACTTTGCTCCCTTCCTCTTTCTCTCTCTTCTTCCTTCTCTCCCTCCCTTCCATTCTCCAAAAATCAATGGAAAATAATATTCTCTGGTGAGGATTTAAAAAAATGAAGTGATAGCATAATTAGATTATATACGATGTTTGCCTTATAAAACAAACACAAGTGATTGTATTTCAAACTAACACCTGTGGCTAATCCTGTATAATAAAAGCCTAATACACTAAGTGTCCAGTTATCCATTCAACCAATCAAAGCATAATCTACACTAATAAAAGAGAAAAATGCGAATTGACCATACCTTCGCTATGCCCACAGCCAATCAGAGAGTATGCAAATTAACCCAACAAAGATGGCGGTTAATTTGCATATGCTGAAGGAGGGAGGAGTGAAGACTGAAGACAGCATAGAAGGAAGAGGAAGGGAAAGCAGAAAGCAAGGCGGCTGTGGGAGGGAAAGCGCGGGCAGGGTGGGCGGCGGCCGCAGCAGAAAAGTGCGGGGCAGCAGCAGAAGAGAAAACACGGGCAGCGGTGGCAGGAGGGAAAGCGCGGAGGCGGGCGGCGGCTGCGGGAGGGAAAGTGTGGGGTGGGGGGCAGAGACGTGGGAGGGAAGGGAAAGCACTAGGCAGCGGCGGGAGGGAAAATGCGGGGCAGCGGTGGTGGTGGGAGGGAAAGCGCAGGGGGGGCAGCGGCTGCGGGAGGAAAAGTGCGGAGGGTTGGGGGCCAGCGGTGGTGGGAGGAAAAGCATGGGGTGGGGTGGGATGCAGAGGCGGCAGGGAAAGCGCAGGGGGGCGGGAGAGGTGGCGGTGGTGGGAGGGAAGCCCGCCGGAAGCCCTGTTCTTGCAGGAATCTTCCTGCAACGGGCCTCTAGTATGCTAATGATATGCTAAGGTTGCTCAACGGCTCGCTATGACATGCACTGACCACCAGGGGGGCAGACGCTCCAACCAGCAGATTAGCTTGCTGCTGTATGGCCATGCTCTGGAGCCCTCCTGCAGTCCCTCCCCAGCTGGCCAACCAATCAGGGGGGCTGCATAATCAACCCAAAAGGGGACGCCCAGGCCACCCTCTGCAGAACAACCCATCGGGAGGCTCCACGATCGAACAAGGTGGGGGGGTCTGCGATCATCCTCTGTGGGGCGATCAATCAGGGAGCAGCACTGCAGCGGGTGGGCAGGGCCTCCCTCTGCAGGGTAATGGATCTGGGGCCCTGCAATCAATCGCCCCACAGAGGGAGGCTCAGGCCACTGGCCAGTGATGCTGTAGCATGTGGGTAGAGCCAGCCAGTGATAGCCACGTGGAGGGAGGCCAGCCAAGCGATAGCAGGAGGTGACAGATGGCAAGCAATAGCAGCGGCGGGGGTGGGGCCAGATGCCAGCAGCCAAGGGAATGAAAGCCCTGATCACCAGACATGCCTAGGGACCCTACCCGTGCACTGCGGAGTACCCAGCTGGATCAGGGCCGATCGGCCTCCCCAACCTCCCGCAGCCCCTCTCCCCTGGCCAGCCCTGCCCCCAATCACCTCCCCCACAACTCCCGACGCTGACAGGAGGGAGCCTGATTCCTGTGGTCCCTCCCCGCAGCCAGCGTTGGTGACAGAGTATGTCTGAAGACCAACTATTGTCACAACGTACCTCTGCAGCCAAAGAAAGCTGGCATCATGGACAGAATGTATCTGAAGACCAATTATTGGCACAGGCCGGGCTGAGGGACCCTCCCCAAGTGCACGAATTTCGTGCACCTGACCTCTAGTCTTCAATAATTATGTTAAGAGAACATGAGATAAATGGAATGAATAATTCCTTTGGAGCCAAAAGAGCAATTCTCGGAATATACCACTTACCACCTCCTATGTGGCCATGGGGAGAGGTCAATCTCTTAGTTTCCTATTCTGTAAACCAGGATGTACAATACCTACCTCACAAAGTTGTAAGAAGATTAGATATAAAAAATGTGAATTGTTAGTCCATAGTCCAAATGTTTTAATAATTTGAGAATAAGGACTTTTTACAAAATGCACTCTCTCTTAATTTCCTATTACTATTGCCACAAATTACCACAAACCTTATAGATTAAAATTCACATTTATTATCTTAGAAGTCCAAAATAGGTCAGCAGGGCCACACAGCATAATATATCCACAGGTATCAGACATTAGAACACAGGCACCTTTCCGAGGGACATTATTCTGTTTACCACACAATCACAGTAATGTGATCTACATTTCAAATCTTAAACAACATATTATCTTCTAAAACACTTAGCCCTGGCTGGCTTTGCTCAGTGATTAGAGCATCAGTCCAAGCACCATAGGGTTCCAGATTCAATTCCCAATCAAAGGCATGTACCTGGGTTGCAGGTTCCGTCCTCCCCCCCACACCACCCCCCCATCCCCATCTTGTCAGGACGCCTGTAGGAAACCATCAATCATTGTGTCTCTCTTACATCGATGTTTCTCTCTCTTCCTCTCCTCCTCCCTCCCTTCCACTCTAAAAAACCAAGGGAAAAAATATTCTTGGTTGAGGATTTACAAAAACAATCCTACCTAATAATCCTACCTAATAATAGAGTAATATGCTAATTGACTGTACCTTTGCTACACCCACCAGCCACGCCCACCAGGAAACCGTCGCAGGGACACTGGGTGCGGCCGAGCCCAAGGCTGGGAAAGCCTCGGGCACCAGTGGGGAGCCTGCACGGATCGCAGGCAACCACCGGGGGTCAGCTCCTGCGATCCGTAGCAGGGAGGCTGGGGTGCAGCTGAGCCCAAGGCCGCCGCCCGGGGCCAAGCCCCGACCCTGAAAAAGAAGGCAGAAGGCGGTGGCCACAGCCAAGGCCTGCATCCCTGGTGCGGCAGAAAACTGGTGCAGGCAGCCAGGAGAATGAAGGTCTATTGCACGAATCTTCGTGCAAACGGGCTGATAGTACATAAATAAAAACTAAACTACTAGCACAACTTTTAGAAACCATTTCCCAGGTAACTAGTCTAACTTATGGGAACAGAAAAACAATGTCTTCTTTGCAAATAAATATTACTATGGCAGATTAAAGGTTTAAAAAGTGGAAAGTCATTCTTCGGAGATTTTAAAAATATTACATGGAATTTAAATCAACCCCCAAGAAAATAGATATTAATAAAAATTATTCTAGTAGCACAGGAAGACTGCATTGGTAATCTGATAGGCAAGTATTTTCTATCAAGTAAATTAATTTACAGAGGTGTTATGTGTCAACATAAATTAACTAGGAAATAAATTGAATCAAACAAATATAATCTCAGGATTTATATCTTTTCTCTTCTGAAAATGTCTACTTTGAAAAACATTAAACATTGCTAATCCTCAATGCTGTTAAACACTACATTCAATTTTTTAGACATATATTTTTTGTCATCTTTTTTTATTTTGTTAATCCTCACTTAAGGATATTTTTCCACTGATTTTTAGAGAGAGTGGAAGAAGGGGGAAAGACAAAGAGAAATATTGATGTGAAAGAAACACATCAATTGGTTGCCTCCTACAACCAGAGCCTCCATGGAGGAGTCTGCAACCCAGGTACATGCCCTTGACTGGAAATGAACCCGGGACTCTCTGGTCCACAAGCTGATGCTCTATCAACTGAGCCAAACTGGCTAGGGCTACATTAAATTTTTATTACATTTTAGCTTTTTCAAATACTGTCATATCCATTGTTTTTTATGAAAGTTATTTACATTATTACCAAAGAAAAATAAAGTGCAGGGTGAGAAGAAAAAGTAGGCAAAGTAGTTTATTTGAGACATTTGTTTAAAACTTACTTAATACAAGCAATCACTTTTCATGCAAGAGGTATGCTTTTTGTATTATCAATTACACAATCATATACTATATAAACTTCACTGACTAAGAGTTATGTCACTAAAGCAAGTTTTTAATTTTTAATCAAATTTGTTATCCACATGACCACTTCACAAAATTAAGCTTACAGTGGAGGGACATCACTGATAATTGTAAAGGGGGCAGTTCTAGAAATAGATTCCTACTCTAAAGCAATGATTCAGCTGGCAAAAACTGCCCAAATCAATTTTTTTGACATTCTGAAATCTAATAAAAAGTTACAACAACCAATGGAATGCTTATTGAAGAAAGAAGCTGCTACATTGTAAAAGACCATTATGACATTTTAAGATACCTACCTCTCCTTCCCTAATCTCTAGCTATGAAGTGGGTAACATTCTGATGCTTGCTATTGCCAGACTGGGTGATCAAGACTTTGCTCTTAAGAACACTAATGGTGGGTTTTGACTTATATGGCAGCTCTCCCCAAAGACTGGCTCAGGGATATGTCTTATTTTGCCAGCCTCGGAATTTTGTCAGGGCTGCTGTAGACTTCTGGTGTCAACTGTTAAAATAGCAGCCACAGCCACCTGAACCAAGGAATAATAAATTGACAACAGATGCAGCACACAGAATAAAAAGCATATAAAGAAGATTGGAAAAGAAGGCACATGAAAAAATAGGACTTTTCAAGAAGCTCCATGTATCTCAGGAAATGTAGAAGACTACATATATCCAGGGCAAGATGTATGCTCAGAAAATTCAATGTTTTATATCTGGTTGTGCACAAAGAGGAAGTATATATGCTAAGAAAAGTTTGAAAGGGTTAAAGAAGTTCACGAAACAAAGCTAATTTTACAATTACAATTTACACATTCAAGGAAATTTCTTTCAAATCAGTAGCTAATCTTGAAGTTAATAAAACAGACTTCAAAGACCACACAGGACAAAGTATCTATAATAATAAAAGGGCAATATGCTAATTAGAACGAACATCATTCCAGATGTCCTTCCTGACAAAGCCGGGGCGGAGAGAAGCTGGCCTGGGTCCCAGGTGCCTATGGGCAGCTGAAGAAGGGAAGCAGCCCAGGTCCCAGGTGCCAGAGGGAAGCCGGTGCTGGCAGCTGGAGGAAGGAAGGCCTACTCTTGCATGAATTTTCGTGCATCAGTCCTCTGGTACATAACATTCCAGATGACAACTCAAATATGCCAAACAGAAGGTGCAAGTTTTCAGGTTATTAATAAAAGAATAATCATGATGAAATTGCTAAAACCTATGATAAGAACAAATCTTCTACCTGTGAAATTGAAAAGAAAAAGAAATCTGTGCTGATTCTGCTGTCACATCTCAAACTGCAAGTTACAGTCCTAGTATGTGGTAAAAGTACTAGAGATGGAAAAGATATTAAATTTGTGGGTGGAAGGCCTGAACAGAAAACATGTTTCAATTCACAGCATCATTTTATACCAAAAAACACTGAGCCTATGTGAAGACTTCAGCAAGGGATCTCCTGAGACAACTGACACCAAACCACTTACTGGAAGTAGGAGTGATTATTCAGGAATAGGTTTGGACTGAAAAATAAATAACTAGAGAATAGAGAGAAAGAGACCACATTCACATAACTTTTATTACTATTGTAATAACTATTCCATTTTTTATTACTGTTGTTAGTCTCTTAATATACCTAATTTAAATTAAGCTTTATCATGGGTATGTAAGCATTGGAATAAACAGTATATACAGGGTTCAGTATTCCAGTGGGTTTCAGGCATCCACAGGGAGTCTTGAAAAATATCGCCCATAGAAAAGGAAGGGGCTATTGTACAAACTTTATAAAATAACTCACTATACAAGTAAGACAAAGTCACTAAACAAAGAACTACAACCAATAATGAGCAGCAACAACAAACCTTTCCAGAGTTCGGTATTCATAACTGCCTGTTCCTTACTTACTGTCTTGACCAAGTATTACTGAAGCTATTTTTCTTTCCACACACACCTGAATTCTGGCTTACCTATGATAAAGCACTAAAACACAAAATATGCCCTTATTAACAGCTAATCCCAATCATTAGCTAAGACACATTTCCCTGTACAACTGCAACAAACATCTGTCTGCTCACTGTTTTGTTTGCTCAATTTCCCCTTAAAAGATTCTATTAATCCTGCTTACCTTTCCCAATGAAAGAAAAATAATTATCTGATATTGTACTTAGTTTAGATGGAAAAACATAATAGTCAAAAAATTACAACAAAAAAACTACAAGTAGTAGTTGGTTTGCGACATCCCATGCACTGAAAGGACACCGATTTGATTCCTGGTAAAGGCACATGCTCAGGTTGTGGGCTAGATTCCCCATGTAGTTCTTCTCTCACATTTATATCTCTCTACTTCTCTTTCTCTCTCTCTCTCTCTCTCTCTCTCTCTCTCTCTCTCTCTCTCTCTCTCTCTCTCTCCCCACTTCCTTCTCACTCTATAAACACATAAATTAAATAAAATAAAATAAGTAAGAAACATGAAAGTTTGGGAAGCTTACAGGAATAAAAGAAATTAAGACAAAAATGTTTTTGAGGAAGAAGGCCTGACACTAAGCTTACTAGATATATATTTTAAATCAATTGTTGTAAATATCTGCCTATTTACAAAGTGCTAAAGGGAATCAGAAAAACAACATATCAACAAAATAAGAGCATTAATATGTTACTTTAAAATGAACCAAAACAGAAATTACACAGCTAAAAGTTCAATAACTGCAATTAAAAATTCACGACATGTCCTGGCTGATGTGGCTGTGATTGGAGTGTCGGTCTGCGCACTGAGGGTTGCTGGTTCGATTCTCAGTCAAGGGCCATGTGCGTGAGGTACAGGTTCAATCCCTGATCCCAGTCAAGATGCATTTGGAAGTCAACCAATCAATATAACACGTCAATGTTTTTCTCTCTCTCTCTTTCTCTCTTCCTCTCTCCCTCCTCTCCCACTGTCTCGTAAAGTCAATGAGAAAAATATCCTCTGGTGAGGATTAACAACAGCAACAAAAAAAATTCACTACACAAGTTCAACAGCAGAATTTAGCAGGCAGATGAATCAACAAACAGAAAGCTAGATCAATTAAAATTATGCAGTTTGAGAAACTGAAAGAAAAAAATCAACAGAACTTAAGAGACTTATGTGACACCAGCAAGTATAGTGGTATACACATAATGAGAATCACAGAGGACGAGGAAAGGGGCAAGAAGCATATCTTAAGAAATAATAGCCAAAGAACATCTCATATTTGATGAAAATCATCAATCTACACATATGCTCAATCTAAGTATGATAAACTCAAAGATTATCCTTCAAAATGAAGATATTAAAACACTAGAGGCCTGGTGCACGAAATTTGTGCACGGGTAGGGTCCCTAGGCCTGGCAGGTGATCAGGGCCAATTGGGGTCTCCCTTCCCCGGCTGCCAGCTGCAGCCAGGGTTTTCCTTCGTTCTGCCTTGCCCCTGGTGGTCAGCGCACATCATAAGTGAGCGATGGAACTCCCAAGGGGACACTTTGCATATTAGCCTTTTATATATATAGATTCCTGATAGCCCTGGCCAGTGTGTTCAGTGGTTAAGAGCGTCAGCTCAAGCACTGGAGGGTCTCAGGTTGGATTCCTGGCTCCAGTTGGGGCATGTTCAGGAAGCAATCAATTGATGTGTCTCTCTCACATTGATAGTTCTCTCTCTAAATATCAATGGAAAAAATATCCTGTGGTGAGGTTTAACAAAAAAAAGAACAAAATAAAAAAACATTCCCAGTTAAATAAAAACTTCTAGTAGATCTGCAATACAAAAAATCCAAGGAGAGTCCTTCAGACAGAAATAAATGGACAGTCCAAATTAACTCAAAACCATAACCAAATAAATAAACAATAATAATAAAGATAACTGTACAATAATTATAAAAAAGTTTTATTGTATTTTTGGTGTGTAGCTCCTTTTTTATCTACATGACTTAAAAAGCAACTTAAAAAATAATTATAAATCTACATTATTAGCAAATAGATGCATTAAGATTTAATCTCTGACAAAACAAGACAGACCTGTATACAAGCAGATTTTTTATATAGTAATGAAACTAATTTGATGTTAATTCAAAAAAATAAATGTAAGATGTCAACTGTAATACTGCCCCCCAGGAATCCACTAAAAAGTAACTACACAATATAAAAAAGAGAAATGAGAACAGAATTAAAATAATCTATTACAAAAGAAGGCAGTATGAAGGAAATGAGAAAAAGATAAAAGACAGATAAAAAACAAAAAGCAAAATGGCAGAAGGATATTCTTCCCTTACAGTAATTAGTTTAAATGTAAGTGAAATAAACTCTCCAATCCAAAGGCAAAAAATGAAAAAAAAAATTAATGTATTCTTATTAATTTCAGAGAGGGAGAGAGAGATATAAATACCAATGATGCGAGAGAATCATTGATCAGCTGCCTCCTGCACATCCCGCACTGGGGACTGAGCCCGCAACCTGGACATGTGCCCTTGACCGGAACTGAACCCAGGACCCTTCAGTCCATAGACCAACTATCCACTGAGCTAAACCAGCTAGGGTAAAAACGACACATTTTTTAAACCATAATCCAATTATATGCCATCGACAAAAGAATCGCTTTATATATAAATAGACTGAAAGTAAAATGACAGAAAATGATATTCCATGACAACTGTAAGCAAAAGAAACATAACCCTGGCCAGGTGGCTCAGTTGGTTGGAGCACTGTCCATACACCAGAAGTTGGGAGTTTAATTCCCTGCCAAGGCACATAGCTAGGTTGCGGGGTCTCTCCCCATTGGGGATGTTCAGGAGGGAACAGATTGATGTTTCTCTCTCACACTTGTGTGAATATGGAAAGTTTGTAGGCAATGCCATCCTCCCTCCTTCTTCCACACACACCAAAGGGTTTGAGGTATGGTGCTTCATACCAGTCAGGATGCTAAGTAAAGCCTGGGTGTATGTTGCAGGGGAACAATGCAGCACCCTCCTTCAGTCAGTCATAGAAAAGGGACAAAGTCTAACCTGTGTCGATGGACTGAAGCCTTGTCCACCATGAAGTGAATGGGCCCAATCAGGACATTCAAGAGTAGAAGAAATGCCAAAACAACAAAGTATATTTTCTTGTCAATGGTGAAACCTCTTTCCAAAGGAAACCTAAAAAAAGGCATAATATCTTACATTTATGCTGGGGATATTGGCATGTCTTCTTTCATACCAGTTTCCACACTGACTCTGTGGGTGTAAAAAACACCTTGTTGTAAGAACTCGAGGTTATAGAGGATTATGTGAAAAGAGCCTTGGATTGTGTTCTGACTAGAGTCAGCTGGGCTGAGAAGAAGAGGTGGGTTGGCAAGTACTGGCACTTGGAGTCCACACAAGTGCTTGACCTAGTTGCATTGGGACTTATTCTGTGAGCACAATTCCATTTCCTCTGTTGGAAGCATCAAATGCCTGTAAATGTATCAGCAGTTGACTGGCATCTATTTGAATTCCCACAGTCCAGGTTACCCATGGCAGAGAGAGCACCCCTTACTGCTCCTCTCAAAAGAGCCACTGATACTTAAGTCTCATGCATTATCACAGCTTTAGAGGAGAGACAGGTTTCTCCTGATGCATTAGAAAGCATTGTAGGGCAAAGGAAACTAAGGGGAAAATAAAATAAAAAGCTTCTGCACAGCAAAAGAAACCATCAACAAAACAAGAAGAAAGCCCACTGCATGGGAGAACATATTTGCCAATGTTATCTCCGATAAGGGCTTAATCTCCAATATTTACAGGGAACTCATACAACTTAACAAAAGGGAGATAAACAATCCCATCAAAAAATGGGCTAAGGACCTAAATAGACACTTCTCCAAAGCAGACATACAGAAAAGAGACATATTAAAAAATGCTCAAAGTCACTATTCATCCTAGAGATGCAAATTAAAACCACAATAAGGCACCATCTCACACCTGTCAGAATGGCTACCATCAACAAATGATAAGTGATGGGGAGGATGTGGAGAAAAGGGAACCCTTGTACACTGCTGGTGGGAATGCAGACTGGTGGAGTTTTCTCAAAAAATTAAAAATGCAACTCCCATTTGACACAATAATCCCACTTCTAGGGTTTCTTATCCTAAGAAACCCAAGGCACACATCCAAAAGGATATATACATCTCTATGTTCATAGTAGCGCAATTTACAATAGCTAAGATTAGGAAACAGCCCAAGTGCCCATCAGCAGATGAGTGCATAAAAAAATAGACTACTACAATGGAATACCACGCGGCAATAAAGTAAAAATCCCTTACAATTTGCAACAGCATGGAGGGACCTGGAGAGTTACACCGAGCAAAATAAGCCAGTCAGAGAAAGATAAAATATCATCTCACTCAAATGTGCAATCTAATGAACCAAATAAACTGATGAACAAAAACAGACCCAGAGTCACAGAAGCATGAACAGACTGTTGAACTTCGGAGGGAAGACAGGGGAGGGTGGGTGGGAAGAGATCAACCAATGAACTTATATGCATGAGTGCATAACCCATGATAGAGTGGTGAAGGCCTGGGGTGAGTACAGGGTGGAGTCTGGCCAGAGAGGTCAATGGGCAGGGGGCCATACATAATACTTTCAGTAATAAAGATTTATAATAAAAGAAAAGCATTGTAGAAAGGGGTGGGAACACAAACATTTTGATTCTATGGCAAAATAGGAGAGGTTTTGTATTTGCTATGCAACTCTTTAAAAGAGTTATCTTTGTGCCCAGGCTCATGTGGCTCGTTCGAGTCATCCTGTACAATTTACAATAGCTAAGATTTGGACCTGGAGAGTATTATGCTGAGTAAAATACTGTTTATTATTTCTATTCATGGCATATACCTACATTGTAGGTTCGATTCCCGCTGGGTGCATATGGGAGGCAATAGATCAATGTTTCTCTGTCTCTGAAATCAGTGATAGCATATCCACAGATGAGTATTAAAAAAAAAAAAAAAAGTGGCAAACCTACAATTGCACAAAATAGTCTTGAAAGCAAAAAATTATTACAAGACAAAATGCATTAAATTTTGGTCAAAGAATCGTCAATGAAAAAATATATGACTACAAATGTATATGCACCTACCATCAAAACTGAAAAATGCAGAAGGAAAAATAAACAGAAATCATGGAAAAAATAAGCTATTCTAAAATAACAGAACCCAATAAAAGCCATCTCCTAAAGAGTCATTTTTCTTTTAATTTCCTCAATAACTTTTAAAATAACTAAAATTATACATTATTTCTGCTTCCTAAAAAAGAGGCTCAGAAGTTAAAAAATATTTTTCAAGTTAGTGATCCAGAAGAAATTTAAAAAATTAATGATCATAAAGAATTTACGTACAAGTGATTTTACTGATAGAAGATATTTTCTCAACTTTTTAAAGTGAAAATTGAAAAAGTAATATTTAATCAAGTATTTCAATCTCAAGCCATAGTCTGTTAAATGAGGAAAGGAACTGAAAAGTAAAAAGATTCCCAGAAAAACATGAAGCAAGGAAATGAGAAAATGAGTATACAAAATGAGACAATAGAAACACAGATAGGTTCTACTCATATCCAGCTATTAACCAGAAAAGGTTTAAATGCTTATTGATTAAATCTTTCTTGCTAATTCAACAATTTTCTATTCTCATCCTAAATAGTATAAATAGGAACTTATGTTCCAAATTCCAGTGTTTTGCTTTCTTTTTAATCAGAGTTATTCCTTGGGAAAGAACCTACAAAATCATTGCCCAAAGTGACAATTTGTACTAGGTATAGCAGAGATTTTGAACTGGTGTGCCTCAAGAATTTTTAAAACATGCAAGATGGGCACTGATTTCTTTTTCCTTAGATTGTTAAATTTAAAAATGACAACAGCCAAAACAAATATATTTTTAAGTGTGCCACAGAATTTTAGTAATTAATGTGTACTGATATGAAAAAGATTGAAAATCTCTGGAACATGTTCCATCCTCAGCTTCTTTTTCAAACCTGCAAATACTGTATCTTTTGAAGCTCATTAGACATATTAGAATATTATTTTACAATTTCAGGAGTGAAGGTTTCAATATATTCAAATGAAAGGCCCTTTCCCTGCAATTTATCACTCCAACGTGTGAAAACCGTACACATATAGCCCAGCTGCTAGATATTTGTAGAATTCTAAGCACTAAGCCCAGAACAAGTGGAGTTCTACCATTATGAAGGTCTCAACATTCTTGTATTCAGAGAGAGGTAAGTAAAAGACAAGTGGAATATTACAACGTGCTTTCCAGAATGAAAGACAAAAGGCTAGGTGGGAAAAGGCTGAAGCACACCACAAAGGGAAGAAAGAAGGAAGACAGACACACACCACACACACACAGTGAATGAAATAGTTATTACAAAGACTATGATGCTCACCAATTTTGTTAGACCGAGGTCCTCCGAAACCACCTCCGCATCGTTTGGCCACATGTCGATTCTGGCAAGAGCCACAAGTTCAGGAAACAAATGACCCTAACATCTCTGACTCGGTCTCCAACCAGTCCGCGATTTGGCGGACAGCAAAAGACCAAAAAAAAAAAAAAAGGGGGGGGGGGGGGGGACACCGCCATTATTTAACTGCGCAACAACCTGGCCTTGTCTGCCCGGGCTCACCTCTCTGAGCGTCAGCGCACCTGCCGAAACCCGAGGGCAAGCCCTCACTGCGGCGCCCACCACCGAAGGCACCTGGACAGTGTGGGGTGGAAGAATGGACAACGGAGTCCTAGGATCGTGGGGAGACCATGTATCGCTTGCCGCACGTGGTGTCACAAACTGCACTCCCCTGCCACATTCCCTTTATCCTTCAGTCTGGACTATATTTTCATCTTCATTACTCAGCTGAGAGTTCTAAAATCCAAAAATTCCCCTCCACTCCGTTTATTCCGATACAACGCCACACACACCTGTTCCCGATGTCGTCACCCTTGGAGGAAAAAAATCCGAAAGTTCGTCTGGTGGCTAGGGTTAGTGTGACAAGCGATCCAGTTCACTCTATACCCTGGCGCCCAGGGGCAACCAGGACATTTCCCGAACTTACCGGCTACCGGCTTGGTTGTAGTCCGATCCTTTCCGGTTTCAAAGGTGTCCTCAGAGGCGCCGCCTATTCCCCATGCTCCCTCTTTTACCTGCGTCGCGCAGACGTAACGGAAGTACACCCAAACTCTAAAAGGAACTAGCAGCCTGGCAGCCAGTGGCGCTCCTAAGCTTCCGAAATCCAGAGGCCAATGACTGCGCCGCAGGCTACCCACGTGACCGGAGATGGTTTGGTCCCTACGCTTTACTGTGAGATAGGGGTGGGGAGCAAATGACACTGGGCTGGATTTATAAACCAAAGGGCAAACAGAGGGCGAGTGAGTTCGCGCAGACCGAGAAACATTATGGAAGGCACTGCAAGTCCCAGCAACCCGCGCGACCCTAATTCTGAGTTTAGGATGGGGATTAGAGCGCAATTGTAAATTCTGAAAAGAAAATCCGACGTGCTACGCGTGCAGCCCACTGGGATTTGTAGTTTTCAAGGGGAGTATGTACCCCAGTGATTAAAGGCACTAGAAGAACTTTGGAAATATTCCAATGTTTGAGAGGACGAAAGATCAGGGTCAGGTGAGAACAATCATAATGTGTTTGTGTTCCAGTTCGGTCACGTGCTGTTCTCAGCCAGAATCATTTGGGGCAAAGGGGTCTTACTTCGCAAAAAAAGCGTACTGGCTTTTAGAGTACTGGCTTTTAGAATTTCAGTTTTCCTGCTGGACACCTGTCTAGAGCTCTGCCTCTATCCCAGAATCCTCAACATCGTTTACCCCTCCAGAATTACAGCATAAGATAGAGATCACTGAGATCTTTGGCTAACCCACCCTTCATTCAAACACAGTGATCCACAATTGCTTCAGGATTCCTTCTAGTTGAAACGATTCTATTGTCTCCACCATGTTTCCTTTCTTAGTTTTATAATAAATTTGGTTTCTGAAAGGTTTAAGTCCATGGTGCTAGAGCAGGCTAAATAGCCATCTCAGACGGTGAATAAAGAAAAACTGAATTTTTTAATGAATGGCATATTCTTAAGGGAAGGGCTACACAGCACTGAGACAAGGGGTTGAGGTCAATAATGGCAGCAAAAATGTACTTAGGCCAGTGAAACAAAGAAGGGTATAGAAGAAGCAACAGGGAAGTCTCAGTTGGGCTGCCTTAGCTCACTAACAAGTGAGAGAAAAGGGGGCCTTGGAAATAGATTCAAGGGGTTAGCCCCAGATGAGCTGCGGCTGCCCATTGCTCCCCTGGTATTGACAGTGATAGGGGCAGAAATAGAATGTTGGGCAACCAGCTAGAATTGTAAGAAATATTAATCATGCTCTGTTACCCATTATTGTTTTATTCTGATTAAAGAAGGCACATTCTAACCTGGCTGGCAGCTGCATTGGGGACCTGGGAGCTTACCTGGAAGTGCAGACCATCATCCCCATTTGGAGCTGCCTATTATCATGGAAAGATTAACAACTTTGCTGCAGAAACCAGAGCAGCCAGACCTTTGAAGATCTCTGCACTTTTTTTCCATATCACTGAATCCTTTAAAGAACCCTCTGCTTACCTGTAAACTGCCCATTTTTTTGCCTATTTCTCCAAGTAATCCTTTGTACATCTACCAATATAAGCAGGGTAGAACAGATTTCTGTGGATGATCTGCTGCTCTCCTATGCTGTTGGCAGGATTGGAATAAAAGCTCATAATTTTCAAACCTATCTGCTTAATTGGTTCAAGTAGTGGTAGTGACAGGCAGCACAGACCCATTGGTTGTCTGGTTACAGTTTCAAGTCCCTGAGGCCTCTTAGAGGTTAGGAAATATATAACGTGGGGGAAGGAGAGAAGGAAATGGCACTATTGCACTCTTTGGAGGGAGAGTGTGCACTGGATCCTTTCTTAGTTTATTTACTTCTTTCTTGCTGGTGTAAATCTTAGGGGAGGTCCTAGGGGAGGACTTAATAGAATATTCATCATCTTCTCAGATGTAGTCTTTGAGGGTCCTGGGTCTCTACTGACTGGTTGACACCAGGGAAAGGGGTCATTATTCAAAGTAGCTTGTCCTGAGGCAGCCATGGTGTCATTTGTCTGGTTTTCCTGGTTTTCTGGGCTTGGAGCTGAAATACACCTGAGGCCTAGAGGTTATCTTTAGGGAGGAACAGGTCAGAGGGACTAAACCTCCTGACCGGTGATATGATAGGGGAGGATAGGTTACCCTCAGGGCAAGGTTCCTATTTTCCAAGTTTTACCACTTATTAGGAATCTGGGGCTTTCTGCCTTTTAAGTTGCTGTACCTAGCCCATCTTCCTGGCTCTCCTCATGTCTGTCGAACAGTTTCTAGGTTTGTTTTTTTCTTTGTTTTTGTTGTTGATATTAGGGTTCTGAAGAATGTTTCTTTTTATTATTATTACTAGAGGCCCAGCGCACAAAATTTGTGTACGGGGGAGGGATTGGGGGTGGGGAAGGGACTACTTCAGCCCAGCCTGCACCCTCTCCAATCTGTGACCCCTCGAGGGATGTCCAACTGCCTGTTTAGGCCCAATCCCAATCCAGGACTGCTGGCTCCCAACTGCTTGCCTACCTGCCTTCCTGATTGCCCCTAACCACTTCTGCCTGCCAGCCTGATAACCCCCTAACCACTCCCCTGCCAGCCTCATTGATGCCTAACTGCTCCCTTGCCAGCCTGTTTGCCCCTAACTGCCCTCCCCTGCAGGCCTAGTCACCCCTAACTGCCCTCTCCTGCAGGCCTGGTCACCCCTAACTTCCCTCCCCTGCAGGTCTGCTCCCCCCAACTGCTCTCTCCTGCAGGCCTGGGTCCCCCCTACCTGCCCTTTCCTGCAGGCCCAGTCACCCCCAACTTCTCTCCTCTGCCGGCCTGGTCACCCCTAACTGCCCTCCCCTGCAGGCTTGATTGCCCCCAACTGCCCTCCCTTGCAGGCCTGCTCCCTCCCAACCCTTCCCTGCTGTCCTGATATTCCACAACTGCCCTCCCTTGCAGGCCTGGTCCCTCCCAACTGCCCTACCCTGCTGGCCATCTTGTGGCAGACATCTTGTGTCCACATGGGGGCAGCCATCTTTGACCACATGGGGGCAGCCATCTTATGTGTTGGAGTGATGGTCAATCTGCATATTACTCTTTTATTAGATAGGATAAAGGCCTGGTGCACGGGTGGGGGCCAGCTGGTTTTCCCAGATCAGGGTGGGGGTTCCCTTGGAGCATGGGGTGGCCTGGGCAAGGGGCCTGTGGTGATTTGCAGGCCGATAACGCCCCCCACTGACCCAAGCAGAGACCCTGATATCTGGGACTTATTTATCTTCTATAATTGAAACTTTGTAGCCTTGAGTGGAGGCTAGGGTCAGCCAGAAAGCTTGGCTTCTTCCATTGCCTGGGAAACCCAAGCCTCCTGCTTGCTCCGTGGCTGCAGCCATCTTGGTTGGGTTAATTTGCATACTCACTCCTGATTGGCTTGTGGGCGTGGCTTGTGGGTGTAGTGGAGATATGGTCAATTTGCATGTTTCTCTTTTATTAGTGTATATAGGTGTTCTTTATAAATACTGGATAAAAGATCCATATCAGATATGGTTTGCAAATACTATCTCCCATTCTGAGTTAATTTTTTCAATATTTATAAAATCCAATTTATTTTCTTTTGCACTTGGACTTTTGATGTTGTATGTTAGAAACCATTGCCTACAGATGTGATGATTTATGGTTTGTTTTGTCCCAAACGTTTTGTAGTTTTAGTTCTTACCTTTATAACCTTAAACTATTTGAATTAATTTTTGCGTATGGTATATGGCAAAATTTAACTTCATTATTTTACTTGATAACCAATTATCTTAGCACCATTCTCCCCCATTCAGTGGTTTTCACACACTTGTAGAAAATCAACTGAACAAATTGTGCATGTTTATTTCTGAGATCTAAATTTTATTCCATTTATCTACATTGTCTGTCAGAAGTATTGTCATGTGATTTTGAGAAATTATTTCCAAAATGATTTGGTTTTCTGGGCCCTATGTAATTCCCATATGAATTTTAGGATCACCTTGTGCATTTTGGGGAAAGCAAAGCAAAACATAGAAGTCTTTCCTTTTTTTGTTGTGTTTTTTTTTGTTTGTTTGTTTAGGTCTTTTAAAAATTCAACAATATTGTTTAGTTTTTGTGCACAAGTACTGCACTTTTTTGGTTAAATTTATTAGTATGTGTTTTATTCTTTTTGATGCTATAGTAAGTAGAATGTTTCCTTAATTTAATTTTTGGATTATTCATTTCTAGTATATGAAAATACAAGTAGCCCTAAGCGGTTTGGCTCAGTGGATAGAGCATTGGCCTGCAGACTGAAAGGTCCCAGGTTTGATTCCGGTCAAGGGCATGTACCTTGGTTGTGGGCACGTTCCCTGTGGGGGTTGTGCAGGAGGCAGCTGATAGATGTTTCTCTCTCCTCGATGTTTCTAACTATCCCTCTCCCTTCCTCTCTGTAAAAAATCAATAAAATATATTTTAAAATACAAGTAAATTTTGTGTGTTAATGTTTTTTACGGCAGCTTTGCAGAATTCATTTATTATGTGTGTGTGTGTTCCCATTCCTTTGTATTTTCTGTATACAAGAGCATGTCTTGCAAAAGTGTTATTTGTTTTCTTTGCATATCTGGGTGCCTCCAGTTATTCTGTTTCTTCAGAGTTGGGTCCTTAGTGTTAGAGTTTGGGGTGATGCTTGAAGAAAAAAATCACAAAACTCAGGATCAAGTTTCCAAAGTAAAAGTTTGCAATTACATTAAGAAAGCAAAGGACTGAAAATATAGTCCCTAATTTGTAAAGGAAAGTTCTGGCGTGTCTTGCATGATGAAAGAGAGGTCAGGGAAAAATTTTATTGGAAATCCCTTTTTCTTATCCTTACTTTCAACCCAGCCTGGCAGTTCATTACTGCCAGATTAATGGGATACTTCTTATAGCCTGCAGCCAAGGTGGTGTGGTCATGCCATATCACCTACACCTTTCTGTCCTCCACTGTGGCCAAATAGACCACAACTCTATATTATTTGCCATCCCCCTCAGCTGGGAAGGAGGGAGTCCTCAAGAAAACCTTCAGCTCTTCAGTCAGGTTAAGTGACAGCTGGTTCTGAATTTACTCTGTTCTGATCCCCCTTACAGCTCTGCCCCACGTTGACATACAGGATGTTCTGTGTCCTGGAACAGTAGGGAGAAAAAGGCCACAGTGTCCTCCTGCCCAGGTGCAGTGTGCAGGCTGGCTCCTTGCTACATACAACTAGATCACAACTCCACTCCCACACCCCCATTGAAGAGGTGACATCATTTGGAAGGGACTTGTATGCTGGGTACTCAGTGTTCTACCAGCCTCCAGGGCTGGGCAGTAGAGCCCAGAGGAGGACTGAATAGCTATGATAGTAATTCCCTGCATGGGAGAATGGCACCTTCAACATCTTGTCAACACTGTTATAGTCAGACAGTCTTTGCCAGTGATTCAGTGTTTCTTTATGACTTCCTTCTCCACAATACTATAATAATATGTGCAAAGCACACAAAACTGCACTCTCTGTGGAATATTGATGTCTCAGGACAGCATTATATGGGTGAACACTGCACTGCACTTTGCTCAAAGAAAGCCCTATTCCCATTCTCCATGGAAACTATCTAATCAATAATTCCCGAACCTACACCAGGACTAATTCTGTTGTCCCTCTAGGAATTAACTTCCTCTCAGGTCCATAAAATTCTTCCACCATGAATGCTTTAACTTTGTCTTTCTGGGAATTGACCATGTGAACAGAAAGGATGAAAAGGCAGTCCCTGTGATTTCCAGACTGTGGAAGGAGCTGCCTAAAATGTGGGCTTTGGAAGCTGCCTCACCCAGAGTATGGTGGGGATTTCAAATAGAGAGATCTCAGAAAATAATTCAGTATTTACTAAATAACATTGACTTTTAAGGCAGATGGGGCCAGGTGGAGGCAAATTTCACCTGAATTCTAACCCCAGTTCAATGAGAAATACTAGACTGGCTTCCTGAGAATATATGAGGAGTTTTATATCTGTACTAGGAGAACAGTGGCACAATCCTGCAGAATTCACACAGGTATTTGAAGACCAAAATATATTAGTAGAATAGGAAAAAGCATGATATAAATACAGCCTAACCCTTTCACTTTACTATGATCAATGTTAGTTTCTTATCCTAGAAAAAACAGTCCTTTTCTGATTAAAAGTAAAAATTTAAAGCTCTTTTGCAAATCTATATAGTAATATAAGCAACCTAATACTTTGAAACTCTTTTCTGTTACTCCCAGTTAAGTTTCTGATGTAACATCAGAGCTTTCTAAATGCTATAAAGACATTGGGAGTAAACAAAAAGATTCTGAGGTCTTTAGTGGAAAAATTAATGTTTGCAGCACACAGTTCCAGGTTCTCTCCTTTTATTGTCTTGATCTATTTTACAACATTATCAATTGTAGATAACTTACAGCAATGAAAAAATAATTCTTATTTACAGGCATTTAAATGAATTCTGGGCAGTGGATGTTTGGTGAACTGCCCCCCCACACACACATCTCCCACCCCCACTTTTCTAGCTACAAGCCAACAAATTCCAATGATTCCCAGTAAAAAACAAAATCTAGGAGAGAGGCATGAGATGGATTCTCCCTCAGAAGGAACCCATAGAGAGAAACAACCCTAGTAACAACTTGATATTAGACTTCTAGTTTCCAGAACTGTGAGAGAATAAAGTTATTTTATTAACCTAGTTTATAGTAATTTGTTATATCAGCCCTAGAAATACCATTTACATAAGTATCTCAACATTTCTATACTCCATACTAAAATGATGCTTTTTTTCTTTGAACTGATTATAATAGCTCACTGATACTCTGGTTAACTACAATCATTATATATAATAAAAGCCTAATATGCAAATTGTCCCCTCGACTACAGTTCCACTGGGAGTTCCACCTCTTGACCAGTTGCTATGATGCACACTGACTACCAGGGGCAGACGCTCCGACCAGTAGGTTAGCTTGCTGTGGGCACTGGTGGACTGGATTGGAAAGTGAGGTGTGAGGTGAGAGCCCTCAGCAAGTTCCCAGGGTTTGGCAGCCCTGGCCAGAGGCAGGCAGGAGTGGTAGCCAGGAGGGACTAGGTGGCGTGGGAGGTTGCTACACATGATCTGTGGACTCTGCAGCACTCTGCAGCCTGTGGCATTCTCAGTACACAATTTATAATCTTCAGAGCTGCTTCTTTTTATTTGTTAAGTTTCACTAACTACTCCAGGAGAGTGGGTAGCACCATTATGGGGGAACAAGCCAGGCATGTCTGCCCGAGGCCAAGGGGTAGCCTTGGGCTCCTGGTAATGCTGTAGAGAGGGGGGCAGGGCTGAATCTGAAAAACCGAATCCAAAACTTGAAAGGAAGCTGTAGGCAGCAAGCGTTAGAGAGCTGCTGGGTGGGGGCAGGCAAGGAGCCCGGTGCCTCTCCCATGGGACAGACTCCAAGTCCCTCCCTCCTCCTCCCTGTGACCCTTCACCCCAGCTCTCCTCCAAGGCCCTGCCTGGGCTCGCCCCTCACAGCTCCTCACCTCCACACAGCTACACAGCCCTGCCACACTGCCTGTCCTGCCCACACCACCTCACCCCATGCAGTTATGCCCCCAGAGGAGAAAGGGGGAGGCTGCAGACAGGAGATCGCAGGAGGACACAGAGCAGGGTCCACCAAGTTAGATGGAGAGCAGGGATGGAGAGACCCCACAGGACTGGGGAAGGAGGGCCATTCAGAAGCATTGCCCTTGGTTGAAGTAGAAATCCTGACTCCATTTTACAGACCCCAGCAGAGTGTGTGTGTGTGGGGGGGGGGGGGGCGAAGACAAAAGAGGTTGTGAGGAGACTGGATGGAAGGAGAGCAGCGAAGTTTGATTCATGGCCTATTTATTTTTATTTTTGTTAATATATTTTTATTGATTTCAGAGAGGAAGGCAGAGGGAGAGGTAGAAACATCAATGATGAGAGAGAATTGATCTGCTGCCTCCCACACACTGCCTACTGGGGATTGAGCCTGTAACCCAGGAATGTGCCCCTGACTGGAATTGAACCCAGGACCCTTCAGTCTGTAGGCCATGGCTCTATCCACTGAGCTAAGCCATCTAGGGTGACCCATGGCCTATTTAAAACCACTGCAGTAGGCTGAGCAGGGGTCTTACCACAATGGTGTTACCTGATAATGAGGGTGTCTCTCCTTATGTTGGGTAATCGGAATTGCAGTGAAGTAAACACACACCCATGAAGCCTGCAAAGGGTTTCCATGAACATGATGCAGTTTACTTTGTGTGGCAGCTGAAGAGGCTGCCTGAGCCTTGTAGGACATGAAGTCTCCAAGACCAGGGGCTGGAGGGAAAGCGTGTGCTGAGCATTCTGCACTGTGAGTTACAATCTACACTAATAAAAGGGTAATATGCTAATTAGACCAGGTGGACTGGACATCTTCCTGACATCTGACTTTCTTCTGGACAAAGCAATGGTGGCAGGGGCCAAGGCTGAGGCAGTTAAGGGTGACCAGGTCAGCAGGGGAGCAGTTAGGGGGCCGCTGGGTTGACATGGGGGAACTTAGGGGGCAGCCAGGCCAGCATGGGACCAGTTAGGGGTGATCAGGCAGGCAGGCAGGCGAGTGGTTAGGAGCCAGTGGTTCCAGATTGTGAGAGGCCCACAGGGATCGGGCCTAAACCAGCAGTCAGACACGCCCGGAGAGGTCCCAGATTGGAGAGGGTGCAGGCCTGGCTGAGCCCCCCCCCCCCCGCATGCACGAATTTCGTCACCGGACCTCTAGTCTATATACACTGAGTGGCCTGATTATGATGATCTCTGAACGCATAATAATCTGGCCACTCAGTGTATATCCTATATAATAAAAGGCTAATATGCAAATTGTCCCCTCGACCAGGAGTTCGACCAGCAGGCAGGCCGGCCAACCGCCCATGTCCCCTCCTCCTGGCCAGGCTGGCCGGACCCCACCCATGCACGAATTCATGCACCGGGCTTCAGTGTATACACACACACACACACACACACACACACACACACACACACACACACACACTGAGTGGCCAGATTATTATGCATTCAGAGATCATAATAATCTGGCCACTCAGTCTATATAAAAGCCTAATATGATAAGTGTCTGACTGAGTGGTTGACCAACCAGTCACTATGACGTGCACTGAACAACTGGGGGTAGATGCTCTGACTGGAAGGTTAGCTTGCTGCTGGGGTCCAGCCGGTCAGGACTGGGCAAGATGGCCCGGATCAATCCTCATCCCCAGCCAGGCAGACGGACCCCACCCATGCATGAATTCTTGCACCAGGCCTTTAGTCTTCAATATGTGTTCTCTGTATATTGTATGAAAGCCATAACTTTGCTCTTTAAACTTTTTTCAAGAGTTGGAGTTAATGGCTTTTTACAAATTTTTTATTTTTATGGAAATAGACAATTCATCCTAAAATTCATATAGCATTCCAGGAGACTAAAAATAGGTAAAAGAAGCTTAAAAAAAAAAAGAAAACAAACAAACAAAAAACAGAAATGAAAAATTCAACCTTCCTGATTTCAAAATAAATGAGTGATTAAGCTGCAGTAATCTAAATAGTACTGTATTGACATAACCATCTTACCTAATAATAGACAAACATGTAAATTGACCATACCTTCGCTACTCCCATAGCCAATCAGAGTGACTGCAAATTAACCCAAAAAAAAAGATGGTGGTTAATTTGCATACATAGGCGCCCAGCGCCTGTGTCCCAGGAACATCCTGGTACCCAGGTCACTGTGAGGTAAGGCCTGGTGCAGGAGTGGACCCCCTGTGATCAATCGCAGGGAGCTGGGACTCCACTCCTGCACAAGGCCAAAAACGGATCCCCTGTGATTGATTGCAGGGAGCAGGAGCGGACCCCCAGTGATCGATCGCAGTGAGCTGGGGCTCCGCTCCTCCACAAGGCCGAAAGCGGACCCCCTGCAATCGATCACAGGGAGCTGGGGCTCCGCTCCTCCACAAGGCCGAAAGCGGACCCCCAGTGATCGATCGCAGGGAGCTGGGGCTCCGCTCCTGCACAAGGCCGAAAGAGGATCCCCTGTGATCGATCGCAGGGAGCTGGGGCTCCGCTCCTGCACAAGGCCGAAAGCGGACCCCCTGCGATCGATCGCAGGGAGTTGGGGCTCCGCTCCTGCACAAGGCCAAAAGCCACTGCTGGAGGCTTTCGGCCTGTGGCAGGAGCGGACCCCCTGCAATTGATCGCCTGGGCATGAGCGGACTCCTGTGATTGATGGCAGGGAGCTGGGGCTCTGCTCCTGCCCTAGAGGCTTTTGGCCTGGGCAGGGGATGAGCCGGTGATCAGAGGGAGCTGGAGGGCCCCTGCCCAGGCCTAAAGCTTCGGCCAGAGGCTTTAGGCCTGGGCAGGGCCCAGCCCGCGATTGGTGTGAACTATAGAGGAAACACCTTTTCTGACTGCACATTGGCTAAGCTTCCTATATGCCACTGGTAATATTCTTAGTAACTTGGGTAATAAGAATAAAAAAAAAAGGTGATCTAGGGCTTTCCACCACACTTCTGGAGTAAAAAACGAAGGTCCCCTGCTGGAGGGCTAAGAAATGTCATATCCTGCCCTAGCCAGTTTGACTCAGTGGATAATGCCTTGGCCTGCGAACAGCAGCGTCTGGGTTCAATTCTGATCAAGGGCATGTACCTAGGTTGCAGGCTCCTCCCTGGCCGGTGCCCAGATCAGGGCTCATGCAGGAGGCAACTAATCAAAGTGTTCCTCTCACTTTGATGTTGCTCTCTGTCTTTCCCTTTCTCTTCCACATTCTCTAAAAGTCAGTGGAAACATATCCTCAGGTGAGGATAAAAAAAAAAATAAAGAAATGCATATCCTATGAAAGACACATCTTGAAAATGCCTAAAGAAAGTTGTCACTTTTTCTTGGTGAAGGGACTGGAGTCCATGTTGATAAAAACATCTTGGTGGCTGTGGTGACTGGCAGTGGCTGCAGCAGTGGGCTTATGGGGCTGGTGCCTTCCCCTGATCAGCCCGGTTGCCTCCCACAAAGGGAGGCCAGACTGCGGCTTAGGCCCGCTCCCTGTGGGGAGCGGGCCTAAGTTGTCAGTAGGACATCCACTGAGGGCTCCCAGTATGTGAGAGGGGGCAGGATGGGCTGAGGGACCCCCCCAACCCCCAGTGCACTAATTTCGTGCACTGGGCCCCTAGTTCTATATAATAAAAGCCTAATATGCAAATCGGCCAAACAGCTGAACAACTAGCAGAACACCTGGTCACTATGACATGCACTGACCACCAGGGGGCAGACACTCAATGCAGGAGCTGCCCCCAGCCCACAGGCACCAGTCCAGCCAAGGCAGGTGTCAGCAGGGAAACGCCCCCTGCATCACCCCGCTGGTCACATCCAAGGTGGGTGCCAGTGGGGCCCTCCTTACCACCCTGCTGGTCACCCCGCAGGTCATCCCTGATTGCTAGCCAGGCCTAGGGACCCTACCATGCACAAATTTCATGTACCAGGCCTCCAGTTATTCTATAAAGCTCTTTTTATAAAGACAGATAGATCTGGACATTAAAAGCTATTACACCAAACAGATATTAGTTACAAATGCAGAAAAGGCCTCTGGTTGTGTGATACAGTGCCACAACCATTGCGGCAGGGTTCAGGATCTGAAAGAGGTCGGGCCTAAACCAGCAGTCAGACATCCCCCAAGAGGTCCCAGATTGAAGAGGGAGCAGGCTGGGCTGAGGGACCCTTGCCCCCCCCAGTGCATGATTTTCATTCACCGGGCTGCTAGTATGCATATAAACCAATACAGAACCCAGGAAAAAACCCTCACATACATAGTTAAATTATCTCCAACAAGAGTCTCCATACCCTTTAATGGGGAAAAGAACAGCTGTATATCCACATGTAAATATATGAAGTTGAACTCGTACCTAAAACCATGGTCAAACAAAAATAATTCAAAATGGGTTAAAGACGTAGGTGTAAGGCCTAAAACTATAAAACCATAAAGCTTTTAGAAGAAAAGTTTTGGATTTGGCAATTACTTATTGGTCCTAACACCAAAGGTACTGGCAACAAAATATAAAATAGATAAATGGACTTCATGAAAGCTAAAAAATTTGTGTGTCAAAAACTTTATCAACAGAATAAAAATTTCTTATGAAACAAAATAGACTAAGACAAAGCAAAAGAAGACAGACAAGGACATTATATAAAAACATGCTCAATCTATTAAGAGGATATCCTATCTAATAAAATAGTATTATGCAAATTGACCATCACTCCAACACACAAGATGGCTGCCCCCATGCGGACACAAGATGGCCACCACAAGATGGCCTGCAGGGGAGGGCAGTTGGGAGGGATCAGGCCTACAAGGGAAGGCAGTTGTGGGCGATCTGGCCAGCAGAGGAGGGCAGTTGGGAGGGGCGAGGCCTGCAAGAGAGGGCAGGTGGGGATGATCAGGCCTGCAGAGGAGGGCAGTTGGAGGTGACCAGGTATGCAGGGGAGGACAGTTGCGGGGGACCCAGGCCTGCAGGGAAGGGAAGTTGGGGGCAACCAGGTCTGCAGGGGAGGGCATTTGGGAGGGGACCAGTCCAGCAGGGGAGAGCAGTTAGGGGCGACCAGGCTGGCAGGGGAGGGCAGTTGGGGGCAACCAGGCCTGCAGGGTCGGGCAGTTGGAGGTGACCAGGTTGGCAGGGGAGGGCAGTTAGGGGCAACCAGGCTGGCAAGAAAGGGTAGCGGGGGTTACTGGGCCAAGAGTGGAGGGCAGTTGGGGACGACCAGGCCTGCATGGGAGGGCAGTTAGGGGCAATCGGGCGTACAGGGGAGCAGTTAGGTGTCGATCAGGCTTGCAGGGGAGTGGTTAGGGATGATCAGGCTGGCAGGTAGAAGCGATTAGGGGCAATCAGGCAGGCAGGTAGGCAAGTTGTTGGGAGCCAGCAGTCCTGGATTGTGAGAGGCCAGTTAGACATTCCTCAAGGTGTTCCAGATTGGAGAGGGTGCAGGCTGGGCTGAGGGACACTGCCCCCCATGCACAAATTTCATGCACTGGGCCTCTAGTCACAATTATAATTATCCACTATCCCAACATAGGAACACCTAAGTATACTAGTATAAAGCACATATTAATGGCATAAAGCCAGAAGTTAACAGTAATACAATAACAGTTGGGGATTTTAAGATTGCACTTACCTCAAAGGATCTATCATGTAGACAGAAAATTAGTAAGGAAATAATTGCCTTAAATGCTACATTTGACCAGAATATTCCACTCCAAAACTACATAGAGGATGGAATTCATAATCAGTCATTATTTTCTTACAACAACAGTATGAAATAAGAAATCAACCACAGTAAGAAAAGAGGAAAACCCCACAAAAATATGTGGACATTTAACAACATTCTTCAAAACAACCAATGGATCAAAACGGGGTGGGGGGGAATGGGGAGCTACCATGAAACAAATGAAAATTTATGGTTACAGCCAGTGATGGGCAACCTTTTGAGCTTGGTGTGTCAAACTTTGCCAAAAAAAATGAGCATAACTCGGGTAGTGTGTCACTTTGAGGAAAAAACATTATTTCGCAAATGTTTCATCCTCAGGAGCAGCAAATATTTCATCCTCGGCATGCAGCCGCCTCAGTGGCTGCGTGTCATCAGAAATGGCTATGCATGTCAGTGCTGACACGTGTGTCATAGGTTCACCATCACTGGTTACAGCAAAAGCAGTTCTAAAAGGGTAGTTCTCAAGAAGCAACAAAAATTACACATAAACAACCTAACTTTACATATGAAGAAACTAGAAAAAGAATAACAATCAAAACCCAAAACAAATTAAAGGAAGGAAATCTATACATATAAAAGCCTAAGCAACCTTTACAACCAAATGACCAGAAAGACTGGTCACTATGATGCTCATTGACTACCAGGGGGCATCTGCCAGCCAGCCTGATCACCCCTAACCACTCCCCTACCAGCCTGATTGACACATAACTGCTCCCACATCCAACCTCTCCCAGCCAGGCAACCCTCCCACACACCATCCCTCATCCCAGTTGGTGGGCCCCACTCACCCACTGTGGTGATGGCACGGCGGTGAGGGAAGGAGAAAGTGGGGAGACAGGGAACTGCAATGGGAGCATTGGTGTTTAGAGTCCATTCCTTCTGCACCTGGCCCGGCGACCATCGCCTCCTCTCCCAACCCCACCAGGGCTTTCGGGCCCTGAGTTGGGATGGGGAGCTGGGGGTGGGTGGCAGCAGGTGTGGCCTCTTTTCCGGGGAGGCCAAGGGCTGCCTTCCTCCTGGAGCTGGTGGCCAATCTCCCACGGTCCCTTCCCCCCTATCCTGACCCCTGACAGGCAGGCCCTGATTGGCCCTCATCGCTGGCCAGGCCTAGGGACCCTGCCTGTGCGCACATTTCATGCACCTGGCCTCTAGTAATAAATGTTGGAGCAGAAATGACAAAATAGAGACTAGAAAAAAAACATTAGAAAAGATCAATGAGCTCTAGCCAGTTTGGTCAGTGGATAGAGCATTGCCCTGTGGTCAGAGGGTTCTGTGTTCAAATCTGGTCAAGGGCATGTACCTTGGTCAAGGGCAAGTAACTTTGGAAAATTAGCCACAGGAAAAATAAATTTTAAAAAATCAAATTGGAGTAGTAGAACTATCCTTATTTGCAGATGGCATGATGATATATATAGAAAACCCTAAAGAACACACACACACACACACACACACACACACACACACACACACACACACACATTCCTAAAAGGATGAATGTATTCAGAAAAGTAGCAGGATGAAAAAATTAAGATACATAAATGCATCATATTTTTATACACTAATAACAAAAGAACAGAAGGGGAGATTAAGAAAGCAATCCCATTTACAATAGCACTAAAAAGAATAAAATACTGATTGGTTTTGGCTTGAAAGATGGCGACCGGCAGGAAGGTAGGGATAGAGAGAGTGTGAGTGAGGAACCCATAGAGGAGAGTGTAGAGCACTTCAGTGAAACTCGGGTGGAGCGAAGTCCCCACAGCACACGGCCCAGGTCCACGCAAACGGAAGCTTGAGCTTTCTGGTGATAGCCAGAATGGGAAAACGAAATAACTCACAGAGGAAAGAAAATGTGGAGTCGCCAAGAAAGGAAATTAGTGAAACTGAAGCTTGCAACATGACCGAAAAGGAGTTCAGAGTAATGGTCGTGGAATTTTTACATCGGATGGATGAGAAAATCAACAACTTATGCAACAATCAGGAAGAAATGAAAAGTGATATAGCTACAATCAAAAACACCATGGAAAGTTTCAACAGTAGACTACAAGAAGCAGAGGACCGAATTAGTGAGTTAGAAGATCAGGTACAGAAACAAGCTCAATCTGAACAGCAATTGGAGAAAAGAATTAAAAAGCAGGAGGAAAGCCTACGGAAGCTTCGGGACAACATGAAACGAAGTAACATGCGTATAATAGGGCTGCCAGAAGGATAAGAAGAGCAGCAGGGATTAGAAAATCTATTTGAAGAAATAATGACAGAAAACTTCCCGGATATGGGAAAGATAAAAGTTACGCAAGTACAGAGAGTCCCAAGCAGGATCAACCCCAAAAGACCCACACCAAGACATGTCATAATTTCAATGGCAAATATAAATGATAAAGAGAGAATCCTAAAGGCGGCAAGAGAGAGACAGAGAGTTACCTACAAAGGAACACCCATCAGATTGTCAAATGATTACTCAACAGAAACACAACAAGCTAGAAGTGAATGGAAGGAGGTATACAAAGTGTTGCAAAGCAAAGGACTGAATCCAAGAATACTATATCCAGCAAGACTATCAATCAAAATTGAAGGGGAAATCAGGAGCTTAGCAGACAAAAAAAGGCTCAGGGAGTTTATCACCACCAAACCAGCAATGCAAGAATTGCTAAAGGGAATCCTGTAAAAAGAAGAAATAAACAGGTAAGAAGGAATACAGACACAAAAATAGATATGACTACAAACAAATACCTTTCAGTAATAACTTTAAATGTAAACGGACTAAATGCTCCAATCAAAAGACATAGAGTGGCTGAATGGATAAAAGAACATGACCCATATATATGCTGTCTACAAGAGACCCACCTCAGAACAAGAGACTCACACAGATTGAAAGTGAAGGGATGGGAAAATATCTTTAAGGCAAATGGAAATGAAAAAAAAGCTGGGGTAGCAATACTTACATCTGACAAAATAGACCTCAAAGTAAATGCCATAACAAGAGATAAGTAAGGCCACTTCATAATACTAAAGGGAGAAATCCAACAAGAAGAAATAATTCTGGTAAACATATATGCTCCCAATATAGGAACACCCAAATACATAAAAAAACTCCTGGAGGATATCAAGGGAGAGATTAATAGCAATACAGTCATAGTAGGAGACTTTAATACCCCACTATCACCATTGGACAAATCCTCTAAACAAAAAATCAGCAAAGAAACAGCAATCTTAAATGACTCACTAGACCAGATGGAATTAATTGACATCTTCAGAACATTTCACCCCAAAGCCATAGAATATACATTCTTCTCAAGTGTACATGGGTCATTTTCAAAGATAGACCATATGCTGAGTCACAGGCAAAGTATCTTCAAATTCAAGAAGATAGAAATTATATCAAGCATCTTCTCAGATCACAGTGGCATAAAACTGGAAATCACTACAATAAATACAATCCAAAGAAATTAAACACATGGAGACTAAACAGCATGCTATTAAACAAGGACTGGGTCACCAGAGAGATCAAGGAAGAAATAAAAAACATGGCAACAAATGACAATGAAAACACAACAATCCAAAATCTATGGGACACAGCGAAAGCAGTCTTGAGAGGGAAGTTCATAGCTCTATAAGCCTATTGCAAAAAAACAAGAAAAAATGGTAATAAATTACCTAACCCTACAACTCAAACAGCTAGAAAAAGAGCAGCAAGAAAAGCCCAGTGTAACCAGAAGAAAGGAAATAACAAAGATCAGAGCACAGATAAATGACATAGAGACCAAAGAAACAATACAAAAGATCAACAAAACCAAGAGCTGGTTCTTTGAAAGGATAAACAAGATTGATGGACCTCTAGCCAGGCTCACCAAGAAGCAAAGAGAGAGGACCCAAATAAACAAAATCAGAAATGAAACAGCAAACATCATACTCAATGGACAAAAACTAAAAACATTTCCCCTAAGAACAGGAACAAGACAGGGATGCCCACTCTCACCACTCCTGTTTGACATAGTACTGGAAGTATTAGCCATTGCAATTAGACAAGAAGAAGAAATAAAAGGCATCCAAATTGGAAAAGAACAAGTAAAGCTGTCTTTATTTGCAGATGACATGATGTTGTACATAAAAAGTCCGAAAAACTCCGTCAAAAAACTAATAGACTTAATAAATGAATTTGGCAATGTAGTAGGATACAAAATTAATGCCAAGAAATCTATGGCCTTTTTATACACCAATAGTGAACTTACAGACAGAGAGACTAAAAAGGCAATCCCATTTACCATCGCTCCAAAAAAATTAAGATACCTAGGAATAAACTTAACTAAGGAGGTAAAAGACCTATACACGGAAAACTACAGGACACTGAAAAAAGAGATAGAGGGAGACGTAGACAGATAGAAGAACATACCATGTTCATGGATTGGTAGAATCAACATCATTAAAATGTCCATACTACCCAAAGCAATCTATAGATTCAATGCACTCCCCATTAAAATACCAATGGCATATTTCACAGACCTAGAAAGAACTCTCCAAACATTCATCTGGAATAAAAAAAGACCCCGAATAGCCACAGCAATCCTGAGAAAGAAGAATAAAGTAGGAGGGATCTCAATACCAGATTTCAAGCTGTATTACAAAGTCACTATTCTCAAAACAGCTTGGTACTGGCACAAGAACAGACATATAGATCAATGAAACAGAATAGAGAATCCAGATATTGACCCAAACCACTATGCTCAATTAATATTTGACAAAGGAGGCATGAACATACAATGGAATAAAGACAGTCTCTTCAATAAATGGTGTTGGGAAAATTGGACAGATACATGCAAAAAATGAAGCTAGATCACCAACTTATGCCATATACAAAAATAAACTCAAAATGGATACAGGACGTAAACATAAGAAGGGAAACCATAAAAATACTAGAGGAATCCACAGGCAGCAAAATCTCAGACATATGCCAAAAGAACTTCTTCACTGATACTGCCCCTAGGGCAATGGAAGCTAAAGAGAAAATAAACAAATGGGACTACATCAAAATAAAAAGCTTTTTTACAGCAAAAGAAACTATCAACAAAACAAGAAAGCCCACTGCATGGGAGAACATATTTGCAAATGCCATCACTGATAAAGGTTTAATCTCCAACGTCTACAGGCAGCTTATACAACTTAATAAAAGGAAGATAAATAATCCAATAAAAAAATGGGCAACGGACCTAAACAGAATCTTTTCCAAAGAAGACAGAAGGAAGGCCAAGAGACACATAAAGCATGCTCAACGTCACTAATTATCAGAGAGATGCAAATCAAAACAACAATGTGGTACCATCTCACACCTGTCAGAATGGCTATCATCAACAAATCAACAAACGACAAGAGTTGGCAAGGATGCGAAGAAAAAGGAACCCTCGTGCACTGCTGGTGGGAATGCAGACTGGTGCAGGCACTGTGGAGAACAGTATAGAGTTTCCTCAAAAAACTGAAAATGGAACTCCCATTTGACCCAGTAATCCCACTCCTAGGAATATATCCGAAGAAACTAGAAACACCAATCAGAAAGGATATATGCACCCCTATGTTCATAGCAGCACAATTTACAATAGCTAAGATCTGGAAACAGCCTAGGTGCCCATCAGCAGATGACTGGATCAGAAAACTATGGTACATCTACACAATGGAATATTATGCTGCCATAAAAAGAAGGAATTCTTACCATTTGCCACAACCTGGATGGAATTGGAGAACATTATGTTAAGTGAAATAAGCCAGTCAATGAAAGAAAAATACCACATGATCTCACTCATTTATGGATAACAAAGAACATTATAAACTTGAAGAAAAAGATAGATACAGAGGCAGTAAAGCATCAAACAGTCTGTCAAATTACAGCAGCAAGTTTAGGGAGAGGTGGGGAAGATAAGAGATCAATCAAAGGACTTGTATGCATGCATATAAGCATAACCAATGGACGCAAAACTCTGGGGGGTGAGGGCATATATGGGAGTGGGGAGGAGGGCAATGGTAAGATATGTACACATATAATACCTTAATAAAAAAATTGAAAAAAAGAATAAAATACTTAGGAACAAATTTAACCAAGAAGTTAAAAGACTTGTTCTCTGAAAACTATAAAACATTGAAGAAAAAAATACTAAAATACACAAATGAATCAGATCAATATACCATGCTCATGAATTGGAAGGAATAACATTGTTAAAATGACCATATTATGCAAAGCAATCTACATATTTAATGCAATTTCTATCAAAATATCAATGGTATTCTTCTCAGAATTAGAACAAATAATTCCAAAATGTATATGGAATCACACACACAAAAATGACAACAAAACTCCACCATGTAAAGATAAAGAAGTCTTGAGAAAGAAGAACAAAGCTGAGGGTGTCATACTCTCTGATTTTAAACTATGCTACAAAACTATAATTAAAACATTATGGTATTGGCACAAAATAGATAAATAGAAAATACTAGAGAGCCTAGAAATAAGCCTGCACTTATATGGCTAATCTATAATAATAAAAGTGTAATATGCTAATTAGAGTGGACAGTCAGTCAGATGACCTTCCAGATGGCCTTCCAGGGAAAGCTAGGGCTGCGGGGGCTAAGACCAGCTGCCACAGCTGCAAGGGCCAAGGCTCTTGCATGAATTTTGTGCATTGGGCCTCTAGTCTATTTATATTAATAAAAGGGTAATTTGTTAATTAGACCAGATGTTTGCTGAATGTCCTTCTGGACAAATCCACGGTGGCAGGAGCCAAGGCAGAGATAGTTAGGGGTGATCAGGTGAGCAGGGGAGGGCAGTTAGGGGTGATCAGGCCGGCGGCAGAGGTGTTTAGGGGCATCAAGCCGTCAGGCAGAGTGGTTAGGGGTGACCAGGCAGGCAGGCAGGTGAGTGGTTAGGAGCCAGTTGTCCTGGATTGCGAGAGGGATGTCCAACTGACAGTTTGGGCCCAATCCCAGGGACATCCCCCAAGGGGTCCTGGATTGGAGAGGGTGCAGGCCAGGCTGAGGGACCCTCCCACCCACCCCATGCATGAGTTTCGTGCACCGGGCCTCTAGTATATATATAAAAGACAAGCAACCAGACAACCAGAATGACTGGTCCTTATGACATGCACTGTGACTGGCCAACTGGCCCATTCGGGGGTGGGGCCAGCCAGCCAACCTCCTGTATCCCCTCCCCACAGTGAGCCCACCCTGATTGGCTGGGCCAGCTGGACCGCACCCATGCACAAATTCATGCACCGAGTCTCTAGTTAATCTATATCAAAGGAGGCCAGAATATACAATAGAGTAAAACATTCTCCTCAGCAAGTGGTTTTGGAAAACTGGACAGGTAAAATGAAACTAGACCACTCTCCTACATCATATACAAAAACAAACTCAAAATGGATTCAAGACTTAAATGTAACTCCTATCAAACTCCTACTAGAAAACACAGGAAGTTGTCTTTGACATCATTCTTAGTAATATCTTTTTGGCTATTCCCCCCTCAAACAAAGGAAACAAAAGCAAAAATAGAAAATGGGACTTTGTCAAACTAAAAGTCTTCTACATAGCAAAGGAAACCATCAACAAAACAAAAAAAGGACAGCCCTAGCCTGTTTGGCCTGCAGACTGAAGGAAGGGTCCTGGGAGCTTGTGAGGGAGGCAACCAAAGGATGTATCTTTCTCACATCAATGTTTCTCTGTGTGTCTCCCCCTCCCTTCCTCTCTCTAAAAATCAAAGGAAAAGTATCCTTGGGTTAACAACAACAACAACAACAACAACAACAACAACAACAAGACAGCTTATGGAATGAGAGAATGTACTCACAAATGACATATCTGATACAGGTTTAATATCCAAAATATATAAGACACCATACAATTCAGTAACAAAAATAAACTAACACACAAGTAAACAATCTGGTCAAGAAATGGGTAGGGTGATAGGGGCCTGGTTGGAGCATCATCCATCCCATACACCAAAAAGGCATGGTTCAATTTCCAGTCGGGGCATACACCTAGGTTGCAGTTTCAGTCCCTGGTTGGGGTATGTATGGGAGGCAACAGATTAATGATTCTTCTCTCTCTCTCTCTCTCTCTCTCTCTCTCTCTCTCTCTCTCTCTCTTTCATCTCTCTCTCTCATTCCCCCTCTCTCTCTTCCTCTCTTTCTCTCTCAAAAACTGTTGGTGAGGATGTTGAGAAAGAGGAACCTTTGTGCACTATTGGTGGGACTGCAAATTGGCACAACCTCTATAGAAAAAAAAAGTGGAGATTCCTCAAAAAAAAAAAAAATCTTCTATTCAACGTAGCAATACCACTTCTGGGTATTCATCTAAAGAATACAAAAACATTAATTTGAAAAGATATTTGGATCCCTATGTTCATTGCTGCATTATCTACACTAATAAAAGAGAAACATGCAAATTACCATCCCTCCGATACGCTACCAGCCAATCAAGTGAGTATGCAAATTAATCTGAAAACATGGTGGCAACCCAACCACCCCCCGCACCCCATCCCTCCGGGTCTGTGGGAGTTGGAGAAGTCAGGCGCCAGCACCTGAGGGCTGGCTGCAGCCAAGAAGACCAAGAAGCCACCTGCCCCGTGATCCCAGGCTGTAGCCAGCAGCAGAAGCCTCACGTCCACCTGCCCCATGTCCTAGGAGAGGTGGAGAAACCAGGCCCCAGCACCTGAGGCCAGGGGGATGAAGAAGCTGCCTCCCCCATGATCCCAGACCATATCCAGCTGGAGAAGTCGCCCACAATGCATCCCAGGGAAGATGGAGAAGCCGCCCACCTGTGGTCCAGGTGCCAGCACCTGTGGCTGGCTACAGCCTGGTAGATAGAGAAGCCACCCACCCCACTGTTCCATGCACCAGTACCTGCTGCTGGCTGTGGCCCAGGAGACGGAGAAGCCACCCACCCTGTGGTCCTGCCAGCACTTGTGGCTACAGCCCAGGTGAAGCCACCTGCCCACCATCCCCTGAGGCTGCAGCCGGCCTGGGTGCCTATGGCTGACCAGAGGGAGGGAAGCCCGGATCCTGGGTGCCTGTGGTCAGCTGGAGGAGAGAATCCTGGGTCCAGGATGTGGGGCTGAGGCAGAGGTGGTTAGGGGCAATCAGGCTGGCAGAAGAAGTTAGGGGCAATCAGGCAGGCAGGCGAGTGGTTAGGAGCCAGAAGTTCTGAATTGTGAGAGGGATGTCCAACTGCAGGTTATCCCCTGAGGGGTCCCAGATTGGAGAAGGTGCAGGCTCGGCTGAGGGACACACCCCCTGTGCATGAATTTCATGCACTGGGCCACTAGTTTATAATAACCAAGATATGGAAGCAACCTAGGTATCCATGTATGAAGAAGATAAGGTCCATATATGCAATGGAACATTACTCAGGAATAAAACAGAATGAAATCTTGGCATTTGGAGTGACATGGATTGAACTACAAGGTATTATAAGTCAGACAAAGAAAGACATATTCCATATGCGGTTTTACTAATATGTGGACTCTAAAATAAAAACAAACACAGACTCATGGAAACAGAGGAGAGGCTGGTGGAGGACAGGTAAAAAAGGTGAAGGGGAATATAGTCAATAGCACTGTGATAATTTTGCACAGTGACAGATGATTACTAGATTTAGTGAGATGATCACAATGTAAGTTATATAAATGTTAAGCCACAATATTTTACATCTGAAACTAATATAATATGGTATATCAATTATACTTAAATTTTAAAAAGTAACAGGGTGAAAAGGCAACCAGAAAAATGGGAGATACATTTTGCAAATTACATATGTCTTAAGAGATTAATATTCATAATATATAGAGAAATCCTAAATGAACAGCAAAAACAAAAACAATACAATTTAAAAATAGACAAAGGACTTGGATAGACATTTGTAACAATGGAAGACAGTATGCATCTCAAAATAAATAAATAAATAAATAAATAAATAAATAAATAAATAAATAAATAAATAAATAAAATCACTATTTGACCCAGCAATTCTGCTTCTGGGCATCTAAAAGAAGTGAAAGCAGGATATTGAACAGATATTGGTACACCCATGTAGGTTATCAAATATGGTATATACATACAATGGACTGTTACACAGCCTTTTTAAAAGGAAAGAAATTCTGGCACATGTTATATACAACATGGGTGAACCTTGAAGACATTATGCTAAATAAAATAAGCCAATTACAATAAAGACAAATATTATATGACTAGAGGCCCAGTGCGGGGGTGGAGGAGAAGGTTCCCTCAGCCGAGCCTGCACCCTCTCTAATCCAGGACTCCTCGGGGGGTGTCCAATTGCAGTTTAAACTGGCAGTCAGACATCCCTCTCGCAATCCTGGAACGCTCGCTTCTAACCGCTCACCTGCTGGATCGCCCCTAACTGTCCTCCCTGCTGCCTGCCTGGTCACCCCTCACTGCCTCTGTGTGCTGGCCTGATTGCCCCTAAATGCCCCCCATGCCAACCTGGTCACCCCTAACTGCCCCCCCCCTCCGCTTGCCTAGTTGCCCGTCACTGCCACCCCTGCCAGCCTAATTGCCCCCAATTGTACTCCCCTCTGCTGACCTGGTTGCCCCCAAATGCCCCCACCTCTGGCCTTGTCGCCCCCAACTGTCCCCCCTGCTGGCCTGGTAGCACCTCATGGCCTCTGTGCTGGCCTGGTCGCCCCAAACAACCTGCTGTTCAGTTGTTTGGTTGTCCCTCACTAACCCCCCAGCCAACCTGGTCATAGGCAGCCATCTTGTGAGGGTGTAAGGGTTAATTTGCATATTACCTCTTTATTATATAGGATTCTACTTAATTTAGGTACCTAGAGTAGTCAAAAATCAGAGACAGAAAGCAAAATTGAGGTTGCTTGGGGTGAGCAGAGAGGAATGGGAAGTTATTGTTTAACTAGAGGCCTGGTGCATGAAATTTGTGCATGGGTGGAGTTCCTAGGCCTGGCTGGTGATCAGGGCCTATCAGGGCCATCTCACCCAGTCCTGATTGGAGCTGGGATGGCTGGGGCCTGCTGGCTGCTGGATAGGGCTTGCCGGCTGCCGGATCAGGTCTGCTGGACCGGGCCTTCTGGACAGGGGGAAGGGCCCTGGGAGGTTAGCCAGCAGGGGGAGGGACCAGTGGAGGTTGGCTGGCTGTTGGAGGTTGGCTGTGGGAAGGCACTGACCACCAGGGGGCAGCTCCTGCATTGAGTGAAATTCACACACAGGTGAATTTAGGCCTGGCCAGTGATCAGGGCCGATCAGGGCCTTCCGGATGCCGGCCAGGGTCTTCCTTTGCTCCGCTGGTGGTCAGTGCACATTATAGCGATTGATTGAACTCCTGGTCTCCTGGTCAAACTCCTGAGGGGACACTTTGGATATTAGCCTTTTATATATATTGATAGGTGCTGAATTTCAGTTTTACAAAATGAAAAGACCTATGGAGATGGATGGTGTTGAGGGTTACTCAACATTATGAATGTATTTAATCCCCGTGACTGAACACTTAAAAAAGATTAAGACAGTAGACCACATTTTGCTAACCTTTGTTTTGCTAAGAACATGGCTGTAAAAATATCTGTTAATATCCTGCTTTCCATTCTTTTAGACATGCTATATCTAGAAGCAGAAGTGCAGGATCTATTTCTGTCTTAATTTTACCATAATTTAAATTTTTGTTTGAATTGGGTGTTAAAGAGAAAGAAGGGCCTCTCAGTTTTGTCAAATTGCATCTGCAGAGGAAATCTGATAAAGAATATAAATGCAATGTCACTAACTAACTATGGACTCCGCTGTTAGGTTGCAGAGCAGATGCCATAGATGTGATCACCATTTTCTTCTCTTGACTCCTGAAGTATTCTAATTGTTAGTTAGCCTTGGGCAGTGAAGTGTGAGATGATTTGTGTGGAGGTCAGGGACAGTGAAAAATGTTGAAGCTTTTCTTTAAATGAGCTTCATTATGGGCCCATAGCTGCTAAAACTGAGACAAGGTGGTGTTCTGTGACTTTCCCCATTGCAAATGGCCTCAGGCATAAGTACGGTCATAGCTGGTGCACTGAGGTGTGTTGTTGAGGAGGCTCAGGTTTCTTCACCCTGCCTTCTGCCTTTGTACTGTCAACAGGATTTCCTCTCCCCTTCAGGCCCTTGGATCTCTAGAGTAGGGTATATTCATCGGTAGTGGGGGCTT
This sequence comes from Cnephaeus nilssonii, assembly GCF_951640355.1. Lineage (NCBI taxonomy): Eukaryota > Metazoa > Chordata > Mammalia > Chiroptera > Vespertilionidae > Cnephaeus > Cnephaeus nilssonii. The sequence goes on along the minus strand of NC_137096.1, from coordinate 3,241,780 downwards.
TGTCCTTCCACCCAGCACCTGGATGGAATCTGGAAATTTCCCTATCCTTGAATCCTGTTCTTCCCATGATCCATTTTACTGTGTGGCAGAAAACCTGGTTACCTCTGCAGCCTCAAGTGAGTGGATGTGTAGTATAAATGGTCCCTAAGCCAACAAGGATCAGTGTGTAGTGGATCAGGAAGGGAAAGGATCATCCTGTAAAAGTATTTTTCTACCTGTTAGCTTATTTGTACTTTTTCTTCCTCCTCTTCCTTCCTTAACTCTCAGCCATTTGAAACAGAAGGCCATATAAATACTCTTTAGGAGGCACCAAAACTGTCTTAACATATAAAAGGTGCAATAAGTATAAAGGCCATACAAATACTCTTTCGGAGGCTGCAGGGATGATAAACTAATGGTTTACAGATTCCAACCATTAATTATATGTTATCTGTAGCAAGATGTGAAGCAGAAAGTACATCAAATTCCTGTTTTATTTGACAGTAGAGTATTGTACTCAGACCTGTTTGGCATACCAAATGCTCTTGGGTTCTCAGCATGGATCAAGTGACTATATTGAATTTTATATGTTCCTGGGAAACAACTGTTTAGAAATTCCCTTAATCCTTTTATTCTATACAGAAATCCCTTCACCATTCTATGCTCCTGGAAACTGGTAACCCATGTGATTTGGGTAAGACCCTGCACACTCTTTCTCAGGATTTTCATAAGACTCAAGGATGAGTCCCTTGACAGATCTAACCACAGACTTTCTCCTAGCTAGACCTTCTTCTCCTTCCTTTTCAGTAACTCACCAACAATTCCCATAATTGAAAAAATCAGCACCAACTGTAATCATTTCACCTGTAACTTGTCTACTCTTCCTTGTAACTATAAAGCAAAACCACCCTATGGAGATTCTTTCATTTTCTGATATGAGGTACTCTCTCTGTTACAATAGAAAAGATATAAACTATCCCCTAGTGGTAAGTTTTATGTTTGACACAAGCTTCCACAGACATGACGTCCTTGTGCTTAACTTACTTAAATCAAAGATAATTCACTTGGATAGCCTTAATGCCTCTGCTTATTTTGCAGAGTATAGATGTTTGGTATAAATATCTCCTTATTTCTTGGAACTCCTAACTTTACAAGTAGCATGTACCAATGAACATGGAAGGAATGGCAGAATCACAAATGGAACTCAAACCAGAAGACATGAGCCACTAACATGGCATCTTTGTGTACCGTCTTCTGGATGACAGATCATCTCTGAGGAGTGAGATTCCTGTAGCCTCAGCACTGTACTTTTCCACGATATCCCTACTCGGAATGAGTCCAGAGTTGGTTGGAGGAATGAAGGAGGTGATTTCATGTTTCACTTTGGTGGAGGACAGAGCAAGTGTTGTTCTCTATAAATTAACAAGTAGACTCCAGGTTGGCAAAAGTTATCACACCCTTTGGGCAGCAATAATGCATATAAAACAGTCTGGATAATTGTTTGGTCGCAAGTCACCTTTTCTCTTTTTCCCATTTCTCATGAGAAAGCATAAAAAATACCTGCTAGTACCTCTGCACTAGTTTACAGACATATCAAGAAGCCCTGAAAAAGTAAAAGAAGTAGTAGCAATGAGGAAGTGACTGATATGGACATGCCACTGGGTATGTTCCTTTATGTCCCGGAATGTATTTTGCACTGACAAAGCTTAAAGAGCATAGTGAGAGAGGGAAATAAGACAGATGAGAACCAGTGTTTAGATGGTACCTCAGAAATTGCATTTTCTCTAAAGGAATTTCATTCAGGAATCAGAGGAAGACTCACCCCTTTCCCAAGCCTTCTGAAGCCTTTATAGAAAAGTGTAAACTCCAGATAACAGTATGGTGGTTATCAGAGAGAAAAGGGTTGTGGAAATAGCACTGGGTAAAGGAGGTAAAAAAAAATGGTACAGGAGACTTGACTTTGAAGCCTATATAATTTTCTTAATCATTGTCACCTCAATAAATTTAATTTTTTAAAAAGTGTAAAATCGGAGAAGAGGAAGATGGCTGCAGACAGGAGGCAGACTGCAAGATGGTGTGTGTGTGTGACAGAAAGAAAAGAGAATGTGTAGACATATTGGGAATGTAAATTTGTGGGTGAGGGACAGCAAAATCCAAGGGACTGTTGGGGACTGCCGGACTGGGCTCCCCTGACTGGGCAGCCTCCACTGCTGTTGAAATCTCTCTCGGAACCACTGGCTCTGCCATGGAGACCGCGCCATCTTGAAGGGGAGAATGACTGTTATTGGAAGTCTATGCATCCCGGGACTCTACAACCACAACACCCAGGGACCAGCTGTGAACCCAGGAACCCCAGATCTCAAGCAGTGTGAATATGTGGACTCGGGCAAGCTCTCCACCTTTTCACCGAAAGGACAGATTTTGCCTAGAGAAAGGTGAGGTCTATGATCCAGGCTGGAGAGAGAAACTCATGCAATGGGATCTAGAGGTTCGAGGGAAGTCTGTGGTGCACAAAATCTGTGGCCATTGGGGCTAGTGTGATCCGTGAATGTGGAAGGGGATCTGCAGGGCTGCTGGAAGAAGGGAACTCTAAAAATCAACCTGTAGCTGGATTGGGCACAAGAAGGCAGCCTGAAATTTTACCAGTGTGCTGGCTCCTTAGTGCCAGGGGCAAAAAGACTTGCACAGAGATGTTCACAGAGTTGCACGCAGTGTCAGAGGGTAAAAGTCGTGAGTTTGCACACTTACTCTGGATCTTTTTTTCTCTTTAAATCCTTGCTTTTGATTACTAAGCCCAGTACATAGAATCACCCAATTGGGAACACTCTTAGAGACTGCAGGGGAATGTTGTTTTTGTGGAACCTGTGGATCAGAGCGGGGAGTAACCATCAGAGAACCAGCTCTGGGGCAGTCCATTCTCCCAAACCAGTATTAAGTGTGACAGGGAAAACAAAATCTAAATACTGGCTAGAGAGGACTTATAGCCCCAGAGGTCAATCCAGAAACACTGTCACCCAGGGGTTGAATCAGAAATTGACTCTTGTGTAAACACAAATAAAGGAGTCTAAGAAACAAAGAAATACCTCCTGCTTCAAAATCAGGACTGTGGCCTACAACACTGAGGAGCAGTGGAACATAGGGAACGTCAATACTGTTGTGACTACCTGACAGGAAACAGGTGTGTCAAACAGAACAGTAGAGGAAGTGAATGACCTTCACTACTACACATTTTTATTTTTTCATCTTTTACTTAAGAAACTAATTTTTTTCTTCACTTGATTTTACCTTTTTAATTATTACATTTTTAAAATCAGTATTATTACTACTATTATTTTGATTTTTTAAAAGGTGTCATTTTATTTTCTCTTTATTTTATTTTGAGATTAGTGTTCTACATTCTATTTTCATCTTTCTTTTAGCATCATTTTACTCTATCTCAACTTTACCTTTATGCCAACACTCTCTTCCTCACTTTTCCCCATTTTTGTCCTGTTTCTCTTACCCTATTCCTGCTTTAGATTTTCCATATTTCTTCTTTTTAACCCCTGTTAAAAATTCATCCTACTTAAATATCTAATTTCAAATCCCCTGCTCCAAGTCCATACACACCTCTCTCTTCTCTTTCTTCACTATCCAAATTTTTTCTCTCTTACCTTTTTGTTTGTTTGCTTGCTTTGTTGTTGTTATTGTTTTTGTTTTGTTTTGTTCTAGGTATTTTTGTTTTATTTTGTTTTGTTTTGCCTTGCTTTCTCTCTGTCCTATTGTTGTTGTTTGCTTGATTGTTGGTTAGATTTTTTTGTGTGTTTGTTTGTGAGATTGCCGTGATTCATTCACTAAATATTGCCAAATTTTGGAGGGATAATATAGGGAGAAAAATACACTGACCTGCTTTAAGATCTTCTGATTTTCCTTGCCAGTCCTTTCCATTGACTCTTCAGACTAATATTTTTCTAAATGCATTATAACAAAACTATTACTGTCTCCAAATGATAAGAAGAAATTTAAAATGACATGGTTATGGGTTTTATTATAATGCAGATGACATGGAATGTTCTTCTTTCTGTAAAATATAGCATTCTATAATATTATAACCAATAACCATTAGTTGTAACTGTATTTGACAAAGGTTCCTATCTACCTTCAGTATAAAATTTTCTTTCATGCGAGATTAAACAAACATTTGAGGCATTTCAGAGCCTATTGATGTGAAAAACCACAGCCAGCATGGCTTTTGGGTTCAAAGGCTTGGAGAAAGAGCTGATGTACAAATTGATACACAAGACAAGAAATATTAATTTGATTATGGGGGGAAGCTAGGGAAAAGCTCAATGGTAGCAGTCAAGTTCCACTGACTCCATTTCCAGCTGTTTTTATTTACTAGAATACACAATTGCCTTCTAGAAATACAAACAGACATATCCATGGTAATGTTTAGTAAACAGTAAGATTATCAGGTTGTGGGGAGTTTGCTTTAGACCATTGAATCAGCAGTAGGTAATAAAATGTAAATATTCACCCTGTGAATATCAAAGGGAGTCCAAACCTAGCCTTCTGGTGGACTCCTCGCATTTATATTAATTACTGTTGATCTTGGTTTCCAGCATTTCCCCCTTTTCTAAATTCTCAATAGATGTTGATATGCTGCTTGCAGAATTTCAATTGTTTTAAGACTTTTAATCCGCATCTGCAGACTAAAATTAAACAAATAAGAACAAGAATGAGACAGGTAATAGTAGTTATGCTAAAAGGCAAAAGTAAAGGAGCAAATTCTTTCTTTAAATTGCTGCCAGGCATCTAAGGAATTAGTTTGTAATTTTGCCTGGGATAATTATACAATACTAGAGGACAAGTGCACAAAATTCATGCACGGGGGTGTGTGTCCCTCAGCCCAGCCTGCCACCTTTCCAATCTGGGACCCCTCAAGGGATGTCTGCCTTCACGTTTAGGCCCGATCCCGGTAGGTTATTGGTTATAATATTATAACATCTTGTGTGTTGGAGTGACAGTCAGTTTGCATATTACTCTTTTATTAGATAGGATAGAGGCCTGTTGCATTGATGGGGGCTGGCTGGTTTGCCCTGAAGGGTCTCCCAAACTTTGTTGCTGGCTCCCAACTGCTCACCTGCCTGCCTTCCTGATTGCCCCTAACTGCTTCTGCCTGCCAGCCGGATCACCCCTAACCACTCCCCTGCCAGCCTGATTGATGCCTAACTGCTCCCCTGCCAGCCTGATTGCCCCTAACTGTCCTCCCCTGCAGGCCTAGTCTCACACAACTTCCCTCCTCTGCCGGCCTGGTCACCCCTAACTTCCCTCCCCTGCAGGCTTGATCACCTCCAACTGCCCTCCCTTGCAGGCCTGGTCCCTCCGAACTGCCCTCCCTTGCTAGCCATCTTGTGGCGGCCATCCTTTTTCCACATGGGGCAGCCATCTTTGACCACATGGGGGTAGCCATCTTGTGTGTTGGAGTGACAGTCAGTTTGCATATTACTCTTTTATTAGATAGGATAGAGGCCTGTTGCATTGGTGGGAGCTGGCTGGTTTGCCCTGAAGGGTGTCCAGAATCATGGTGGGGGTTCCTTTGGGGCATGGGGTGGCCTGGGCGAGGGGCCTGTGGTGGTTTGCAGGCTGGCCACACCCCCGGTGCCCCAAGCATAGGCTGGAAGCAGGTATCTGGGACTTATTTATCTTCTATAATTGAAACTTTGTTGCCTTGAGCAGAAGCCAGGACAGGCCAGGGTGGGTGGGAAGCTTGGCTTCCTCCATCGCCGGAGGCAACCCAAGCCTCCTGCTCTCTCCAGCTCCGTGGCTGTGGCCATTTTCATTGGGATTTATTTATCTTCTATAATTGAAACTTTGTAGCCTTGAGCAGAGGCCAGAGCCAGCCAGGGCGGGCGGGAAGCTTGGCTTCCTCCATCGCTGGGGCAACCCAAGCCTTCTGCTTGCTCCAGCTAGATGGCCACTGCCATATTTGTTGGGTTAAATTGCATACTTGCTCCTGATTAGCTGGTGGGCATGGCTTGTGGGTGTAGCAGAGGTACGGTCAATTTGCATGTTTCTCTTTTATTAGATAGGATGCTGCTATAATTCCAAAATATAAAGAGTGGTATTATTTTTACTTTAAGCACCAAGAAGGTGATTTTTCATTGAAGTTATCATTTTAAACTATATCATTTTACTGGTGCAATTGCAGCAGCTGGTTTTTATTGACTGTTACTATATGCAGACCCATAGGAGCTTCAATCTACAAAAGAAAAAATATTCTTTTTTTTAATACATTTTATTGATTTTTTACAGAGAGGAAGAGAGAGGGATAGAGAGTTAGAAACATCGATGAGAGAGAGACATCGATCAGCTGCCTTTTGCACACCCCCTACTGGGGATGTGCCTGCAACCAAGGTACATGCCCTTGACCAGAATCGAACCTGGGACCCTTGAGTCCGCAGGCCGATGCTCTATCCACTGAGCAAAACCGGTTTTGGCGAAAAAAATATTCTTAAGTTTGCTGCTGGTGGGTGCCATTCATAAGACTTTTTACATAATGGCTTAGTGGGGGGAGGTCTTAGTAATGTTAAATTCTCTTTGCCTCTTCCAGAAGCAAGCAATGATAGTAATTGTATTTGTAGTAATTGCTGCCAGGCATCTAAGGAATTAGTTTGTAATTTTGCCTGGGATAATTATACAATACTAGAGGACCGGTGCACAAAATTCATGCACTGGAGTGTGTGTCCCTCAGCCCAGCCTGCAACCTCTCCAATCTGGGACCCCTCAAGGGATGTCTGCCTTCCCGTTTAGGTTTTTGCTTTTCCCTCCTTTGGTGTGGTGCTAGCCAGCTTTAATTCTACACACAAAAGAGCAGTAGTTTAATTATTATGTCATATAAAAAAGGGAAGCTGGGTGGGGACACCCGTGTAATTATACTTTGCTCATATATTTACTATAGTAGGCGGCAGGGATCAGTCCAGGTAAGGGATTTTACCCAGTGAGGACTTCCCCATTTTGGGATGATCAAAGCCAAATCTAGATCAAGAGAAAGTTGTTGTTTTTTAAATTCAAACCCTTGAAGGACTGTCAAACTTGATTTTACCAAAAGATTAAATATTAAAGTGTATTAGACAAGGACATAGGCCATCAAAATTCAGTTCCTATGATTAAAAGGTGGTCTTTTAAATTAAATACCTGATTAATATAACAATTATTTTACTAGAAAAGAACTGACCAAAATAAGACTTATTTTCTAACTTCATTTGTCCTTGGGTGTGAACAGCAAATGACACCAATTAGATTCTGCTATAAGTCTCCTGGAATACTTTAGTAGAAGCTATTTACCCTCTGTTTAGGAAGGCAAAATGTAAATCACTGACTTTTAAGTGTCCTTGATTTAGGGAAGACAGTGTTTTCTAGATGGTTGCAAACTGCTGTGTAAATATCTGTTTCCCTGTTCTGCTTTTCCTTACTTACTGGCCTGTATCATTTAATCAATTTCCTTTAACATTTCTCTTTTTCTTCTTATTACAGACACAACCTTCACAAATTTTACACTTTAAAACCTTTCTATGTCCCTCAAAAATGCATAACCATGCCTCAGTCCTTCCATTAAAGCATCTCCACTCCAATATGTTTTCTTTTGCAACACCATCTGTTGGAAGCTACCCAATGTCTTCACTATCAGAAAAGTGTAAACAAGGAGCCTGGAATGCTGGTGAACCTTGAACTCTGGCAAGGGCCAAAGCTATGCACTGATTGTTTAGTCGAGACAATGGTGGCTCAAGAAATTTCCTGACCAAATAGTCTCAAATTAAATCTTTACTAATATTTACTGACCTTTAAGATAGTCCGTCTATTACTGTAATTGCCTGCCTAAGGGCAATATGTGTATCCAAAATTCAATAAAGGGTTGGCAGGGCCTGGCCACCAGCAAAGTCCTTCCTCTAGTGTTGGGCTCTCTGCCTGGCCCCCAATTTCCAAATTATTATTTCTTGTCTTGTTTTGTCATTTTCCCACAGCCCTTCTCCGGATCCCAAACCCTAAGCCATGCGGGACGAGGTCTCACATCTGGCACCCAATGACGGACATCTGAAGAATATTTACCTAGAGAGGAAAAACGAAGTTTCACCTGCAAGGTGGGGAAGAATTCACCAGATAGATGGGGAAGAATTAACCAGATAGGTGGGGAAATTTGCCATGTGCAAAGCCCACGGCAGCTGCAGAAATTGCAATCTGTAAGTAGGATGGGAACGTCTTTTTTAGCCAGGCTAATGGAGCAGAATTCTGTTAAAAAGGAAGAAACTTTATTGTAGACTTTTGGTTTCTATGCTCAAGGATAAAAGAATTAAAGTGTCAGAAGGTATTCTCTTACACTTTTTACATGTTATTATAGAACATAATCCTTAGTTTCCTGAAGAAGGTACATTAGATGTTGAATGTTGGGAAAGAGTATGTCAGAACTTGACAAAAGCTCAGCAGCAGGGGAAAAGCTTGCCTCCAAATTGTTTCTCCTTGTGAAACATGGTATTACATTTCCTAGAGCCTTTTAGAGAGGCAAAAGAGGATAAATCTCCTTCCTTTGCACCCTCTGCTCCTAAAGAGGGGCAAAAGGAAATATTGGAGGAGTGGCCTTAATGGCCCTCTCCACCTCCGTGTCCTAATCCTGAAACATTTAATTTGCCATTAATAGAATCACCTATACAAAGAGCTATCTAAGAAGGATTAAAGGACATGACAGTGGAGGAAAGACTTGTTTTTCCTATTATACAGGTAGCCCACATTTCCCAAATCAAATAATAAACAGTGAACTGCAGAATCAGCTACATGTTATGCAAAAAGCTTATGAGCAAATTAGACTTCGTGAAATAACAGGACATTAAAAAAAAATTAGGCAACCAAAAAGGACACAAGGTGGTGCTCAAGGGAAAGGCACGAACATTTCACCTCCCAATTTAATCAATACAGATCCAACCTCTTTTATGCCCTAGATATTAAAAAGAAAATTATTGGGCACTTATCTATTAATTATTATTTTATCTGTCTTTGTTGTTTATTGTTAGTCTATTAAGCATGCCTTTAATTTAATTTAATAGAAAAGAAACAGTAGATGGCCAGGCCATTACTGGATTTCCCAGAGCAAACAAATGTGGGGATAGTAAGAGAGAGAATATGAGCGGTACGCATGGCCAATAATACAGGTTTTAAGAAAATTCCCTAGACAAAGGGAAGTAATTTAAAAAAGTTACTAGGTGTTTTGGTGATCCTGTGAAATGGACGCCCATTCCCAAGAATGTTATTAAAAGTCTCATTTTTGCCATATTTTTATTTTCTAGTCTATCATTTGAAATTTATACAAATAAGATATTTATTGGAATTTGAGGATATGTCTGGAATTTCTGTACCCATGAAGAGAAAGGCTAGCTTAAGAGGAAGGCACCCTGCCTGATTTTGGGTGGCTCTTGGGAGCCCCAGTCTCTTCACGGATGCTACAAAAAAAAGCAAGACTTTTTTCTTTAAAAGATGGCAAAAATGACACAAGAAAAATATACAGGCTGTATTTAGGCAATAGGATTAATGTTTTCATACTAATGGTAATTTTTGAATAATAATGAACTGCATTCCAAAGTTGCCTCCCAAATCTTGGAGGCACTCCTGTTTTCATAAAATAAAAATAAAGTAATGCTTTAACATTAAAGCCACTGAAAGTCAATATGTTATCTCTGTTGCAAAATTGCCAAAAAAAAAAAAAAAATGCCTTGGATAGTACTTGGCTTTAAAATCTCAAAGTTGTTCAAACATAAATAATAAATGTAACTAAAATAAAGAATTTATGGTGAAGCTTTTCAATAATAATCATAAATATATTAATGATGAAGGGCCAGTTGCTCTTTTCCCTGTAAAAGCTGAGAAGCCGGCAGTGGCAGCAGCAACCTTAGATGATTATCTCTTAGAAAGAATATATCAGTTTTAAAATTCAAATGTCTATGTTAGGCTAAATATCTAGGTATTTTAAAATGACAAAAATACTGAAATATTAACCCGAGTTTACCTCATATAAAAAATCTAGAGGATAGAATTGAATCTATTAATTAAATATGCCTTGTATTTTATTTGAAATATTATCCTTAAAAATGTAAAATGTTGCTAATTTGAGAAATGCTAAGTATTTAACTTGCCACCTAAAATTTTAGGCTTCTAAAAGTTTAAAGTTCATATTAAGTTAGAAGAAATTATATAGAATGCATAAAGTTTAGAAATTCATTTTTGAGAAAAATAATTCTTATATTTTCTCTAGAGAAATTAGTAGTTCAAAATATATTGTAGTCTGTGTGGTAAAATTTCAACCTAAGATATAATATTTAATATGGTATAATTAAAAAAGAGGATTAATTCTATAGTCTGAACCAAATTTTTAATATAAAAACCAGTTCAAACTAAATTGATATCTTTTAGAATAATTACAAAAGGTATGTTGATAGATAGAAATCTAAAAATGCTGGATGTTTACTTTTAATTATCATTGGAAAATTAAGGTTTAAATATTATATAGTTTTAATAATAGAAGGCAGGATATACATTTTAAAGGAAAAGGAGGAAAAATTTCTATACGAATAGCTGAAGTTATATACAAGTTAATGACAGAAAGAAAAACTATTAAAGTAAAAATACACTTTTGAAGGACATAAAAATAAGTTTTAAAGGCTAATTTAAAAGTATAAAATGTATGAAGGTTATATTTTTTAATAAAATTGTTTTTGAAAGAAAGAAATAAATTCTAAAATTAACTGTTTACAAAAGTTGTAAAAAGGTCATAAAATCTCAGAAAAGTTTAAACAAAGGCTAGATCACTACCCTTATCAAGTTATGTATGCAAATGAGCACTAGCAAAAACTAATGCTGTTTAAAAGTAAATTTTAAGCTTAATAAAAAGGAGAAATTTTAAAATCTCTTCTGCTACTATTTACAGGGTACACTGAATGTTATTGTTCAAGCATTAAATCTCACCATTAATGAGACACCATAAGTAAAAAGAGAGTTACTTTTACTTGGAACGTATGCATTGCAGCATTGGCCAGCATCCAAGAAGCAACCAAGTTTGTTGCTTGGTTTAAAAGAAAGGAAAAATTTCAAAAGAAACTCTCTAATTGTAGCTTAAAGATCACCCTGGGAGGAATTAAAGGGGAATGCCCTCCAAATAATTAGAAATTGTAATTAAAAGTGAATATATTAGGTCTTAAAAAGTAGAAATACAAAAAGAATTGCCTTAAAACCTTAAATAACTTTTTTAAAAAATATTTTATTGTTTTTTTTTCAAATGTATTTTATTGATTTTTCACAGAGAGGAAGAGAGAGGGATAGAGAGCTAGAAACATCGATGAGAGAGAAACACCGACCAGCTGCCTCCTGCACAGCCCCCACCGGGGATGTGCCCGCAACCAAGGTACATGTCCTTGACCGGAATCGAACCCAGGAAAGGTACATGTCCTTGACCGGAATCGAACCCAGGACCCTTCAGTCCGAAAGCCGACGCTCTATCCACTGAGCCAAACCGGTTTCGGCTTAAATAACTTTTTAGAAGTTACTAAGGGACATTAATTGGTTAAGATCTTATCTAAAAATCTTTATGGAAGAAATAAAAAATTTGTTGTTCAATTAAAATGACTCAGTGACACAAGCTGTCATTTCCAGCAGTTTTGTAAAATGTTGAAAATGCAGCACACTGCAGAATTTCCAAAAGCCTCAATATTATTTAAAACAAATAAAAGGGGATTATGGAGAAATCACCTGTAAGTAGGCTACACCAAGCCTTAATTACTTTAATATTTTTCACTTGTGATGCCAATGGCAAGACACCCATGGAAATAAACTAGTGTCAGAATAGCCAAAGGAAAATGGTCTGGTTAAATGGAAAGATCCTGAGTCTGGTTTATGGAAGGGCCCTGACCCACTGTTAACATTTGGTCGAGGATATGCTTGTGTATTTCCAGAAAACTTCTCCAAGCCTGTGTGAATTCCTGAAAGAAATATTAAATTTCAACATGGATCCGAGGGAGGAACTGGCCAGGTTAATGAGGACCTTGCACCTGGAGCTGTGCCTTGCAGCTGCAGACAATCGACTACCCCAGCCACAGATAACAGCAGCCCCGAGCAACCAACTGAAGATAAGGAGTGGGAGGAGAATGAGGCAGACAAGGCAGATGTCAAACAGCCCAGAGGTTATCTAGGGGATGGTGAAGAAGATGGTCCAGAAAGCTGAGTGAATTTGTGAGGAGACCAGAACCCCAAGAATGCCTGAGAACGTCTTTCTTGCCCTGCTAGCAGTCATCAGCTGTGCGGTAATGCTACCGGGGCAAATGGGGAAGTATTTTGGACTTATGTTCCTGACCCTCCATGGGTAAGACCCCTTACATGGGCTGATCCCCTGCCTAATCTAGTCACCAATAACACCAAACACCCTGGTCATCCAGGAGGACCATGGGTGGGACAAGGATGTATATGGGAAAATTATTGAAAAATTAAGGTTTCTAAGAATGAAGAATTCTAATACATAAAAGAAGAAGAAAAGGTATGTACAAATTACTGATGGTTGTGAGATGCCATGTCCCGCATGACTTGGGTTCAGGACCTTGAGAAGGGCCACAGGAAAATGATGAGATAAGACAAGAAATAATAATTTGGAAATTGGGGGCCAGGTGGAGAATCCAGTGTCATTATAATTACATGGGTGTCGCCACCCAGCTTCCCTTTTGTATGACACAGAACCCAACTACTGCTCCTTTGTGTCTAGAATTAAAGAGAGGCTTCTGGCTAACATGGATACCAAAGGAGAGGGGAGCAAAAGCCCAAATACATCCACCATCACTACTTGCTCCTGGGAGAGGTACAGACAATGTAACTTTACTAAGAAATCCTTCACGAAGCCATTATGTAAAAAGTTTTATGAATGGCACCCCACAAAGGAAGAAGTTAATTGGCAAGACTGTTATAGTGACCATCCCACCAGCAGCAAACTTAATAACAGTTTTTCCTTTGTGGATTGGAGTCCTATAGGTCTGCACATAGTAACAATAGCACTCTAAAATGGAAGGGTACTGCATCCTATCTACATGTTGAAGCTAATCACTCCATTTTATGGTATGGAGGATTACAACATGTCAATTACAACATGACAATTGGCCCCTACAAAATACACAATGGAAATTAGCTGCTGCACTTACACCTATTAAATGGTATAGCTTTAATTATAGCTCAGATAATTCCATTTGTACTTATGAGGAACTCCCAATAAGACAGCATTTGCCGCTGCCTGTGTATTTGATCCTTTGTACTCCTCTCAGGCCCCATCCAGATGCACCTTAATATTACAAGCCATCTGTATGAGGTGTCATGCATAGGCTGCACACTATCCCATTGTATTAATTCTACATTCCAAAAGGATTCCCTCATGGTTTTAAAACAACCTGCTTTCGCTTGGGTTCCTACTAACCTAACCGAGCCTTGGGAATCTCATGAACCTACCAACTGTTTGGAAATTGAACCTTTGCTGGAAGTGTCCCAGGGCCAGTTGAGTGCTCTCGCTCCCAGACTGCCATAGCTGACCTTCGAATCATTGCTCTCTCTTCTCCTGAGAATAGGATTCCTAAAATGGACATTAATTTAGTCCTGTATATTCTTTAGGGCCTAGAAGTTGATCTAATTGGCCAGGTACACAATATGGGTCCTTCAGCAGAGGTTTTAACTCTTTCTTAAGCTCCCTCACCTCTGAACTGGTGAGCAGAGCATTTACAAAGCCCATTCCCCCTCCTCCCAAGGGCACCCCTCTTAAGGGGTATAGTCCACTGGGAGGAGGTAGAGATGCTGGGAAGGGTAGGCTATGAATATCCTTTTTGCATTGCTCCAATTCCTTTCATAATCTAAAAAAGGAGGTTTCTGGTGGTGCAGAAGCTGCCTCGCTGACAGTTGAACCTTATCAGGACAGCCCTCTGCCTGAGGGGGAGGTTGGGATTGTAAATAGGCCATCTTGGGTATTTCCTCAGATTGTTTCCCAGTGGCATAGGGAGCGGGGGAGGCAATTCAAGGGATCCATTTGTCTGTCCACTCTTGTTCTCTTTTAGGCTTCTCTGATTTACTAACAGGGATAACTGAATGTGAAAGTACCATTTTATTTTAATTACTAGAGGCCCAGTGCACGAAATTCATGCAAGGCACTCGGCTGTGGCGGCTTGCCTCGGCCTTCGCAGCCCAGCTTCATCCAGAATGTCATCTGGAAGGATGTCTGGCCTAATTAGCATATTATGCTTTTATTATTATAGATGCTGTTAACTATGATTACCCTTTCTGTTCAAAGAAAGGACATGCTAATCTGGCTGGCAGTCGTATGCCTCCAGGACCACCCTTGGAATGCAGTCCATCCTCATTCAAGCACTGCCCATTCTCTTGCTGCCATGCCCCCAAGGTCAGCCTTAGTTCCAACCTGTCTGGCCTGTGGGGGCTTGTAACATCACAAGCAGGTGCCGGCCACCTGCTTCTGTCCCAGTCCCATTCTTATTCTGGTCTCACTCCAGTCCTGTCCTGGTTAATACCAACACTGACAACTGGATGTTTAATGGACATGATGCTGGGCAGGGTTTTCCTCAGGAGGTCCTTGCAGAACAGGGGGTTGGGTTCCCATCTTCTCTGATGCCTGCTTCCCTCTTCCTGCTCCTAAAACCTTACACTGTTCCTTTTTATTGACGCAGAACCAAACCCATGGAAGCAAGGTTTGAGCAATTTCTAACCAGCTGTTTATGTAGGGAAACTGATCTGGGTGTCTGGGGTCCCCTTGACTACATTCCAGACTGCCCTGACCAGTCCTTCATCTAAAGAGCCTTCCGAGGGCCAGTAGACCCTGAAGGTTGGCCATTCTAATTCACAGAATTTCCTCAGTGTTTTGGGGTCCATTTTAATATCATAATCCCCATTGAAATCCTTTAAAAAGTTTTCAATATGCAATTGAGAACAGTGGGTTTACTCTGTCCCGACCCCATGGTGATCGGTGGCACGAGACAGACAAGCAAGGGGGTGACCTGTTTTCACAGATTCACTCAGATGCCTGCCTGGCCATGCCCCTTGGGCACTTTGATTCGTCTTAGCTAAGGTGCACCCATATAACCCCCGGGCCTGGTCACCTTTGAGTGGGGGTGAGTCATCATTATGCCTTATGACGAATTGCAGAACTGCAGGTTGGGGTCCACTCGGACTCCGTAACTGAAGATGTGGAGCCACACAAAGGAGAGGAGAGGGCAGGCCCTTTACTTCCACTCTCACACACTTTTACCCGTCATTCACTCAGAGTTTAAACAATTCACTCAATTCCTGACTAATTGCCTGAGGAAGCCTTATGACTTCTGGGAGGTGATCAAGCTTCCCTTCCACTCTCTTGGATTGGGCCTAACTGTGGGTGGCCCCTACATTACCGTTTCTGTCAACAGGTGCAGAGGTGTCCGTCCACTTTCTCCAGATGCAGGCCAGGTCCTAGGTTGAGGTCTTGGAGCTCCGGGAGTCCCCCAGTTCAATTGTGCTAAAATAAGCAAAGCATGCGTGCTTCCCGGAGGCCTATCCTTCATCCCCAGGCCCCAAACCTGGTCCACTCACCAGAGGCCAAACGACCAGCATGGTTGGGGTTCTCAGTCAGAGAACCAGATGTTGTAGCAGACCAAAGAAACTCAGCGATGCTTAGAGAAATTGAGTTACACAGCTTTAGTATGCCGGCAGTCTCATCAGAGTAACCTCCAAAATCTGAGCAAACCAATATGGTGGTAGTCCCTCTTTTATCCCCTTTTGGTATCTTTGTCCCCCAAATATGGATTATACTTCCAGACCTTTCATGGGCTTTGCAAAAAGCCCATGGATTGGTATGGGGGTCTTGAGATCATATCTAAGGGCCTGGCCTGGTGCCAGTGCTGATAACCCCCCTCTGGGGGCTGTGTCATGGTTTATGGCCTCTGTGAAATGTGAGCCATTAGGTAACAGGTATTGCAAGACCAGTTTGTGGAGAAAGGGGCAATGACTTAATTATACTGTAGGTTATCAAGAATGTACATTAGGTTACTGGCACAAATTCAGATTGCTATTATCAACCACCCCCCCCCCCCAAAAAAAAAAAAGTCTTATTTTCTCCATTAATAGCATTTTGGAGGCAATAATATGTGAAAAAGTAAAGATGCTGCATGCTGATCAGAAAGAGTGCTGAATGTGAATCATTTAAGGCTAGTAGGGGATGGTTTGATGAATTTAAGAAAAGAAGGCATTCATAGTGTAGGGAGCCATGAGGAGGCTGCTATTTCTAATAAAGTAGCTGCTGGTGATTTGTGACAAAATTTCAAGAATATAGTAAGTAGAGGCTGAGGGACTTATTTCCCAAGTGTTTATTTGTGATTAGCCAGACCTCATGTGGAAGAATATGCCAAAAAGGACCTATATCACACAGGAAGAAAAGTCATTGCTGGGACACAAGCCAGTGAAGGACCAGCTGACATTACTATTCTGTGGGAATCTGAGTGAGGACTTTAAATGGAAGCCTCTTCTCATCAACCATTCTAAAAACCTGCGAGTTTCCAACAAAAAAAGATATCATGAAAAACAAATTTTTTTGAGTGGATTCATGAAGCATTTGCCCCAACTGTGAAGAAATCCTCCGGAAAACACAATTACCACAAAGGGCAGTTCATGTCATGGACAAGGCTTCTGCTCACTCTCCAGTCTTGGAGTGGAGCTGGTAAAGAAGTACAATTCATCCCTGCTGGGTCCTCAACACCTACAGCATCATCCCTGTTGAATCGTACGAACGACAACAGGCAGAAGTTTTGATAAATTCTCTGAATGATGAACCGTTGGCAGCCTTTCAGACTATAACTTCAGCCATCGAAGATCAAACTGTACACCCCAAATGCTTTTTCTTGGATGGTCCAGGTGGTAGTGGAAAAACATATCTGTATAAAGTTTTAATACATTATATTAGAGGTCATGGTGGTACTGTTTTACCCACAGCATCTACAGGAATTGCTGCAAATTTACTTAATGGTGGAAGAACCTTTCATTCCCAATATAAATTACCAATTCCATTAAATGAAACTTCAATTTCTAGACTCAATATAAAGAGCGAAGTTGCTAAAACCGTTAAAAAGGCCCAACTTCTTATTATTGATGAATGCACCATGGCATCCAGTCATGCTATAAACGCCATAAACAGATTACTAAGAGAAATTATGAATTTGAATGTTGCATTTGGTGGGAAAGTTCTCCTTCTTGGGGGAGATTTTCGACAATGTCTCAGTATTGTGCCGCATGCTATGCGATCAGCCATAGTACAAACAAGTTTAAAGTACTGTAATGTTTGGGGATGTTTCAGAAAGTTGTCTCAGAAAGTTGTCTCTTACAACAAATATGAGATCAGAGGATTCTGCTTATAGCGAATGGTTAGTAAAACTTGGAGATGGCAAACTTGATAGCAGTTTTCATTTAGGAATGGATATTATTGAAATTCCCCATGAAATGATTTGTAATGGATCTATTATTGAAGCCACCTTTGGAAATAGTATATCTATAGATAATATTAAAAATATATCTAAACGTGCGATTCTTTGTCCAAAAAATGAGCACGTTCAAAAATTAAATGAAGAAATTTTGGATATACTTGATGGAGATTTTCACACATATTTGAGTGATGATTCCATTGACTCAACAGATGATGCTGAAAAGGAAAATTTTCCCATTGAATTTCTAAATAGTATTACTCCTTCAGGAATGCCATGCCATAAATTAAAATTGAAAGTGGGTGCAATCATCATGCTATTGATAAATCTTAATAGTAAATGGGGTCTTTGTAATGGTACCAGATTTATTATCAAAAGATTACAACCTAACATTATTGAAGCTGAAGTATTGACAGGATCTGCAGAGGGAGAGGTTGTTCTGATTCCAAGAATGGATTTGTCCCCATCTGACACTGGCCTCCCATTTAAATTGATTCGACGACAGTTTCCTGTGATGCCAGCATTTGCGATGACTATTAATAAATCACAAGGACAAACTCTAGACAGAGTAGGAATATTCCTACCTGAACCCGTTTTCACACATGGTCAGTTATATGTTGCTTTCTCTCGAGTTCGAAGAGCATGTGACATTAAAGTTAAAGTTGTAGATACTTTATCTCAAGGGAAATTAGTCAAGCACTCTGAAAGTGTTTTCACACTTAATGTGGTATACAGGGAGATATTAGAATAAGTTTAATCACTTTATCAGTCATTATTTGCATCAATGTTGTTTTTATATTATGAGTTTGTTATTGTTATATCATTTTGTTATTATTTATTAATAAAATTATATATTATTTTCATATACACTGTACTCATTTCCTTTTATCTCTCACACTTTTATTATAGAGAGAGGGCAAATAGCAATATTAAAATATTTCCTCTAATTAATTCCCTTTTAATGTGCACGACTTTCGTGCACCGGGCCACTAGTTACTATATATTATCTAGCAATTTCCTTCTGTATACAGCCAAAAGAACTTAAAGCAGGATCTCCAACAAGTCCTTCCATACTTGTGTTCATTGCAGCATTTTCTCTAAAAGCTAAGTTTGGAAACAATTCAAATGTCATCCAGAGACGGATGAATAAACAAAATAGTGTACACATATTTACTGGAATGCTATTCACCTTTAAAAAAAGGAGGAAAATCCTGTCACATGCTAATAACATAGATGCACTTTAGGATATTATGACAAGTGAAAATGGCAGTTACACTACAACAAATACCTTATGATCATGCCCATATGAGGTATAGCTAAAGTACTCAAACTTATAGAAATATCACATAGAATGCTTATTGCCAGGCATTGTGGATGGGGGAAATGGAGAGGAATTATTTAATGGGTAAAGAATTTCAGTTTTGCAAGATAAAAACATCCTGCAGATTTGCTTGCACACAGTGTGAATATACTTAATATAACCACATCACACACCTTTAAACAGTTAAGATGATAAAATTTATATTGTTTCTTTTAACCACAATGGTTTTTAAACACTAGAAAAACTTTGGGGAAAATAAATTCAGATAAAAATATGCTTCGATTGCTGGAAATGTAGGGAGGTTAAGCCTAATATTCTCTATTGTCTCTTGAGAACAATTTAAGAATAGTAGAAGTTTGAAATAATCTTGGTGGAAAATATGAATGGAAATAATGCTGAGTTTTAATACATTATATTTTAATGCTTTTACATCCCCATACAAAAGTGTATTATATTCATTGAATGGCATATTATTAAGCATAAAAATGAGTAAAATGCTGAAATATAATACAGACACTGATATCTATACTAATAAAAGGGTAATGTGCAAATTGGTCACGATGCCCTCACAGTAACAACTGAACAGTAGGCTGCGTGGGGCAACCAGGCCGGCAGCGGGGTTAGCGAAGGACAACCAAACGATTGACCAGCAGGCTGTGTGAGGCAACCAGGCCAGCAGAGGGTACAGTGAGGGGTGACCAGGCCAGCAGGGAGAGCAGTTGGGGGTGACCAGGCTGGCAGGGGGCCACTAAGGAGTGACCAGGCTGGTGGTGGTGGGGCAGATAGGGATGATCAGGCTGGCAGGAAGAGGCAGTTAGGGGTGATCAGAATGGCAATGGGGGCTGTTAGGGGCGATCAGGTTGGCAGGAAGAGGTGGTTAGGAGTGATCAGGGTGGCAGTGGGGGCAGTTAGGGGTGATCAGGCAGGCAGGAAGGTGAGCAGTTAGGAGCCAATGGTCCCGGATTGTGAGAGGGATGTCCAACTGCCAGTTTCAGCCCGATCCCACAGTCGGACATCCCCTGAGAGGTCCCACACTGGACCTCTGTGCTGAGGGCACACCCTCATGCACGAATTTTGTGCACTGGGCCTCTAGACTACACAAATAAAAGAGAAAGATACAAATTGACTGTACCTTTGCAATGCCCACCAGCCAATCCGGAGTGAGTATGAAAATTAACCCAACAAAGATGGTGGGGTGGGATGCTTGCATCATCGCCATGGTGATGATGCAGGCATCTGCACCACCTCACTGCTCCAGGCCTCTGGGCAGCGTGGGAAGGCAGAAAGGCAGCTCCTGGCCGGAGCGAAGGCAGTGCTGGTAGCCAGGGGAAGGAAGGCCCATTCTTGCACAAATCTTCATGCATCAGGCCTCTAGTATGATATAAAAATGTAGTTTAATCTTGAAAACACTATTCTAAGTGACAGTATTCAGAGACAAAGGTCAACATACTGCAGAATTCTTTTTATATAAAACTAGAAGCCCGGTGAATGAAAATTCATGCACTGGAGGGGGGCCCTCAACCCAGCCTGCCCCCTCTCACAGTCCAGGAGCCCTCAGGGGTGGGAGGCGACCAGTGATCAGGGGAAGGTGACACCCCCATCACACCTCTGCTGCTGCTGCTGCCAGCAGTGCAAGCCTTGGCCGGCCCTGGTTACCTGAGCCTCGGGCATCCGTGGACAGCTGGGTAGCTGCCATCTGAGGCTTGCCTGCGCCTTGGGTTGGCCCTGAGCATCTGGGGGCTTAGAGGACTGGGGGACTCTGGAGGCAGGTGTGTGGAGTGACCTGGCCCACCTCGGGGCATGCCTAGCCTTGCCGCATACCTGCCACCCCAGCAGGGCTGAGGGGACTTGGCATCACCATCTTGTGGCTGTGGGCACTGCCATATTTGAGGGTGGTGCAGTCAATTAGCATATTCCCTCCTGAATGTCTGTGGATCAGGTGGGGGTTCCCTTGGGGTGTGGGGTGGCCTGGGCAAGGGGCCTGTGCTGGTTTGCAGGCCAGCCATGCCCCCATGGGGTGAGGGTCCCCGCTGGGGGGCATGGCCAGCCTGAGTGAGGGGCTGAGGGCCGTTTTCAAGCTGGCCACACCCCCTTCAGGGTGGGGAGTCCTGCTGGGGTGCCTGGCCAGCCTGGGTGAGGGGCTGATGTCTGTTTGCAGGCTGGCCAAGCCCCACAGTGGGGACCCTCACCCCATGGGGGTGTGGCCAGCCAGGGTAAGGGGCTGAGGGCTGTTTTTAGGTTGGCATGCCTCCAGTGACCCAGGCTCCCAGGCCCTCCTTGAGCAGAGGTCAGGACAGGTGGGAAGCTTGGCTTCCTCCATCACCTGGGGCAACCCAAGCCTCCTGCTCGCTCCAACTCAATGGCCACCACCATCTTTGTTGGGTTAATTTGCATACTCTCTCCTGATTGGCTGGTGGGCATAGAGGAGTGATGGTCAATTTGCATGTTTCTCTTTTATTAGTGTAGATATTTTTTACTCCTCACCTGAGGATAGGTCTTTATTGATTTTAAGAGAAAGAGAGGAGAGAGATGTGGTAGAGAAACATTGATTAGTTGCTTATATTCACCCAGGCCAGGAATTGAACCCAAAACCTAGGTATGTGACCTGACTGGGAATTGAACCCACAACCTTTTGGTATATGGGATGATGTCAACCTGCCAGAGTTAATTAAAAACAACAACAACACATTTTAAACATCTGATATAAATGAAGAAGGAGCTCACATTTTAATTTCCATCAAGTCTCATTCAATCCTCTTTAGGTTGTGGTTTCCTTACAATATTATGTTTTATATTCCATATGGTTAGAATATATAATCCTCAGTAATGGAAGAGAAACTCTTTTAATTCCACCTGCCTAAATAGTGGGATCAGGCTCAGTTTTTTAAAGAAGGGATGGTTTAAAAAGCAAATTATATCAAAAGGGGATTGACTAGCCTGCTTGTCTCTAGCAGCAAGTTTTTCCTCCATGGTTAGCCACCTCTCAGTCTTTTCCTCTTTACAACACACCTTCCCCATTCATTTTAACTCCAGGATTTTGAAAGTCAGACAAAGAGCCCCATCTCCATCATAGATGCCCGAGGATACAGAGAAATAGCAGGCCTTATGCTATTGCTCAGTTCCTGAATTTTCTTATTACTGGAAATTGGGCAGGAAACTTATGTTGGGAGGAGGAGTTGTGGGATCAAGGGAGGAAGACAGAGGTTTTTTCATCTCCCTGATTCAGCCTAATCCATCAGGAAGTCGCTGACATGACATGTGCTCGCCTGCATTTTACAGAGGGTAGAGCCATCTCCCTACAGCCATATTCAGAGATTTTCCTCCCAATTAATCCACTCAGACACCAATTATTTCAGACTTGTTTTGAACAAAAGGAGATGCTTCAAAAAGAAATGTTGATAATGACCCCAAATAGCCACAGCAATTTTGAGAATGAAGAATAAATTGGAGGGCCCTCACTACCAGGTATCAAAGTACACTATAAGGCCATACTAATCAAAACAGCTTGGTTCTGGCACAAGAACAGACATACAGACCAATGGAACAGACTAAAGAGCTCAGAAATAAAACCATGCCTACATGGTCAATTAATGTTTGAAAAAGGAGGCAAGATGGAATAAAGATTGTCTCTTCAATAAATGGTGCTGGGAAAATTGGACAGATGCATGTCAAAAAATGAAACTAGAGCACCTTACACCATGAACAAGAATAAACTCAAAATGGATTAAAGATGTAAATTTAAGACCTGAAGCCACAAAAATCCTAGAAGAAAACTTAGTAAACTCTCTGACAATGACACATCTGAAAAGGGATTAATATAAAAAATTTATAAAGAACTCAGACAACTCAACACCAAAAATCCAAACAATCCAATTAAGAAATGAGCAGAGGACCTGAAGAGACACCTCTACAAAGGAGACATACAGATGGCCAATAGATATATGAAAAGATGTTCAATGTCACTAATCATCAGAGAGATGCAAATTAGAACCACATTGAGTTATCACCTCACACTTTTCGGAATGGTTATCATCCATAAACCAACAAACAAGTGCTGGCCAGAATGTGGAGAAAAGAGAACCCTGATGCATTGGTGGGAATGCAAATTGGTGCAGCCACTGTGGAAAACAGTATGGTCAGCAAAAATAAGCCACTTGAAGAAAGGTAAGTATTACATGACCTCACTCATTTGTGGAATATAATGAACAACATAAACCGATGAACAAAAAATAAATCCACAGACAAAGAAACATAAAACAGACAGTCAAACCTCAGAGAATAGGCAGGGGAGGTTTGGAGTTGGGGAAAGTAAGAGATCAACCAAAGGACTTATATGCATGTATATAAGTATAACCAATGGTCACAGACAATCGGGGGGTGAGGGCATGTGCTGGAGGGTGGGAGTGGCCAGGGAGAGGTCAAGGGGGGAAAAAGGAGACATGTAATACTTTCAACAATAAAGAATTAAAAAAATAACATAAGTATATGGAAAGCTGATCAACCTCACCAATGAGAAATGAAAATTAAAACAATGAGATATAATTTTTGTTCACTGGATTGGGAAACATTTTAAAATTGAAAAAAATCAGTATCAGCAACAGTGTGGTGAAATTGGCTTTCTCATAAAATGTTATTGGGTAGATAAGTTAGTACAACTTGTATAGGATAGCTTTTTGCAAATAATAAAAACGAACTAACAATGAGAAAAAATAACAACAACAGCATGGTTGTTACTCAGATTTTTAAAAATGGAACTGCCTTATGACCCAGCAATTCCACTTTTGGGCATTTATCCAAAGAAACCCAAAACACTATTTAGAGAGAATCTATGCACCCCTATGTTCATTGATGCATTATTTGCATTAGCAAAGCTATGGAAGCCACACAAGCAGCCATCAATAGATGAGTGGATTTAAAAAATAACCAGTAGTGCATATCATATATAAAATGGACTATTATGCAACTATGAAAAAAACACCATCTTGCCATTTGCAACTTCGATGAACCTAGAGGGTATTATGTTCAGTGAAATAAGTCAGAAAGAGAAAGACAAATAACATATGATTTCACTTATATATAGAATCTAAAGAACAACATAACAAACAAAATAGAAACACATTTATAAATACAGATAATAGACTGATGGTTACTAAAGGAGTTGGTGTTGAGGGGGCTGGTTGGAAAAGGTGAAGGGATTAAGAAGCACAAACTGGCAGCCTCATGTGCAGTTCACCCCCATCCTAGGAGCAGCAGCCTTGCAAGCAGCCCCCACTGTCCAAGGAGCAGCAGCCCTGTGAGAAACCTGCCCCTGTTTGAGGAGCAGCAGCCATGCAAGCATCCCACCCCCATTCGAGGAGCACCAGCAGCCCTGTGAGAAGCCGATCCCCATCCAAGGAGCAGTAACTACATGAACAACCTGCTCCCATCCAAAGAGCAGCAGCCATGTGAATAGCCTGCTACCGTCTGAGGAGCAGCAGCCTCCTGAGGTGCTCACACCCGTCCGAAAGCAGCAGCCTCATGAGAAGCCCACCCCATCCAAGGAGCAGCAGCTATGCGAGCAGCCTGCCTGCACCAGCCAGAAGAGCCACCACTGCTGCGAACAGCACCCACCAGAGGAGCTGCCACCAACTGAGGAACAGCTGCTGGCACAATCGCCTGAGGAGCAGCCACAGCCCGAGGAGCCACTGCCACCAAGAAGTAGCCCCTGCACAACTTGACATCAAGATCCTTCACTGAGAACAAAAATTGCTAGACAGAGAAACCCCCAAAGAAAAGAAAATGAGGAATTGCCAGTAAAGCAGCTAAGTGAAATGGAGGCATGGAATATGTTAGAAAAAGAATTCAGAATAAGGGTCATACAGTTCATAAACCAGATGGATGAAAACATCAAAAACTTATGTAAGAATCAAGAAGAAATAGAGAGTGATATAACTGCAATAAAAAACACCATGGAAAGATTCACCAGTAGACTAGGAGAAGCAGAGGACCAAATTAGTGAATTAGAAGACAGGGAAGCAAAACTGAACTGCAATTGGAGAAAAAAATTAAAAGACAGGAGAAGAGTCTAAGGGAGCTTTGGGATAACAGGAAACAAAGCAACATACGAATAATAGGGGTGCCAGAATGACAGAAAAAGGAACAAGGGTTAAAAAACATATTTGAAGAAATAATGTCAGAAAACATCCCTGAGGTGGGGAAGAAAAAAGTCACACAAGCACAGAGAGTACCCAACAAGATGAACCCCAAAAGACCCACACCAAGACACATTGTAATTATGATGGCAAATGTTCAGGACAAAGAGAGAATCTTAAAGGCTTCAAGAGAGAGATAGAAAGTCATGTCCAAGGGATCTCCCGTTAAGTTATCAAATGATTTTTCAACAGAAACACATCAGGCCAGGAAAGAATGGAAGGAAATTTACAAAGTGATACAAAGCAAGGGACCGAGTTCAAGAATACTCTATCTAGCATGCTATCATTCAAACTTAAAGGGAAAGAAGAAGCTTCACAGACAAAAACAAAACAAAACAAAACAAAACAAAAAACAAACAAACCAAAAACCACCCACAAAAAAACAAAAAACAAAACAAAAAACTAAGGGACTTTATCACTACCAAGCCAGCAATTCAAGAAATGCTAAAGGGACTGGTGTAAAAAGAAGAAATAAAAATGGAAGAAGGAACACAGGAACAAAAAATAAAAATGGCTACAAACAAGTACCTAGCAATAATAACTTTAAACATAAACAGACTAAATGCTGCAATGAAAGGACATCGAGTGGCTGAATGTATAAAAAAAACATGACCCATATATATTCTGTCTACAAGAGACCCACCTCAAAAAAAAAAAGACTCACACAGACTGAAAGTGAAGGGATGGAAAATATATATTAGGCAAATGGAAATGAAAAAAAAAAAAAAGCTGGGATATCAATACTTATTTCTGACAAAATAGACATCCAAGTGAAGGTCATAACAAGAGATAAGGAAGGCCAGTTCATAATACTAAAGAGATTGACACAATAGAATATATCCCTGATAAACAGGAGCACGCAACTACATTAAAAAAAAAACCCACAAAACTTCTGGAAGAAATCAAGAAAGAGATTGATAACAATACAATCATAGTAGGGGACTTTAATACCTGACTGACATCACTGGATAAATCCTCTAAACAAAAAATCAGCAAAGAAACAGCAATCATAAACGACTCACTAGATCCGATGGACTTAATTGACATCTTCAGAACATTTCACCCCAAAGCCACGCAATATAAGTTCTTCTCAAGTGCACATGGGTCATTTTCAAAGATAGATCACATATTGGAATACAGGCAAAGTCTCTCCAAATTCAAGAAGATTGAAATCACATCAAGCATCTTCTCTGACCATAATGACATAATATTAGAAATAAACTACAATAAAAACAATTCAAAAATTCAAACACATGGAAGCTGAATAGCATGCTATTAAACAATGAGTGGGTTACCAAAGAGGTCAAAAAAGAAATTAAAAACAACTTGGAGACTAATGACAATGAAAACACAACAATCCAAAACCAATGGGACACAGTGAAAGCAGTCCTCAGAGGAAAGTTTATAGCTTTACAGGCCTACCTCAAAAAACAAGAAAAAATGGTAATAAATTACCTAATTTTATAACTCAAAGAAGTAGAAAGAGAGTAACAAGAAAAGCCCAGCTTGAGCATAAGGAAGGAGATAATAAATATCAGAGCAGAAATGAATGACATTGAGACCAATACACACACACACACACACACACACACACACACACACACACACACACACTAGAGGCCTGGTGCACAAAATTTGTGCATGGGGGCGGGGGTCTCCCTCAGCCCAGCCTGCACCCTCTTCAATCTTGGACCCCTCGAGGGATGTCCGACTGCCCATTTTGGACTGATCCTACCCCTACCAGGATCGGGCCTAAACGGGCAGTCGGACAGCCCTTTCACAATCCAGGAATGCTGGCTCCCAAATGCTTGCCTGCCTGCCTTCCTTATTACCCCTAACTGCTTCTGCATGCCAGCCTGATCACCTCCTAACCACTCCCCTGCCAGCCTGATTGCCCCTAACTGCCCTTCCCTGCAGGCCTAGTCACCCCTAACTTTCCTCCCCTGCAGGCCTGGTCACCCCTAACTGCCCTCCCCTGAAGGTCTGGTCCCTCCCAACTGCCCACCCCTGCTGGCCTGATCGCCCACAACTGCCCTCCCCTGCTGGCCAGATTCCTCCCAACTGCCCACCCCTGCTGGCCATCTTGTGGGGGCCATCTTTTGTCCACATGGGGGCAGCCATCTTTGACCACATGGGGGCAGCATCTTGTGTGTTGGAGTGATGGTCAATTTGCATATTACTCTTTTATTAGATAGGAGATATATATATATATATATATATATATATATATATATATATATATATATATATATATATATATATATATCATATGTGTGTGTGTGTATATATATATGAAACCAAGAGCTGGTTCTTTGAAAGTATAAACAAGATTGATGAACCTCTAGCCAGGCTCACCAAGAAGCGAAGAGACAGGACCCAAATAAACAAAATAGGAAATGAAAGAGGTGAAATAACAACAACCCCACAGAAAAACAAAGAATTGTTAAAAAAAAATACTATGAACAACTCTATTTCAACAAACTAGACAATCTGGAGGAAATGGAGATATTCCTAGAAAAATACAACCTTCCAAAACTCAATCAGTAAGAATCTAAAATCTCAATAGGCTGATAACTAGAGAATAAATTGAAGCAGTCATCAAAAAGCTTGCAGCAAACAAAAGCCTGGGGCCAGACGGCTTCACAGGGGAGTTATACCAAACATTCAAGGAGAACTAAAACCTATCCTCCTCAGACTATCCCAAAAAGTTCAAAAGGAAAGAACACTTCCAAGCTCATTCTATGAAGCCAGGATTACCCTAATAACAAAACAAGATAAAAAACAATTCAAAGAAAGAGAATTACAGGCCCAAATCCCTCATGAACATAGATGCCAAAATCCTCAACAAAATTCTAGCAAATCAGATCCAGCATTAGATCAAAAAGATCATACACCGTGACCAAGTAGGATCTTTTCCAGGGATGTAAGGATGGTACAATATCTTCAAATCAATAAAAGTGATACATCATATAAACAAATTGAGAGATAAAAATCACATTGTCATATCAATTGCAGCAGAAAAAGCATTTGACAAAGTCCAACAACCTTTATCTTGATAAAAAGCCTCAGCAAAATGGGAATAGAGGGATCATACCTAAACATAGTAAAATCCATATATGACAAACCTACAGCCTGCCCTACATCATACTCAATGGGCAAAAACTAAACCATTTCATTTAAGAACAGGAACAAGACAGGGATGCCCATTTTCACTACTACTGTTCCACATAGTTCTGGAAGTGCTAGCCATAGCAATTATACAAGAAGAAGAAATAAATGTATCCAAACTGGAAAAGAACACATAAAACTCATTATTCACAGATAACATGATACTGTGCATACAAAACCCTAAAGACTCCATCAAAAAATTATTAGACATAATAAATGAATTTGGCAATGTAGCAGGATACAGAATTAATGCCAAGAAATCTATTGCATTTCTATACACCAATAGTGAACTTACAGAAAGAGAGATTAGAAAAACAATCCCATTTACCATCACACCAAAAAAATTAAGATAACTAGGAATAAACTTAACTAACGACATAAAAGACTTGTACTCGGAATTCTATAGGGCACTGAAAAAAGAGATAGAAGAACATACTGTATCCATGGATTGGTAGATTCAACATCATTAAAATGTCCATCCTACCCAAAGCAATCTATTGCATAGAATCATGCACTCCCCATTAAAATACCAACACCATATTTCAAAGATCTAGAATGAACACTCCAAAAATTCATCTGGAATAATAAAAGACCCTGAATATCTCCAGCAATCCTGAGAAAGAAGAACAAAGTAGGAGGGATCTCAATACCAGATATAAAGCTGTATTACAAAGCCACGGTTCTCAAAACATCCTGATACTGGCACAAGAACAGACATAAAGATCAATGGAATAGAAAAGAAAACCCAGAAATTGACCCAAACCACTATGCTCAATTAATATTTGACAAAGGAGGCATGAACATACAATGGAGTCAAGAGAGTCTTTTCAATATATGGTGTTGGGAAAATTGGACAGATACATGCAACAATAAAATAAAATGAAACTAGACTACCAATTTACACCACACACAAAAATAAACTCAAAATGGATAAAGGATTTAAACATAAGATGGGAAACCGTAAAAATACTAGAGGAATCCAAAGGCATCAAAATCTCAGATATATGCTGAAGCAATTTCTTCACAGATACCGCTCCTAGGGCAATGGAAACTAAAGAGAAAATAAACAAATGGGTTTAGATCAAAATAAAAAGCTTTTGCATAGCAAAAGTAACCATCAATAAAACAACAATAAAGCCCACTGCATGGGAGAACATACTAGTATTTGCCAATGTTATCATCAATAAGGGTTTAATCTCCAACATTTACAGGGAACTCATACAACTTAACAAAGGAAGATAAACAACCCAATCAAAAAATGAGCAACGGACCTAAATAGTTAATTTTGAAAGAAGAGATAAGGAAGGCCACGAGACATATGAAAACATGCTCAAAGTCACTATTCATCTGAGAGAAGCAAATCAAAATGACAATGTGATACCATTTCACACCTGTCAGGATGGCTATCATCAACAAATCAACAAAGGACAAGTGTTGGTAAGGATGCGGAGAAAAAGGAACCCTCTTGCACTGCTGGTGGGAATGCAGACCGGTGCAGCCACAGTGGAGAATAGTATGGAGTTTCCTCACAAAACTAAAAATGGAATTCCCATTTGACCCAGTGATCCCACTTCTTGGAATATATCCCAAGTAACTAGAAACACCAATTAGAAAGGATATATGCACCCCTATGTTCCCAGCAGCACAATTTACCATAGCTTAGATTTAGAAGCAGCCTAAGTTCCCATCAACAGATGAGTGGATTAGAAAACTGTGGTACATGTACACAATGGAATACTATGCTGTGGTTAAAAAGGAGTTCTTACCATTTGCAATAGCATGGATGGAGCTGGAGAGAATTTTGCTAAGTGAAATAAGCCAGTTAGAGAAAGATAAATTTCACATGATCTCACTCATTTCTGGATTATAATGAACAACATAAACTGATGAACAAAAATAGATCCAGAGACAGAGAATCATCTATCAGACTGTCAAACAACCGAGGGAAGGTAGGGAAGTGTGGGGGTAAGTGGGAGAGATCAACCATAGCAATTGTATGCATACATATAAGCCTAAGTAATGGACACAGACACCAGGGGTGAGAGGGCATGAATTCGGGGTGAAAGGGTTGTGGGGGAAATAGGACACATATGTAATACCTTAATTAATAAAAAATAACAAGAGGATTCTAAAAAATAAAAAATAAACACAAACTGATGCCTTGGCCACTGTGGCTAAGTTGGTTGAGAGTCTTCCCTTGCACCCACAGGTCAGATGTTGCTGTTTGATTCCAGATCAGGTCACATGCCTGAGGTTTCCTCTTGGATCTCTGCCTCTTCCTGCCCCCCTCCAAATCAATAGAAACATATTTAAAGGAAATTTTAAAAAATTAAGTAAAGATTAAGAATTGGTAGTTACAAAATAGTCATGGGAATGTAAAGTACAACATAGGGAACATCTATATATATAAAAGGCTAAGCAACTGGCCGACTGGCTAACTGGCCAACTGGCTGGTAGGTCTGACCACCAATGGGCAGACACTTAATGCAGAAGATGCTGATTGACAGCAATTTTGCAGAATGCCCTGTCAGAGATCCGGTTTCAGCCCGATCCCTGCAGGCCAGATCTAGGGACCCTACCTGCCAAAGGGACCCACTCACTTCACAGATGCCCTTTGAGCCCAGGTGCTGCCCCAGGTACAGCTGGCCAGAGAGGGACCACAGGATGTTGGCTCCAGGGCATATCTGGCCCATCTTACCCAGTCCTGCCCCATCGGTCACTTCTAATTAATTTCCTTTCAATGTGCATGAATTTGTGCACCAGGCCTCTAATAGTCAATAATATTGTAATAACTATGGGGTCATGTGGGCACTGGAAATACCAGGGAGAAAACTGTGTAAAATATATTATTATTTAACCATTCTGCTGTATACCTAAAGGTTATAGAAAGTAATATTGAATGTAAAGTGTAACTTAAAAAAAATTAAATGTAAAATGAAAAGGTTAAAATAAAAGAGTGAAAAAAATGTTGCTGTATTACCAGAGGCTAAAACCAGCACTGGTTGGGATATTAATGCAAAAGACGCATTGGAAGGCCAATGGACTTTGATATTCAGCAGGGCTGAAAATGAGCATAATATTGCCCTGCTGTGAGCTCAATGGCTCAAGGCAATTTCCTAACCTGATAATCATTATGCTGTTTACCAAACTTTACCTTTGCTCTGCCTGTATGCATTGCTAAAGAGAAAATGTGTATTCAAGTAAATAAATAACAGACCAGGCCAGAAGTCGGTGTGCCTCTTCAGGAAAGAAGATCTCCACCTGGCTCCCCATGCCTTCTAAATTCATATTTCTTGTATTTTCAGATCATGGACCCCTGCAGCAAAAGGTTGTGGCATGCTGGTGCCCAAATAGGAATCTGGAGGAGAAGATTCACCTGAGTGAAAAACAAAGTGAAAAAGAAAAAGTGGAAATTCACTGGAAAGGTGGGGAAGTTCACCATGCACAAAGCCCATGCCAGCTTCGGAGTTACAACCGTAAGTGTATGGGGACATTTTTAATCATCCAGGTTTTCATGGGGAAGAATTCGAGTAAAAGTCAAAAACATCATTGTAAATTTTTAGCTTGCATGCTCAAGCATAAAGGAATTAAGGTGTCAAAAGGTACTCTCTTAAATCAGGCTCAAGGAAAACGAGTGCCCTTGTCATCTTTAATTATGTGGGCTCTTGTTTGAACTGCATTATGCCCACTTCATATCGAGAATCAAAAGTCTGTAACACCTAAGGCCCCAGACCCTCCATCTGTAGTGTGGGAAGGCTCAATAGCTAGAGAAAATGGGGCTAACAGCCCTTTTACAAAAGAACTTCTTAATGCTTTGTCTGAAAATTACCATATGACACGTTGGGACAGGCAGATTTTAGCGAAAACAACTTTATATACCAGTCAATGCTATGGAGAGCAGAATAGGATAAGATCTGTGAACAACAGGCTGTTATCTTGGCTGCATTCTGGCTGTAAGCCTGAGGCAATGTAAAACATCTGAAAGATCCATGAAAAGAACTCTGATTTATTAATCTTGTCTATGTGTTATATGTGCTTGTTTGTTGATTTTTGTTTTATCTATCTTTTTTGTATGGTCTAATTTGTTTATTGTTAGTCTATTAAGCATACCTTTAATTTATCTTCATAGAAAAAAACAGTAGGTGGGCAGGCCATTACTAAATTTCCCCAGAGCAAACAGGATGGGGGCATGGAGAGAGAGAATATGAGTGGTACACGTGGCTGATAAAACTAGTCCTAGAAAGATTCCTCTAGGCAAATAGAGGTAAAAGTAACTAAAAAAGCCCCAGCACTTTAATTACTAGGTCTCTTAATGATCCTGTAAAATGGATGCCTGCTCTTGGCAGTGTTATTAAAAGTCTCATTTTGCCATGTTTTTATTTCCCAGTTCGTCATTTGAAATTTGTATAGATGAGACATTTCTCACAATTTAGGGATGAGTCTGGGATTTCTATACACACGAAGAGAAAAAGTCTAGCTTAAGAGAAGGCATGTCATGCCCAATTTTGTGTGGCCTCTTGGCCTGAGCCCCATGTCTTCCCGGATGCTATGGAATAAGTCCAAGACTGTTTTTCTTTAAAAGATGGTGAAAATGACACAAGAAAAATATATAGGCTGGTTTGGGCAACAAGATTAGTGTTTCCATAATATTGGGTATAATGGGTATAATAATAAACCACATTCCAAGGGTGCCTCACAGGTTCTGGGGGCACTCCTGTTTTTATAAAGGAAAATAAAATAAAATAATACTTTAACATTAAAGCCTCTGAAAGTCAGCGAGTTACCCTGTTACAGTATTTGCCAAGAAAAATGCCTTGGGTAAGAATAATTGACTTTAAATCTCAAACTTGTTAAGGTAAAATATAGAAAACTAGAAGAATATATGATAAATCTTTTTTGGTGATTATATGTAGTTTTCCAAAGTCTTTGGTATTTTAAAACTTTAGAGTTTGCTGAATTAAATAATAAAAATTATTAAATATCTAGGTATTTAAAAATGACAAAATACTGAAATATTAATCTGAGTTTGCCTCATATGAAAAATCTAGAGGATAGATTGAAATGTATTAATTGATTATGTTTTGTATTTTATTTGGAAAATATACTTAAAATATAAATATATTACTAATCTAAGAAATGCTAAATTTTTAACTTGCCACCTAAACTTTGAGGCTTCTAAAAGTTAAAATTAAATTGGGAGAAATTATATGGTTGTAATAATAATAGAATGCATAAAGTATGAAAATTTATTTTTGAGAAAAATAATTCTTGTATTTTCTCTGGAGAAATTAGTAGTTAAAAATATATTGTAGTCTTTATGTGTACTACACGTGGTAAAATTTCACCTAGGATATAATATTTTATTGGCCTGATTACAAAAGAGGATTAATTCTATGGTCTGAAACAAATTTTTAATATTAAAACCAGTTTAAATTTAGTTAATATCTTTTAGAGTAATTACAAAAAGTGTATAATATAATCTTTGGGTTATGTATATTTGATAGTCTTTCCAAGTTAAATTTCAAGACTTTTACCAAGAGATAGCTTTGGGACAATCCAAGGGTCCTGGAATGATTCAAGGATTTATTCTCTCTTCTTAAGAGAAATATTTTTGAACTAAATTAGGCTGATCTAATATACTTGAAATTACAACGGAAGCTTTATCAAATAAAAATTAATAACTATATTCTATTTATATACATATATTTTAAACTAGAGGCCCGGTGCATGAAAGTCATGCACTGGAGGGGTAGGGGTGGGAGGGGGTCCCTCAGCCCAGCCTGCTCCCTCTTCAATCTGGGACCTCTTGGGGGATGTCTGACTGCTGGTTTAGGCCCGACCTCTTTCAGATCCTGAACCCTGCCGCAATGGTTGTGGCACTGTATCACACAACCAGAGGCCTTTTCTGCATTTGTAACTAATATCTGTTTGGTGTAATAGCTTTTAATGTCCAGATCTATCTGTCTTTATAAAAAGAGCTTTATAGAATAACTGGAGGCCTGGTACATGAAATTTGTGCATGGTAGGGTCCCTAGGCCTGGCTAGCAATCAGGGATGACCTGCGGGGTGACCAGCAGGGTGGTAAGGAGGGCCCCACTGGCACCCACCTTGGATGTGACCAGCGGGGTGATGCAGGGGGCGTTTCCCTGCTGACACCTGCCTTGGCTGGACTGGTGCCTGTGGGCTGGGGGCAGCTCCTGCATTGAGTGTCTGCCCCCTGGTGGTCAGTGCATGTCATAGTGACCAGGTGTTCTGCTAGTTGTTCAGCTGTTTGGCCGATTTGCATATTAGGCTTTTATTGTATAGGATAATCTAGGTGTTTTTCTGTTTGATACCATAGCTTTTGGAAAAATGTGTTGGTTAACTCTGAGGTGCAGCCAACCCCCAAAAAAACAAAAGAAAAAGGTGGAAATTCTATTACCCTTCCTCCCAACCTCACACCCCATTATGGAGAGTTCCTTGAGTTGGTTGGTGGCAGGCTAGTGTAGTTGGGAACAACTCTGAAGGCTTGCTTTACTGTCTTTTGCATCAGTTGTTAGAAGCAGATCTAGAGTATGAAAATCCAGTTTTACCTTAAGTTTAGAGTTTCCAAGGCTAGAAGTGTTTCACTTCTGCTCTATAAAGAGTCGTTATAGCTCTGTGCTGACAAATAAACAGAAGGAATGAATACTGTCTAACATAATCCCTGCTGTCAGTATTTTGTCTAATGTTCAAAGAGGTACTTGTTAACTAGACCCAGGTTTGGTCTTGATTTTGACTTAGTAATGAACTTGAGATGCTGCTATTTTTAGAATGAGGACACCCCAGAATATTTTAAAACTTTCAGACTGTGGGTCTCATGGAAACCTTCACCATGTTATCCTTAGGGAGAAAGGGACTCCCAGACCACCGTCATAAAAAGACTAATGAGGAGAAGAGTAGGTTACTTCTAACAGGTGGGCGTTTAAAGCAGAATACCACTCCTCAGTCACACCTTTCCCTCTATTTTCACTAACTCAGACTTCTCTGCCAGTCTATGTGGTTTGGCACGGGGAGGTAGTAGGAACTTTGGCTCAGGGATTTTTGGCTCCAGCAAGCTTGCCCCACCCCCAGAGCCTCCTGGGGTGCGCAGGGGACTTTCAATACCTGTCAATTGCAGTGACCCGCTGTGGGCGTGCACTATATGCAGTCCTCAGCACATATCTGCAGGACATTACAAGAGGAATGCTATGGGGAGAACGTTGTAAGCCAAAAATTGGAACCCGCTGAGAAAAATAAAACGCAAAGAAAATCTACTTTCTTAGGCGTCTGTAGTGCATACAGAGAAATGCCTTCTAACTGTGAGAAATTAAGGCAGATTTCTGACACCTTTGCATTTCCCCCAGCCCCTCTTATGCTTCCAGGGCTATTAGTTCTCCTTGCTCTCTCTAACACTACAATTCCCGGGTGGGTCCAAACCTCTGAGGAATATGAGCCTAGAGTTCTGTTGTTGCCACCCCACCCCTCCCAACTCGCCCCCGCCCCCGCCCACCCCAGTGTTTTCCTGGACAGTTTCTTAGCTAGGAAGCTGCAACTAAGATGAGGGTGGGAGTGGGCGGGCACTCACCCAGCTCTGGCTAGTCCCAGAGGAAACCCAAGGACCTGAAAATTTATCTAATCTGATGATGTGGTGACTAGAAGCGCTTGCCGCTGAGATTAAGACTTGATTGAATGGCGAGTTCATTTATGGTAATTGTGGTCCTCTAGTGGCTTTCTCAGTAGCTAGGGGAATCTTGGCCTGTGGCTAAAGGAGCCTTTCGTGGCTGACCCGATTCCCCTGACTCAGGCTCTGCAGACAGCCCTCGCCACCACCACCAGAAACAGTCTCTAGCCTGAGTCTGGCAATTCAATCTGAGTGGGAAGGGTAGTGCCAGGGAGTAAAGAGAGGAACCCCCACAAGCAGCTCCGCATTTGGAATCCTAGAGGCCAATGGTGTCCTATCTGGAATCCATGACCCACAGGGAAACTGAGGCACAACCTTGCTCCGTTTAAACTAGACAGCTCTGTGTTTTAGCTATTTTTTTTCTCATCTTGTTGGTAGAACACTAGGGAATGAATACTATTATTTGTTTCCTAGAGAAGCTTCTGGGCATAGGAGTAAAAATGAGGAAGACATAGCACTATGCCAGAAGGTATGAATGGTCAAGCCAAGACAGACTAGAAAATTTGAGCATTCTGGTTATTGGACAATTCCGGTGGCTCTGAAAATGGACACTGCAGCTGACATAATTATTTGTTGAGGGCATTTAAAAGGCTGGTCATCAAATACAGACTTCCATACTTGCACATTTAAATGATACCTCAGTTATTCATTCTTTTCACTTCACTCTGCACTGTTATTTGGTCTGGACTTTGCACTGTTCTATTTATTTTGGACAATTATTTCACTTCAGAGGCCAGTGGGAGATGGCGATTATTACGGGGTCTAACTTTATTATAAAGCTGTTGTATAGGTATAGGACACCATTCAACACGCCACATTGCTGGGATGGGAATGAGGTCATTGAGAGTTTTCAACTTTCCCAGCTGGGGCTCCTCTCCCAATCCCTGTCCCTCTAGGTTCTGTCAGCAGTAAGTGCCTCACAATTAATTAACAAGTGATTGCCTGATTAATGAGTTACACACCTCATTGGTGATTCTCTTTTGAAGGGTGGACAAGGCCTTTCTGCTTTCCATAGGCACAACCCAGGTCCAGGTTCTGAAAGGGCACTGCCATGAAGTGGAGGGTCTGTACCTTGTTGCTAATTTCCTTGCTAGACTAATTTCCTTTTGGGTGCCAAGAGTCCAGAACACTCAAGTCTGTTCTGACCTTGGTCTCTTAGCTGAGGTCCTTAACTTGCCCTGCTTTGGATTGCTGTCCCACTGCTTCTCCCGCCTGTTGCTAATCTTTTGCTCTTAAAGTAAGACCCCTGTTCTCCTTGCCCACTTGGGGATTAAATAAAGTTTATATATATTACTGTCCCCTGCTTGTCCAACCCAAAATTAAGAAATCAATATTTTAAACATTTTGCTGGTTTTCCTCTTAAGGCTGCCTTCTTATTTTGGCATCTTAAGGAGTTGTTCTTTCTGTTTTCTCCACTATTTGATTATACACTCAGTGGGAGGAGGTCCAAATTGTCTCTCTGCAGATCTATTTCCATGCTCTTTTGCATAGCTGATTACATTCAGTTTTAATTTTGCAGAATAAGATGATAGCTTACCATTATTTATCTTTTTATTTTTTGACATCTTCATGGGCTTAGAATGCTCTGGTCCCTGTTGCATCTGCACACTCTCCACCTCCAATTACAGCATCAGCTGATGTCAGTAATAATAAGGCTTGTGATAGCAGGAAGCCTGTTTGACAAGGTATGGGCAGCTATGCACCCATGAGCTCCCTCCTTTGCAGACTTCCATGTATAAGACACCCCTCAATTTTCCGTCTAACAATTTTAGAAAAAATACTACTCTCTTATACATGGAAAAATACAGTATATATTAAACAAAGTTAGTATGTGTATACACACACACACACACACACACACACATATATGCAGATGCTTTGCACAGAACACAGAGCTACAACTGTGGGCAGACAGCCAGGCATCACTGATTCACTCCACCTCCCCCCTGCCACAACCACTATTTAGGCACCATCACACTCCCCAGGTTGTGTTTCTGGTGGATGGTGTGGGATGGGGGACCTAGACAAGATCTGGGACCCTCCAGTGGATATTGTTGGTGTACCTGTAACAGATCCCTCTAGATAGAAATGGGACTTCCTTCCTGGCTGATGAAGCAGGAGAAGAGGAAGATTGGTAGGAGAGGGAATGGTGCACAAGTGGGAGCTGATCCCTACCAACATCTACTAAACAGCTAGCCTTTGAGGTTTCAATGAAAAATGTAGAATGAAAACTGCTGGGTATCTTCTCTTTTAAACTTTTAGAGGTAGCAGGACTCATATTAATGGATAAGGTGGGGAACAAAAGAGTCCACTAAAAATTTCTGGAGTCAGAGTATCCCCAGAGAGGC
Organism: Cnephaeus nilssonii; assembly: GCF_951640355.1. Lineage (NCBI taxonomy): Eukaryota > Metazoa > Chordata > Mammalia > Chiroptera > Vespertilionidae > Cnephaeus > Cnephaeus nilssonii. Next base: position 3,203,594 of record NC_137096.1, on the reverse strand, counting down.
ATAGGAAGAGAATGTGGGCCTACTATTTACTTATCCCTTCTGTTTACCATACGAGTGAACCAGGTTTGCTTCTTTGATGAATCCAGGCATGTCCTAGAGGGTCTAGTTTAACTAGCTCAGTCTTATGAGGGAACTGCGAACATACACAGTAGGTATATGTTAAGGAACAAAGTTTGGCAGAGACTATTAATGTCAGTATTCCCAGAGAGGGTCCATGCTGGTCTTTAAGTACAGGAGACTGCTCAGAGCTGTTGGTCACATTGACTCCTTCACCAACATTGATATAAAAAGGGACCAAAGCCTAAGATGCCAGGCCAGTGTGTGTGGGTAGGCCTTGGAGAGAGCCAAGGGATCCTTGAATTGTTGGTTTAAACAGGCACACATTTAACCATGAAATTGTGTGGACAGAGAGAATCAGAAATGTGTAGGAAGACAGCTATTGGGTACTAATGTATGGTCATGTGAAACCAATATTGAATTGTTCTAAAAAGTGATGTGCTGGTAGAGATATTTCTCTAGTTCTTTCCAAAACTTGATTTCAGGGGGTAGATTACATACAAACATTTTATACTCTAGAAATAAAGGTTACCAACTGTTGAATTTAGTCTTTTCCCTTGCAAACCCATGTTGCTCTGGCTTAGGAATATCTCATATTATAGGTAGTAGGCAGAGAAAACAGGAAGTCAGAATCCAGGGAGCTAGCTATATATGTGTTAAGAGTGTTCATATTAAGAAGTGCAACTGATTAACATGTGGGGAGACACATTAAAATACATGGACACAGATGTCCATACAGAGCTAGAAATCAACTGGCCAACTGAGATATGGAAACATAAAATATAGGTATATTATGAGAGAAAATACAGGATTTTGTTGAGTAGGAACTGGGCAGGATTTTTGTAAGATATTTCTGGCCACAAAAGCTAATTAAAACATATGAAAAGAGTCCCTTGGAAACACACACAAACACAAATTTATATACAAATATCCATGCTTAGACACACAGGCTGAATTACCCAAAACTTCTTAATGCTGCAGGCTGCTGGGTGGGGCCTTCCTTTGTTCCTTGCCACACCCTAGTGGTCAGTGCACATCATAGAGAGCAATAGAACTCCCGGTCTTCTAGTTGAACTCCTGCAGGGACACTTTGCATATTAGCGTTATATATATACTAAGGCCCAGTGCACGAAATTCGTGCACGGGGGTGTGTGTCCCTCAGCCCAGCCTGCACCCTCTTCAATATGGGACCCCTCAAGGCATGTCCAACTACCTGTTTAGGCCTGATCCCACTAGTATCGGGCCAAAACGGGCAGTTGGAAATCCCTCTCACAATCCAAGACTGCTGGCTCCCAACTGCTCTCCTGCCTGCCTTCCTGATTGCCCCTAACCACTTCTGCCTGCCAGCCTGATCACCCCCTGACCACTCCCCTGCCAGCCTGATTGATGCCTAACTGCTCCCCTGCCAGCCTGATTGCCCCTAACTGCCCTCCCCTGCAGGCCTGGGTCTCCCCCAACTGCCCTTTCCTGCAGGCCCAGTCACTCCCAACTTCCTTCCTCTGCCAGCCTGGTGACCCCTAACTGCCCTCCCCTGCAGGCTTGATCACCCCCAACTACCCTCCCCTGCTGGCCTGATTGCCCACAATTGCCCTCCCTTTCAGGTCTGGTCCCTCCCAACTGCCCTCCCCTGCTGGCCATCTTGTGGAGGCCACGTTGTGTCCACATGGGGGCAGGATCTTTGACCACATAGGGGCAGCCATCTTGTGTGTTGGAGTGATGGTCAATTTGCATATTACTCTTATTAGATAGGAGAGAGGCCTGGTGCACGGGTGGGGGCCGGCTAGTTTGCCCTGAATGGTGTCCCAGATCAGGGTGGGGGTTCCCTTGGGGTGTGGAGCGGCCTGGGTGAGAGGCCTGTGGTGGTTTGCAGGCCGTCTACACCCCCTGGCGACCCAAGCGGAGGCCCTGGTATCTGGGATTTATTTATCTTCTATAATTGAAACTTTGTAGCCTTGATCGGAGCCAAGCCTTCTGCTTGCTTCATGGCCGCAGCCATTTTTGTTGGGATTTATTTATCTTCTATAATTGAAACTTTGTAGCCTTAAGCTCAGGTGACCAGATTTTAACATTGGTAAAGTGGGACACCATTGACCGGGAGGGGGGGGGGGGTGTCTTTTTTTTTTTTTAAATATATTTTATTGATTTTTACAGAGAGGAAGAGAGAGGGATAGAGAGTAGAAACATCGATGAGAGAGAAACATCGATCAGCTGCCTCTTGCACACCCCCTACTGGGGATGTGCCCGCAACCAAGGTACATGCCCTTGACCAGAATCAAACCTGGGACCCTTGAGTCCGCAGGCCAACGCTCTATCCACTGAGCCAAACTGGTTTCGGCCCGGGAGGGGTTCTTGATTAAAAATTTGGTCTATATTGTAATCGCTTTTGGTTTTTTTAATAAAAGGAAATTCACTTCTTAGATCATCGTTGAATTTGCATCCTCTTTTCTTACTCATTATGTTAAAAATCTAAAAAAATAATTTAAAATTATATTATAAATTATTATATACATATTGCTTAAAAACACAGTAAGTAGGTACATAATTACATGAACATATTTTATTGTTAGTTTATAAATTAAATTAATTTGATTATTATAAAGTAACTATATTTTAAAAATTATTTTAATCCTATATTTCTTTCTAAATAATAACAATACTAACTTGTATTATTTTTCCTCTGAATTTGCCATAACGTAAATTGTAAGTGTCACTTTCAAGGCCGGCGCTAGACTTTTTGCCGCCACTATAAAATATAAATAATTCGAGTACTGTCAGCTAAATTCAAGAAAATTTATGTATTTATGAAATAAATAAATAAATTACTTACCTAAATTATCCGAATAGCTGATTTGTAATGACATCACTTGTTTAACTAGCTTACTAGCACGCAGTACGATGTGTATCGTCTGAGAGACAGTTACAAAATGTTTTCGTCGTTGCCAATCCCAAAAATGCCATTGTTCATTAAGTCCAAACAATGGTGGTCGAATTCTAACAACTGATCAACAATGCGAACTTTGATAAGCAGTTCTTGATAATCAGTTCTCAACAATAATTTGTTATTATTAAAGTTTAACATTATAAAATTAACAAAAATAATATAATACTCATATCCTGGCTAAATAGCCACATGGCCGTCGAAAACCGTATATTCCCTTCCCGTTCTCCTGCCGTTCCCTAGCTTGTCATGCATTCTTTCCAAAAAACGGGACTTTTTTAAAACGCCATGGGACACGGGACAAATTGTTAAAAATCGGGACTGTCCCGCCAAAAGCGGGACGTCTGGTCACCTTACCTTAAGCGGAAGGCCAGGGCTGTGGAAGTTTGGCTTCCTCCATTGCCGGGGGCAACTCAAGCGTACTGCTTGCTCCATGGCCGCAGCCTTCTTGGTTGGGTTAATTTGCATACTTGCTCCTGATTGGCTGGTGGGCATGGCTTGTGGGTGTAGCAGAGTGATGGTTAATTTGCATATTACTCTTTTATTAGATAGGATGTCCCCTTTTTCTCCCAATGTCCTCTCTCAGCTTTCCCCCAAACCCCCAACAGAGGTCTTCACCCTCCTGTTGTCTGTGTCCATTGGTTATGCTTATATGCATACAAGTTCTTTGGTTGATATCTTACTCTAACCCCCAACACCCTTCTCCCCTTACTCCCCCACCACACTCACACCTCCAACCTCCTGCCTACCTTCCCTGCCTTTCCTCTGAGGTTTGATGGTCTGTTCGACGCTTCCATGACTTTGGATCCATTTTTGTTAATCAGTTTATGTTGTACATTAGATTCCACAAATGAGTGAGGTCATGTGATACTTATCTTTCTCTGACTGGCTTATTTCAGTAAGCATAATGTTCTCCATCTCCATCCATGCTGTCACAAATGGTAAGAATTCTTTCTTTTTTATAGCAGTGTAGTATTCCATTGTGTAGATGTACCACAGTTTTTTAATCCACTCATCTGCTGATGGGCACTTAGGCTGTTTCCAAATCTTAGCTATGGTGAATTGTGCTGCTATGAACATAGGGGTGCATATATCCTTTCTGATTGGTGTTTCTGATTTCTTGGGATACATTCCTAGAAGGGGGATCACCGTGTCAAATGGGAGTTTCATACTGCTTTCTACTGAAGCTGCACAAGTCTGCATTCCCACCAGCAGTGTATAAAGGTTCCCCTTTCCTCACAACCACACCAGCACCTGTCATTGGTTGATTTGTTTTTTTTCTTAAAATATATTTTATTGATTTTTTACAGAGAAGAAGGGAGAGGGATAAAGAGTAAGAAACATCGATGAGAGAGAAACATTGATCAGCTGCCTCCTGCACTCCTCCTTTTGGGGATGTGCCCACAACCAAGGTACATGCCCTTGACCAGAATCGAACCTGGGATCTTTCAGTCCACAGGTCCACGCTCTATCCACTGAGCAAAACCGGTTAGGGCTCTTTGATTGATTTGTTGATGGCAGGTGTGAGGTGGTATCTCATTGTTGTTTTGATTTTCATCTCTCAAATGATTAGTGACTTCGAGCATGTTTTCATATTCTCTTGGCCTTCTGTATGTCTGCTTTCAAGAAGTGTCTATTTAGATCCTTTGCCCATTTTTTGATTTGGTTAAGTTGTATTCTCTATATATTTTGGAGATTAAACCCTTATTGAATACTAGTGGCCTGGTGCATGAAATTCGTGCATGGGGGCAATGTGTCCCTCAGCCCGGCCTGCACCCTTTCCAATCTGGGACTCCTCGGGGAATTGGGCCTAAACCGGCAGTTGGATATCCCTCTCACAATCCGGGACCACTGGCTCCTAACCGCTCACCTGCCTGCCTACCTGATCACCCCTAATCATTCTGCCTGCCAGCCTTCTTGCCCCCCCTGTCCCCCCTGCCAGCCAGCTTGCCCCTCATATGTCCCCCCGCCAGCCTGATTGTCCCAGACTTCCCCCCCTGCCAGCCTGATCTCCTCTAACTGCCGTCCCCTCCCGGCCTGATCACCCCTAACTGCCTCTGACTCGGCCCTGCCACCATGGCTTTGTCTGGAAGGACATCTTAAAGGCCTCCCGGTCTAATTAGCATATTACAATTTTATTAGTATAGATAACATTGGAAAATATGTTCTCCCATGCAGTGGGCTCTCTTGTTTTTTTGTTGTGGTTTCTTTTGCACTGCAGAAGCTTTTTATTTTGATGTAATCACATTTGTTTATTTCCCCCTTCATTTCTATTGTCCTAGGAGAAGTAACAGTAAAGACATTGCTCTGAAATATGTCTGATAATTTGCTGCCTATGTATCCTTCTAAGATTTTTTATGGCTTCCCACCTTACATTTTAGTCCTTTATCCATTTTGAGTTTATTTTTGTGTGTGGTGTAAGTTGGTGGTCTAGTTTCATTGTTTTGCCTGAATCTGTCCAATTTTCCTAACACCATTTATTGAAGAAACTCTCTTGTCTTCATTGTATGCTCTTCCTTCCTTTGTAAAATATTAATTGAGCATAATGGCTTGGGTCAATATCTGGATTCTCTGTCCTGTTCCATTGGTCTATATGTTGTTCTTGTGCTAGTACAAGGCAGTTTTAAGATCAGGGGGTTTGTAATATAGCTTGATATCTGGTATTGTGACCCCTCCAACTTTGTTCTTCTTTCTCTGGATTGCTGTGGTTATTTAGGGTCTTTTAAAAATTCAATATACATTTCTGGAGAGTTTGTTCTAGGTCTTTGAATTATGTTGTTTGTATTTTAATGGAGATTGCATTGAATCTATTGATTGCTTTGGGTAGTATGAACAATTTAATGATGTTGATTCCACCAATCTACAAATGTGGTATATTCTTCCACTTGTTTATATCTTCCTCTCTCTCTTTTGTAAATGTCCTGTATTTTCTGAGTATAAATCTTTTATCTCCTTAGTTAAGTTCTAACAATTTTAATTTTTTGTTGTTGCAATGGTAAGTGGGATTGTTTAATTATTTTCTCTGTGAGTTTATTATTATTGTATGAAAAACATAGAATTTTGGGTATTATTTTTGTATCCTGCTGCATTGCCAAATTTGTTAAATATAGTAGTGTTTAGGGTTTTTTATGTACAGTATCATGTCATCTGTGAATAATGACAGTTGTACTTCTTTTCCAATTTTGATTCCTTTTATTTATTTTTGTCTGACTGCTATGGCTAGCACTTCCAGTACTATGTCAAACAGGAGTGGTGAAAGTGAGCATCCCTGTATTGTTCCTGTTCTTAGGGGAAATGGTTTTAGTTTTTGCCCATTGAGTATAGTATTGGCTGTGGAATTTTATTATAAGGCTTTTACTATGTTGAGGTATAATGCCTCTATTCACACTTTCCTGAGAGTTTTAATCAAAAAAGTGTGTTGGATTTTGTCAAATGCTTTTTTCTGCATCAATTGATATGATTATGTGATTTTTGTCTCTCAGTTTATGTTATGTATCATGTTTATTGATTTGTGGATATTGTACCAGTCTTGCATCCCCACAATAAGTCCCACTTGGTCATGGTATATGGTCTCTCTACTGTGTTGCTGGATGCTATTTGCTAGGATTTTCTTGAGAACTTTAGTACCTATGTTCACCAAAGATATTGGCCTGTAATTCTCCTTTTATGTGGTGTCTTTATCAGTTTTGGGATTAGGGTAATGCTGGATTCATTGAAAGAGCTTGGAAGTGTGCCTTCCTCTTTAATTTTTTTGAATGGTCTGAGGAGGATCAGTGTTAGTTCTTCTTTGAATTTTTGGTAAATCTCCCCTGTGAAGTCCTCAAACTGCTACTATATTTTTAATTGGGTGGAACATAAGGGCAAACTGGCCTACCTCAGTGTGGATGGCCCTCAATTGCTAGGATTACTTCTGGTTTTATATATATACTAGAGGCCCTTTGCATGATATTCATGCAAGAATAGGCCTTCCTTCCCCTGGCTTCACTCCCAGCCTCCCAGGAGCCGGCAAGTCCCAACTCCTAGGCTGCCTGGGAGCTGGCACGTCCCCGCTTCCAGGCCGCCTAGAGCCGGCAAGTCCTCACTTCTGTCTGCAGCACCACTCCAGTAGCTCCCTCCGCCACCCCCTTTCCCCTCAAAGCAGGCTTCACTCCTCTCCGTGCCTGCATATGCAAATTAACCTCCATCTTTGGTGGGTTGATTTGAATACTCATCTGATTGGCTGTGGGTGTAGCGGAGTGATGGTTAATTTGCATGTTTCTCTTTTATTAGGTAAGATATATATATATATATTAGAGGCCCGGTGCATGAAATTCGTGCACGGGAAGGGGGTCCCCTCAGCTTGGCCTGCACTCTCTCCAATCTGGGACCCCTAAGAACCTCTGGCTGCTAACCGCTCACCTGCCAGCCTGATCCCCCTAATTGCTCTCCCCTGACAGCCTGATCCCCCTAACTGCTCTCCCCTGCTGGCCTGGTCCCCCTAACTGCTCTCCCCTGCCTGCCTGATCGCCTCTAACCTCCTCTGCCTTGGCCCCGCCAACATGGCTTTGTCTGAAAGGACGTCCGGAAGGACATCCAGAAGATGTTCAGTCTAATTATCATATTACCCTTTTATTAGTATGGATGCCACCTTGTCCTAAAAATGCAGGTTGTTCCCAGGTTTTTCCATCATGGAAGGGGAGCCTGCAGTAGCATCCTGGGTTCTGACCAGGGCTTATGTGCTTGTGCTTTATCTCAGCAGATGTCATTCCTAGACGAAGACACTTGGTTGTACCTTGACCATTTCTATCAAATTTGCCAAGTGATCCTCCAAAAATGGTGAACCACTTTAAACTCCAACCAGCAGCCATGCGTGTGCCCTCCATCCCACTTTGATGCCAATATCAATGATTTCTCCCTAGAAGCTTCCCTCCCATCAGCCAAGACTGCTTGGTACTTGAGCCAACCTCATTGTTCAGCTGGGGACTTGATTTCCCGAGATAGAATTATGGAGGAGGAAAAATAGTTTTCCTCTACCTTTCTGAGTTCTTAGTGGAGGCCCTTGTAATGAAAGACAGATCACCAAGAGAAAAACAAAAGTTCATTAACATGTGTACCTTGTGTACATGTGGGAGATCCCAGGGAAAAATGAGTAACTCCCCAGGTGGCTTAGAATGCAGATTTAAATACCTTCTTCCTAGGGAAAGGGGATGGGAGATGTAGGCCTCTTAGAGGAGAGTAAATGATTTTTAGGAAAGAAGAATAGGGGTGGGGGGAAATAGTTTGTAACAAAGTTTGGGTGTGATGTAAACTTCTACTCTCCTGTCCTGTGACAGGAGTCAGTCTTCTCTGCCTGATGACATTCTCCTGTCAAGAGGACCTCTGACATTTAAGCTCTTTTGGGGGGTCCGATTTTAGGCGGATCAGAAGACTTCTGTGAAAGCCTCTGCATGCATTTGCTGTTTTTCAAACATCTGCAGCTCAAGATCATCAATATAACAACACAGCATATGTTGGGGTGGCATGTTTTCTGACCTTCGTAATAAACCCAACAAAAGCTTGTTTCCTCTCTTAGATGATTTGCCTCAGAAGCATTATTCCCTGGAGACGGTATTCTGACCAGACCTTCCTGGGAGTGGTCATAACATACCCTGTGTTTGTAGAAAGGTGTGGGCCACATCACTAAATAAACCCGGGGCAGTTTTCTCATCTTGTGGAAGGGAGATAAAGTTATGATAGTTTATCTCCCTTTCCACAGGTTTCTTGCAGGTTTGTGTCTTTGTTGCCCGCCCCTCCCCCAGCACCCCAGGCGCGTCCGCCTCCAGCATTGGGGCTGCTGGGTGCCAGGCCTGCGGGTTTGTGTCTCCAATCCACTCCTCCCCGCTGCAACCCCAGCCCCAGGAACCCGGTGGCAGGGCTTGGGGCTGCAGAGTACTGGCCTCCCTGTGGGTTTGTGTCTCCGATCTGGCCGCCCACAGCCCCAGCATAGCCATGGCAGGGCTTGGAGCTGCGGGGTGCTGGCCTCTCTGCAGGTGTGTGTCTCCCATTGGGTCCCCTGCAGCCCCAGCACCGTGGTGGCAGGGCTTGGGGCTGCTGAGTGCCGGTCCCCTGCAGGTTTGTGTCTCTGATCCGGGGCTGCTGGGTGCCAGTCCCCTGAGGGTTTGTGTCTCTGATCAGGGTGCTGCTGGGTGCCGGTCCCCTGAGGGTTTGTGTCTGTGACCTGGGGGCTGCTGTGTGCCAGTCCATAGGGTTTGTGTCTCTGACCTGGGGGTTGCTGGGTGCCGGTTCCCTGCAGGTCTGTGTCTCCGATCCGGGGCTGCTGGGTGCCAGTCCCCTGCGGGTTTGTGTTTCTCGGGGGGCTGCTGGGTGCCGGTCCCCTGAGGGTTTGTGTCTCTGACCTGGGGGCTGCTGGGTGCCCATCCCCTGCGGGTTTGTGTCTCTGATCCGGGGGGCTGCTGGGTGCCGGTCCCCTGCAGGTTTGTGTCTCCGATCCGGGGCTGCTGGGTGCCAGTCCCCTGCGGGTTTGTGTCTCTGACCTGGGGGCTGCTGGGTGCCCGACTCCCTGCGGGTTTGTGTGTCTGACCTGGGGGCTGCTGGGTGCCGGTCCCCTGAGGGTTTGTGTCTCTGACCTGGGGGCTGCTGGGTTCCGGTCCCCTGAGGGTTTGTGTCTCTGATCTGGGGGCTGCTGGATGCCCGTCCCCTGCGGGTTTGTGTCTCTGATCCGGGGGCTGCTGGGTGCCGGTCCCCTGAGGGTTTGTGTCTCTGACCTGGGGGCAGGTGAGTGCCGGTCCCCTGCGGGTTTCTGTCTCTGACCTGGAGGCTGCTGGGTGCCGGTCCCCTGAGGGTTTGTGTCTACTACCTGGGGCTGCTGGGTGCCAATCCACTGAGGGTTTGTGTCTCTGATCCGGCGGCTGCTGGGTGCGGGTCCCCTGAGGGTTTGTGTCTCTGACCTGGGGGCAGGTGAGTGCCGGTCCCCTGCGGGTTTCTGTCTCTGACCTGGGAGCTGCTGGGTGCCCTTCCCCTGAGGGTTTGTGTCTCTGATCCGGGGGCTGCTGGGTGCCGGTCCCCTGAGGGTTTGTGTCTCTGACCTGGGGGCAGGTGAGTGCCGGTCCCCTGCGGGTTTCTGTCTCTGACCTGGGAGCTGCTGGGTGCCCTTCCCCTGAGGGTTTGTGTCTCCTATCTGGGGGGCCCCCTGTAGCCCATTGTAGCCATGGCGGGGCTTAAGGCTGCTGGGTGCCAGCCTCCCAAGGGTTTGTGTCTCCCAACCGCCTGGCCCCTAAGGGCCTCGCCATCTTTGTTGGGGTTAATTTGCATACTCGCCCTGATTGGATGGTGGGCGTGGTTTGGATTGTGGGCGTGACTTGTGGGTGTGGCTGGTGTAGCGGAGTGATGGTTAATTTGCATATTACTCTTTTATTTTTTTAATTTTTTATTTTTTTTTCAATTTTTTTATTAAGGTATTATATGTGTACATATCTTACCATTGCCCCCCCACACACCGCACTCCCATACATGCCCCCACCCCCCAGAGTTTTGCATCCATTGGTTATGCTTATATGCATGCATACAAGTCCTTTGATTGATCTCTATCTCCCCCACCTCTCCCTAACCTTCCCCTTGTAATTTGACAGTCTGTTTGATGCTTTACTGTCTCTGTATCTATCTTTTTTTTGTTGTTCAAGTTTATAATTTATAATGTTCTTTATTATCCATAAATGAGTGAGATCATGTGGTATTTTTCTTTCATTGACTGACTTATTTCACTTAACATAATGTTCTCCAATTCCTCCCAGGTTGCTGCAAATGATGAGAATTCCTTCTTTTTTATGGCAGCATAGTATTCCATTGTGTAGATGTACCACAGTTTTCTGATCCAGTCATCTGCTGATGGGCACCTAGGCTGTTTCCAAATCTTAGCTATGGTGAATTGTGCTGCTATGAACCTATATAGGGGTGCATATATCCTTTCTAATTGGTGTTTCTAGTTTCTTCAGATATATTCCCAGGAGTGGGATTACTGGGTCAAATGGGAGTTCCATTTTCAGTTTTTTGAGGAAACTCCATACTGTTCTCCACAGTGGCTGCACCAGTCTGCATGGCAAGTTAAGTACTTAGCATTTCTCAGGTTAGCAATATATTCACACTAGGGGCCCGGTGCACGATATTCGTGCACTGGGGTTGGGGGTCCCTCAGCCCAACCTGCCCCCTCTCACATACTGTGTGCCCTCAGGGGATGTCCTACTGATGGCTTAGGCCCACTCCCCATGCTCCTTTGTGGGAGGCAACCGGGCTGATCAGGGGAAGGCAGCTCCCCATCACCCTGCTGCTGCAGCCACTGCCAGTCACCACAACCACGAAGGTGTTTTCATCAACACGGACTCCAGTCCCTTCACCAAGAAAAAATGACAACTTTCTTTAGGCATTTTCAAGATGTGTCTTTCATAGGATATGCATTTTTTTTTAATCCTCACCTGAGGGTATTTTCCCATTGATTTTTAGAGTGTGGATGAGAGAGGGAGAGACAGAGAGAAACATCAATGTGAGAGGGACACTTTGATTGGTTGCCTCCTGTATGAGCCCTGACCATGTGCGCCAGGCTGGGGGGCATGCAGGGACCCCTGGGCCGCACGCAGCAGTGGCCACCAGGGGTCTCCACACACCCCAGAGGCCAGCAGCTAACCCCCCATTGTGTACGCCAGGCTGGGGGCGTGGACCCAAACTGCCTCTTGGTGCTGGAGCATTCCCAAGCGGCTGGGGGCACTATGGTGACACAGGATGTTCCCGCCCCACCCCCAGCCCCTTGGCTCCTGCACCTATTGGCTCAAAGTGGCCAGGGGGCGTTCTGGGACCCCTGCCACTCAGGACCTAAGCAAGGGGCCTACAGGCTCGGACTGGCCTGGGTCCTGAGGATGTTTGCGGGACCCAGCCCCTTGGCGCCTGCACCCTTAGGCTCCAAGTGGCCAGGGGGCATTCTGGGACCCTGCCGCTCAGGACCTAAGTGCGGGCCTACAGGCTCTGATCGGCCTGGGTCCAGAGGATGTTTATGCGACGCAGGCCGCTCAGGACCTAAGCTCAGGCCTACAGGATCTGAGCGGCTTGGGTCTGGAGGATGTTTCCCAGAACCCAGACTGCTGCAAGTGTTTGGGGGCGGGAACATTCCCGCATTGCTATGACGACACAGGAATGTTCCCGCCCCGCCAAGGCTCCCATTGGCCAGGGGGCGTTCTGGGGCCCCTGCCGCTCAGGACCTAAGCGCGGGCCTATAGGCTCTGAGCGGCCTGGGTCCGGAGGATGTTTATGGGACCCAGGCTGCTCAGCGCCTGCATATGCAAATTAACCGCCATCTTGTTCGCTCTGATTGGCTGTGGGCGTAGCGAAGGTGTGGTCAATTTGCATGTTTGTCTATTATTAGGTTAGATTTTAAGAGATATATTTCAAATAAAATGCAATACATATTCATTAACAGATTCAAAACTATCCTCTAGATTCCCCATGATAAAAATATAAAAGTAGGCAAATGCAGATTAATTAATATTTCAGTATTCTGTTATATCAAAATACCTAGATATTTAATAATTTTTACTATTTAACCCAGCAAACTCCAGTTTTAAGTTACCAAAGACTTTAGAAAACTACTGAAAAAGCTTTATCATATACTCTTTATTTTTGTTATATTTATAACAACTTTGAGATTTTAAAGCTAATTATTATTACGCAAGGCATTTTCTTGGCAATTTTGTAACAGAGATAACTTACCAGCCTTCAGTGGCTTTAATGTGAAATAACTGCTTTATTTTCCTTTATAAAAACAGTAGTGCCCCCTGTCCCCACTGCTATTGCTGCAACTTGCTGGAGGGCACTTCGCAGATCTGCTCCTCCTAGTGTTATGGGCAAAAATAGAATATTGGGGACTAGCTATTGTTATGGGAAATACTAATGATGCTCTGTTAACTGTGATTGCCTTGTGTTGGATAAAGAAGGGACATACTGACTTGGCTGGCATTTGCACACTAGTGGGAACTGGGAGTCAACCTTGGAATGCTATCCATTTGCATTCAAGAACTGCCCATCATCAGGGAAACATTAACTTTGTTGCCCATACAATGGAGTCCCAATGCAGCCCACATTGCCACCTTCTCCATGCCTGTAATCTCTACTTCCTGTGTAACCTTTGTCCTTCTACCCAATATAAGCAGCTGGTTTATGGGGGGAGGGCAGAGCAGATTTTTGTGGATGACCTGCTACTCTCCCATATTGCCTGCAGTATTAGAATCAACACTCATATAGGATTCAACCCTGTCTCTGCAGAATTGGTTCAAGTAGTGACAGGCAGCATGAACCCATTGATTGTCTGGTTACACTAGGATCTTATCTCACAACTAACCCAACACAGAAAATGGCCTTTGGTTCTAAGTAGTTTAAAGCCAAACAATGGAGATAGAGGAGTCCCTATGTTCATAAACCAGCAAATAGCAAACTAAGTCTCCAAAAGATAGAAAGCCAAAATTGCATTACACACAGACAAAATCTCTCACTAGCTCTATCCAGTTTGGCTCAGTGCATAGAGTGTTGGCCTGGGGGACTGAAGGGTCTGGGTTCGATTCTTATCAAGGACATGTGCCCGGGTTGCGGGGTCCATCCCCAGTAGGGGGTGTGCAAGAGGCATCTAATCAATGATTCTCTCCCTTCATTGATGTTTCTATCTCTCTATCCCTCACCCTTCTTCTTTGAAATCAATAAAAATATATTTTAAAAAACCCACAGAACTCTTGCTAGCTAAGAGTTTTAGGTGGCTGACGCCCTAAGAGGGGGAGAAGGAAGAGTTCCCAATATTAAGGATTCTTGGCAGCTGCTGGATATTCCTGGAATCTCTGCCATGGTTTCAGCCTGCCACAAATAGCTAAGCCTCCCAAATCAGGATGTGCCCCAGCTTTAAACAAATTAACCCAACAACAAAGAGACACAAAACATCAATAGAAACACTCACATACAATCTTTATAGGCCCACACACCCCACAGTTAAGAGCTTCACACCATGCTCCTTATCTGTCCTGCCACAGAATCCACAGAATGCCCTGCATAAAAAAAAAACACACTGAAGCAGAGCAATGTCCCCTGTCCCTGGTTCAGGGATTGCCCCTCCCCAGAATCTCAGCATTCTCCCCAAAGGACTTTTAGGGGAAATGTATTCCCTAAGCCTATAATGTTTGTTCCCCATCCTCAGTGAGTACCCTGTGATCTTGTGCTCAATCCCTTATACTGGAGATTTCTCACACTCCCCAAAATCTACTTCACCCCTCTCTGTCACTTCCCTCATTGGAGAATGGAACTGCACATTAGAACTATGCACTTGCTTTCAAACCACCCAGGCAGTACTTATAGCCTACTTTCCTACCTTTGCCCATGCATGATGTTTGCCTGGTTGCCATGCATGTACCCCTCCTTGTGTTATTTTTCCCCATCTTCTGAAGAAAAACAGTCTTGGGCCTATTCTGGTGTCTGTGAAGAAATGAGGCTCAGGCAAAGAGGCCACCCAAAATCAGGTGGGATGTTCTCCCTTTCACCAGCCCCTCCCTCTCCATGTGCACAGAAATTCTGGACAAGCTCCCAAATTGTGAGAAAATGATCACCTGTCTGGATTCAAATGACATACTTGGAGACAAAAGTATGGAAATAATGAGACTTTTAATATGGTCTTGAGATCAGGTGTCCTTTGTTTTAGGCACACCTTGGACAGCGAACATAGCCTATTTACTTAGTCCTCCTCTGGATCCTCATTGGCTGGGTACTATGTTTCCTCATAGGCCACTGAGGTCTTGCTGTCTCCCATTGGGCCATTTAAAAAAATTGGTCCTTCTAGCTACCTCTACCTCCCGCTTTTCTAGCTGAGGCAGATAACCTCAGGGGTTTCCACCATGATGCTGGCCCACATGCACAGTTCTTTGTTCCTCTTCCCTCCTCCCTATATTCTGTTGGCCCTAGGGGTAGTTAGTAAATTCCATCAAAGGCTAACCATGCTGGAGATGGATTAGAGGTCCATTTCCTACAAATCCATATTGTTTTCCAGAATGTCTGCAACAATCAGCATTCCCACCAGCAGTGTTCTAGGGTTCCCTTTTCTCCACATCTTGTCAGCACTTGTCATTTGTTGATGATGCCCATTCTGACAGTAACTTGGAGCATTTTTTATGTCTCTTGGCCATCTGTATGTCCACTTTGGAGAAATGTCTACTCAGGGCTTCTGCCCATTTTTAATTGGATTGTTTGTCTTCCTTTTGTTGAGTTATATGGGTACTTTATATATTTTGGAAATTAACCCCTTATCAAATGTATCATTGACAAATATGTTCTCCTATACCAGTGATGGGCAACCTTTTGAGCTTGGTGTGTCAAACTTCGCCAAAAAACTGAACATAACTCGGGTAGCGTGTCACTTTGAGGAAAAAACATTATTTCGCAAATGTTTCATCCTCAGGAGCAGCAAATGTTTCATCCTCGGCATGCGGCTGCCTCAGCGGCCACGTGTCATCAGAAATGGCTACGCGTGTCATAGGTTCGCCATCACTGTCCTATACAGTGGGCTCTCTACTTTTGCTGGGTATGAGTTTTTAGGGTAAAGAGTGACCTCCAAGAACTGTGTTGGCCCAAATGGGACTTGGGGATATCACTCATAGTTCCTAGCCCTTGTTCTATCAAGGATGGATCTTCCTCCTTCTCCATAGAGGTTTAGTTGTTCAAGTCTCAGGATGGGTTGTAGCCCACTTTGTTTGCAGTACCAATCTCAGCAGCACTTGATCTAAGGGAAACTACAATTTTAATTAGCTAGATTATTCCTATAAAACTCTTGTTAGTCCTCAAAAATTGGCATCATCTTAAGGATTCATAAATTATATGCACTATCATATCCTAGTATTTTGTAGATTATTGAATTCAACTTTACCAGTTCTCAGATTTCTGCATTTCCTTCTTTATCTTTCTGAAGATCAAGCTAACATTTTTCTGCCTTCAGCTGATGACACTTTGAAATTTTCTTTAAAAAGACAAAAAGAGGTATTGTGATCTAAGCCCTAGGTTATAATCCATCAAGACCAATGAACTAAAGTCCTGTGAATCAGCAAGGAATGTACAAGTTGGCCATGACAGGAAATAAAAGGATGCTTGGGGTAGCATTCTTCATACCAAAGATCAAGTAAAAGCAATCAAATATCTATCTGTAACAGTGGTATCAGCCACAACCATTATGTGTTGACTGTTTAATATATACCAAGAAATATTAAAGAATTAAAGTTATTATTAAATGTGTTAGAGGCCCGATGCATGAAATTTGTGCGGGGTGAGGGGGGGGGGGGGTCCCTCAGCCCGGCCTGCACACTCTCGCAATCCAGGACCCCTAGCTCCTAACTGCCTGCCTGCTCGCTCTTACCATTCACCTGCTTGCTCCTTACTGCTTGGCTTGCTGCTCCTTACTGCCTGCTTGCTTGATCATTACAGCTTGGCTTGCCGCTCCTTAGCACTGCAGCTGAAGAGGGAGAGGCTCCTGACACTGACACTGCACTCGGCAGCTGTGAGCCCGGCTTCTGGCTGAGCAGTGCTCCCAATGTGGGAGTGCAGGGACCACCAGGGGGCAGCTCCTGTGTTGAGTGTCTGCCCCCTGGTGGTCAGTGTGCATCATAGCGACTGGATATTCTGGTTGTTCCACTGTAAAGGTCGTTGGGCTTTTATTATATGGACTAGAAATTCAGCCTTCACCCTCTCAGGGGATGTCTGACTGCCCAGTGGGATCGGGCCTAAACGGTAGTTGGACATCCCTCTCACAATCCAGGACTGCTGGCTCCCAACTGTTTGCCTGCCTGCCTGTCTGATTGCCCCTAAGTGCTTCTGCTTGCCAGCCTGATTACCCCCTAACCACTCTCCTGCCAGCCTGATCGATGCCTAACTGCTCCCTGTCGGCCCAATTGCCCCTAACTGCCCTCCCCTGACAGCCTGATCACCCCTAATGTCCTCCCCTGCAGGCCTGGTCACCCCCAAATACTCTCCTCTAAAGGCCTAGTCGCCCCTACTTGTCCTCCCCTGCAGGCCCGGTCACCTTCAACTGTCCTCACCTGCAAGCCTGGTCCCTCCCAATTGCCCTCCTCTGCAGGCCTGGGTGTCACCAACTGCTCTCCCCTGTAGGCTTGGTCGCCATCAACTGCCCACCCCTGCAGGTCTGTTTGCCCCTAAGTGCCCTCCCCTGATGGCCTGGTCCACCCCAACTGTCCTCCCTTGCAGGCCTGGTCACCCCCAACTGCCCTCCCCTGCAGGCCTAGTCCCCTCCAAAATTCTCTCCCCTGCAGGCCTGGTTGCTCCCAACTGTCCTCACCTAAAGGCCTGATCACCCCCAACTGCCCTCCTCTGAATAACTAGCAATGGTCCAACTCTCAGGGGCTATTCCTTACAACAAGCTTCACATGGTATTGGCTTTGCTACACTTTCCATTTCACAGTTTATGAAGTTATCTGATTGATACACTTCATTTGGAATCTTAAAATTTAATTTCCATTCCTGTCTGGTTTTTCTTAGAGTGTCAGCCCACAGACTGAAGAGCACATACCTCAGTTGTAGGCTCAATCCCTGGGGTTCATGAAGGAGACAACCAACCAATGTGTCTCTCTCACATCCATGTCTCTCTCTCTCTCTCTCTCTCTCTCTCTCTCTCTCTCTCTCTCTCTCTCTCTCTCTCTCTTTCTCTCCCCTCCTGCCTCCCTCCTTTCCATTCTTCTTAAAATCAATAGTAAAAATATCCTTGTGTGAGGATTAACAACAACAAAAAAATTAAAAACAAATTTAACTTCCATTTCTATCGCAGTCTATATCAGTGATGGCGAACCTATGACATGCTTGTCAGCACTGACACACGTAGCCATTTCTGATGACACACGGCCGCTAAGGCGGCCGCATGCCGAGGATGAAACATTTGCTGCTCCTGAGGATGAAACTGTAGTCGCAAATGTTTCATCCTCCCCTATTAGAGACTCTGTGCCGGAGGTCTGTAGGCCAAAACAACAGAAGTCTGGCACAGAGCGTCTAGTTCTAGGACTTCCGGTTAAGCCAGGATCTTGGCCCTCACTTTCACCGGCAGAGCAGGGAGCAGCGGAACGCAGCGGGGGACGCATCTCTGGGCGCCTGCCATTACTAGTAACCAAATAACAGTTAACCACAGCAACCATTATCTACTGTTCTGGGGTGTCATGGATTTCTAATCCATAATTACTGAGATAAGTGAGGGGGAGGCTGGGAGAGAAGAGGGTTTGTGGCGTGCTATGGGTGCCGTTTCCCGCCATTAGAAATAGCGGCAGCCATTTTAATTCACATAAGGAACACCATCTTGCTCCATAGTGCAGACTCCATTTCACCACTATTACTGTTGTGCATCCTTATTAACCCCTATTTCTGCTTATTAACCCTGCCCTTTCCTAAAAGACAGTTATATGCACCATTTTGTGGTTAGTTAGGCTAGTTAAACCCTAATTGCCTGCAGGCCTAACAAGCTATCTATAATTCTATCTTCTGTCACTCCCCCCCTCTTGGAGAGCCCAAAAAATAAAAAAAAAACTAAGGTTAAGTAAAGGAAGTGGTAGTAGCAGTGGCCAACCCTTTCAAGAGACATGGACCGAGATGTATGGCTTTATAGAAAAAAATGGCAGATCATTTGGCGTTCTAAGTACTGAAACGGTAGTAAGCAGAATTTGGAATATAAATAGACATTTTGAAACTAATCATTCCCAGCACTTGGAAAAAAATGAGGATGAAAGAAAGGAATACATTTCCAGGCAGCTACACCTTTATAAGAGCCAATCTAATTCCATCCTTAAATTTATGAAAGGCTCTACAAATTTAACATCTGCAAGTTTGAGCATTGCTCACTCTATAGCTCAGCATAGAAAAGCGCTCAGTGAGGGAGAATTTATTAAAGAAACTCTCCTAAGATGTGTACCAGTTCTATTTCACGATATGCAGAATAAAGATGCAATTATTAAGAGAATATCTGAGTTACCACTCAGTAGAAATATCATAATGAGTAATGATGAGTCTAAACACAAACGTACAACATCAATTAAAGAGAGACATAAGGAAGTGTAAATATTTTTCGATCTCTCTTGAAACTACTGATGTCACATCACATGCTCAGTTGGCCATTATTGGTCGATATTCTGATGGTCTCACAATGAGAGAAGAGTTGATAAAGTTAGTATCAGTGCCAACAAGTAAATCAGGAAGAGAAATATGGAAGGTTGTTATACAAAACAGTTCGTGATATCTCTAAAGTTGTGTCAGTGACGACAGATGGGGCACCAAATATGGTGGGGGAAAAAGTCAGATTTGTCAAATTGTTTACAGAAGCTATTGGACATCCTATTGTGCCTTTTCATTGTATTATCCATCAGGAGGCTTTATGTGCCAAGGCAGGATTCACCGACTTAAACGACTTAATGTCAGTTGTTACAAAAATAGTTAATTTAATAGCTGCTCGCCCCCTTCACAAGCGAGAATTTTCGGCACTTTTACTGGAGGTTGATTCCACCTACAGTGGACTGCTGATGTACAATAATGTAAGATGGCTGAGCCGAGGCAAAGTTCTTGAGCGCTTTGTGGAGTGCTTTGAAGAAATTAAGGTATTTCTTGACGATAAGGATCTGGGAAACTTTCCTCAGCTTAATGATGATAAGTGGGTCAACACCCTGATGTTTTTTATAGATCTCTCTGTTCATATTAATGAACTGAACTTAAAGTTACAAGGTTTTGGCAAAAGTATTGACATTATGTTTGGATACATAAAAGCTTTTGAAAGTAGAATTAAAATTTTCAAGTGAGATGTAGAAACTAAAACTTATAAGTATTTTCCTCGAGTAACAAAGTATTTTGAGAAGGCCAGTGCAGCTGTACAAAATGAAATGGAACTCTTGCATATGAAGTACCAGCATGTTTTAGACTTGTTACTTGACCAGTTTAGTGATAGATTTAGTCAATTTAGAAGTCTAGAACAGACCATGAAAATAATTAAGTATCCTGATGTAGTCGTCTACAGTAGTTTGGAATTAAATGGTTTCCAATGGATGCAAATTGATGATTTGGAGATGCAACTTGCAGAATTTCAAGACAGTATCTGGGCTCAGGTGTTTGTCGACTTGAGGTCAAAGCTTGAGAATCTGGAAAGGTGCCGCTTGGAGAATCAAGAGGAGTGCCACTACGAACAGGAAATTTGGAGTGCCTGGAACCGACTACCAGACACTTTTAGCACCCTGAAAAATAGAGCAATGGCTTTACTCACAATTTTTTCCTCTACATACTTTTGTGAGGCCTTATTCTCAGCATTAAATAATATCAAAACCAACAAAAGAAACAGATTGACAGATGAAGTTAGTAGCGCTTGCTTGGGCCTGAAGTGTACAAAATACCAACCTTCAATTGAAGATTTAGCCAATGAAATTCAGCAACAAAAAAGTCACTAATAAGCAGGTTAGTTAAAGAATTCCCCCTCCCACTCACTTATCTTAGTTCACGGCACCCCACACAAGCTAAATAATATCAAGACCAACAAAAGAAACCGACTGATGGATGAACAAAGAAGTCACTAAGCAGGTAAGTTAAATATTTAGTTTTTGGTTTATTAAATACAATTACATATAACAATTATACATTTATGTTATTTAAACTATAAATATCGCGAAATAATGTTTTTTCCTCAAAGTGACACACTACCCAAGTTATGCTCAGTTTTTTGGCGAAGTTTGACACACCAAGCTCAAAAGGTTGCCCATATCTGGTCTATATCAATGAAATACGAATGGTTTTTGTGGCCTTTGAAGTAAAAGTTTACCTTCCAGGAGCTCTGAATTTAGTATGGGAGTAAAATCCCAGAAAGAAGATCAAAGTGCTCAGGAGCAGCCTGAGAGTATCAGCTTTAGGAAGAACTGTAGCAGGTACAGTTTTTCTATTTTTCCTGGACACATTAGTTGACAAACTTGCCCAGCACATGGCTAGGACATGTTCCTGTTAAGTGAGCAGAAATACTACAAATGACTTCCAGGACAGATTCTAAGGTGCCCAAGAGTAATGCATCATACTCCTTTCACTTATAACTAGATGCATATAGGTTGAGAGAACTTGACATCTACCTATTGAGCACATGTGACTACAAGTGGGAAGGATCAGGACTCCCCGAGTCTCAGCTTGAAGGACAAAACTAATGCTCTCCAAATGAACACAAAACTCTTGTGAGGTCTTGTTTGGAATTATATTAATAACAAGAGGCCCAGTGCATGAAATTCGTGCATGGGTGGGAGTGTATGTGTGTCCCTCAGCCCAGCCAGCACCCTCTCCAATCTGGGACTCTTCAGAGGATGTTCGACTGCCCGTTTAGGCCCGATCCTTGTGGGAACGGGCCTAATCAGGCAGTCAGACATCCCTCTCAAAATCCAGGACTGCTGGCTCTCAACTGCTCACCTGCCTGCCTGGCTGATTGCCCCTTAGTGCTTCTGCCTGCCAGCCTTATCATCACTTAACTGTTCCCCTGCCAGCCTGATTGATGCCTAACTGCTCCCCTGCTGGCTCTACTGCTCCTAAGTGCCCTCCCCCATCTGCCTGGTCACCCCTAACTGCCCTCCCCTGCAGGCCTGATCACCCCCAACTGCCCTCCACTGCAGGCCTGGTTGCCCCCAATTGCCCTCCCCTTTAGGCCTTGTCTCTCCCAACTACCCTCCCCTGCAGGCCTGATTGCCCACAACTGCCGTCCCCTGCCAGCCATCTTGTGGCAGTCATCTTGTGTCCACATAGGGGCAGCCATTTTTGACCACATGGGGGTAGCCATCTTGTGTGTTGGACTGATGGTCAATTTGCATAATACCTCTTTATTATATGCAATAGTAGAATTGCCAATTTACAACCTTAAGTCATGTCATTCATGAATATAGTCTATATAAAAAGAATAAACACAGTTCACCCATTTCTCCCACTGCAGCCCCACCTCCCCTTGAAATCCCCTACTTCTGGCAACCACCAATCTGTTCTCTATCTATGAGCTTGGTTTTTAAATTTATTTAGATATTTTTAAGATTTCACATATAAGAGAAATCATCACTATGGACTGACTTGCCTTTCATAACTTTCAATAGGTGTTTTCCTCCTAGTGTAAGTCTTCTACACCTTTTAGACTTATTTCTTGGACCACTGTTGATCTTCTTAATATATGCATATATATGGCTAAGCGACCATAATGACTGAATGACTGGAATGACTAGAACGACTAGAATTACCTGAATGGCTGGCAGTTGCTATGATAATAAATGACCACCAGGGGGAAGATGCTCATCTCAGGAGCTGGCCCTTGGTGGTAAGTGCACTCCCACAGCAGGAGCACAGCTTAGCCAGAAGCCGGGCAGTGGCGGTGGCAGCAGCGGCAGGTGCAGCGGGGCCAGGATGAGTGGCAGTGGAACTGTGCCCGGCCCCGGTTAGGGCTCCTCCTCGGCTGCCTACCACTTTGGCACTACTACATCCCTCATGAGGATATCCGACTGCCAGATTTTGTCCCAATCCCTGGCCTTTTGGGATTGGGCCAAAAGTAGCAGTCCAACATCCCCCAAAGGGTCCTGGATTGTGAGAGAGCACAGGCCAGGCTGAGGGATACCACCCATGCATGAATCTGTGCACTATCTAATAATAGAGTAATATGTAAATTACCATCACTCCACTACGCCCATGATTGGGCAGCGGGAGGCTGGGGGGCGGGACTTGGGATGGCCTATCCGGTTGTTGAGAGACGTGGGGGGCTGCGCCTCTCAATGGCAGGGTAGCCGGATGTCCACGGCAGCCTCCCTCAGCCCATCGGAGGCAGGTAGCCGGGTGTCCGCGCCGGCTCCAGGCCAAAAGCCTAGGGTCATCACAACCAGAAAGGCCTACCGGTAACCAGGAAGTTCATGGAGCACCTCTTGGCCCCTCCCCTCCACTTCTCCCACCCTTGGCCCACAGGCTCCCATCAGGCTGGATGGCCAATGGAGAGCCATAGGGAACCGGGCTGGGTGGCAGCAAAGCAGGACTGGGGATTGGCGAGCGGGCGCAAGGCAGACCTCCTGCTTCCTCCCGCAGCTGACATTCTTCTGAAAGGCACGTGGAGCCTCCACTGCACAGCCTTCCTGGACGAGGACTCACAGCTGTGAGAGGCTCCAGAGCAGAGACTTCAACAAGGACTTCAGCGCCTCCTCAGGGGGGAAAAACCACCACCTCCCTACACCCCAGCTGCTTCAGTGTCTGCAAGAAACTGCGCATGCTCCTTCCTGAGAGATGGGCGGTTCCCTGATGGCGGCTGGGCCAGTGCAGGGATGGAGGGAGGGAGGGCAGGGATGGAGCAAGAGGGAAGCCCTGGTTCCCTGCACCTCCTCCCACAGGCATAGCCCTTCCAGGTGTTATGATAAAGAGTTGTGTTTTTCTAACTCTGTCCAGGTAAAGGAAACAAGTGTCTGTTGACTTCTGATCTTACTCTCTGATCAATTAATCCCTCTGGATGCATCATATCCAACCTCCAAAGGATCCGAGAGGCAGGTTCAACTTTCGTTCCATAGGTGAGGAAACTGACCAATAAACATATGGATCTCATAACTCAGTGTCAGCTCCCGCAGAAATCTCCGGGTAATAACTCAGATTGTATATCTAAGGGTATATTTTCTCCTATTTTCATGTTTAATTCAACCCCAGGAATTAAATAATACAATAAAGAATAAAATGAGTTCAGAGGGCTCGGCATTGAATTCCCAGAGCCTTTGGTCCCACACAAACCACAGAGCTCAGTTATCCTGAGATGAAAGAAAAGGAAAGAGAAACATGAAAGGTTTCCTAGCTCAGTCATAGAGACATCTCATAGCCACATACTAAGGACACGGCATTTACTTAGGGGTGGAAAGGACACAAATGGAATAGAAGATGGAGCCATTTCCGTTCAGATTCAAACCAAGTTAACAAGGCAGAATAAACACTGGACACCATGAAAGAATGAGATGAAATGGTTTGGTAGGGAGTGTCACAGACCTCGCAGGGACAGCACCTGGGGCTCCGGACATGATGGGAGGAGAGAGGGAGCTAGTTGAGAGGAAGTGCATGGAATGGCCTGGGAGTAGGAACAAGAGGGTGATATGCAGAAGGTGGGCCCCAACCGGGTGATGATAGGGGGCAAGCCTGCGGGAGGTGGCCAAGTGCCCCCACCTCTGCTGAGGGGTGCATGCGTCTGTCCTGGGAGCTGCGGCTGATGGAGGGGGAGGCTATGGCTCTATGTGGATGAGTTGCCAATGAGAGCCTCCCTGCAGCCAGAGTACTCAGTGTTCTCAACACGGTGGGAACACAGGATCACATACACAACGTAACAAAAGAAAAAGCATCCTATTCCCAACTTATTCACAGACTTCTGTTTCTGGTATCTATATTCCCAATGTGTCCACAAGTAAATTTGGAAAATGAAAAAAGATTTGTACATGATATGACTGCATCTTTAGAAAACCCAAGTGATCACAACCAGAGCACTTTTAACACCTAATGAGCCAAATACACTGATGAACAAAAAGAGACACAGATGCATGAATAGACTGTGGAACCTCAGAGGGAAGGCGGGGGATGGTGGGTGGGTAGGAAGAGATCAACCAATGGTCTGTTTACATATATGCATCATCCCTGGACACAGACAATGGGTGGTGAGGGCCTAGAGGGGGTTGTAGGCTGGAAAAGATTAATAGGGGGGGGGGGGGGGAAGGGGACCTATGTAAACCTTTCAACAATAAAGATTTAATAAAAAAGAGTAAAAAATAAAAATAAAATAAAAGCTAAGAATAACTGCCCTGGCCAGGTGGCTTCATTGGTTGGAGCTTCGTCCTGTACGTTGAAAGGTTGCTTGTTTGAACCCATGTCAGGGTGTGTGTGGGAGGCCACTGAGCAAGTGGTGCCTGGAGAAGGGAGGCTCCTCAGAGATAAACACAGTCCAGGCCTCACCCATGATCCCAGGCCCATCCTCTGCTGAGTGAGACCAGACCTCCCAGCTTCCTGTCAAGTCCCTGGTCTCTGAGTCATAAGGCCACTTCCCCATGTTCCCCAGAATGGACTGCTCAGTAACCATCCATACTAATAAAAGGGTAATATGCTAATTAGAATAGGTGACCAGACATCTTCTGGACATCCAACTTCCTTCCAGACAAAGCCACGGTGGTGGGGGCTGAGGCAGAGGTGGTTAGGAGCAATCAGGTGGGCAGGGGAGGGAAGTTGGGGGCCATCAGGCCAGCAGGGCAGGGCAGTTGGGGGCCATCAGGCCAGCAGGGCAGGACAATTGGGGGCCATCAGGGGAGCAGTTAGATAGCGATTAGGCCAGCAGGCAGGCAAGCAGTTAGGAGCCAGCAGTCCCGGATTGCGAGAGGGATGTCTAACTGTTGCTGCCCTGTGAATGGGGCCTAAACTGGCAGTTGGACCTCCCCCAAGCGGTCCTGGATTGGAGAGGGTGCAGGCTGGGCTGAGGGAGATTCCCCCCGCCACCCCGTGCACAAATTTTGTGCACTGGGCCTCTAGTCTAGTTATAAATATCATCTTTTAAAAAACACACATAGTTTAAAAGTTGTCACTGGTGTATAGGAATGAAATCAGATTATATTTTTATGAATATTTGTTGAGATCTAATGCACTTATTTAAGATGCATAGTCTGAATAATTTAATAAACTTCTATAACTGTAGAACCATTATCACAATCCAGTTGTGGAGCATGCCTGTCAGAGCAAGATGTTCCCTAGTCCCCATCTGTGGTCAGTATCCACTTCCACCAGGCAGAAACTGCTCTGTTTCTGTCTCTATAGTGTTGTCTTTTCTAGAAAATTCCTATATGTGGAATCATGACTATGTAAACTTCTGGATTTTGTAGGTCATCATGCTGCCTCTGAAAAACTGCAGTTTTGTTTCTTTCCCTTCAATCTTTCATTTTTTTCATCCTCTTCAATGGATACCTTTAAAATTCTAACATATATAGTCATACTAGAGACCTGGCCCACACAATTTGTGCACAGGTGGCATCCCTAGGCCTGGTGGTGATCAGGGCCAGCTGACTGTGGCCAGGCCATTCATGGCTCGCTGGAGAGAGATGGGGCATGGGAAGTTGGCCACTGGCCCCGAGGAGGGAGCCAGCCCTTGGCCCCCCTGGGAAAGGGGCTGTGTCCACCGCCCCCATCTCCAGTTCCCCATCCCAACTTTGGGACTGAAGGCCCAGGTGGGGCTGGGAGACAAGTTAACTGTTGCCAGGCCAGGTACAGAAGGAACGAACACTGGACGCCGATGCTGCCACTGTGGGCACTATGCCACCATGTAGTTCCTCATCTCCTCTTCTCCTTCTCCCCTTGCTGCTGTGCCAGCACCATGGCAGGCTGATTGGGGTGAGGGATGGGGCATGAGAGGTTGGCCACTGGCCCCAAGGAGGGAGCTATCCCTCAGTCCCTCTGGGAAAGGGGCTGTGTCCAATGCCACCCATCCCCAGTTCCCTGTCCCAGCCTTGGGCCTCACCCCAATCAGGCAAGTGGGGTCTGTCAGCCAGGGGAAGTTGGCTGTGGGAGCACACTGACCACCCAGAGGCAGCGACTGCATTAAGCATCTGTCCCCTGGTGGTCAGTGTGCATCATAGCAACCGGTCGTTCAGCCGTTTGATTGTTCCAGTCCTTCTAGTTACGTTGAATTTTATATATATAGACAAGGGGCCCAGTGCATGAATTCGTGCACCCTGAAAGGAACTGTGGGCTGTGAGGCTGCGGTAGGCACATCCTTCATGTCCCCACCTGGCCCCTCCCACCGTGGCCCCTGGTCCCCTGTCTGCTGGCAGCCCTGCTCCCACCATTGCTGCTCCCCATGCTGACGGCACTGGCCCGGCTTGCACCTGCTAACGATGCAAAGTGATTGGGGCTGGTGCCAGCAGTGGGTGCAACCAGGGCTGGCACTGTTAGCAGGTGTAAGCAGTGTCTGCTGCCCCCATCATTCCTCAGGGGTATGGGGAGGTGGAAAAGCCCTCAGGGGCGATCAGGCCCAACAACTTCTGCTCATACCTGCCAATGGTGCCGAGTGATTGGGACCAGCATTGGTCACTGGCAGTGGGTGCAAGTGAAGCCGGTGCTGGCAGCAGGTATGAGTGCCAGGTGGGACTGTAGCGCACGGGAGCAAAGAATTTTCAGTAACCACCAGAGGCTCTCCCTGATGACAGAAACCAGCGCCCTGCCTTGGTCTGATGCCGCTGCTCACCTGCTCCACCATCCTGCCACAGCCAACACTTGCCACCTGCCACATTCCACAAATGCACCCTGTTGGTCAGCACATGTCATAGCGACCAATTGGTTGGTTGTTCTGGTTGTTCCACCATTATATCTATTTGCATATTAGCCTTTTGTTATATAGGATAACATTTAATCAATGACAGAATAAACAAAGACATCAAAGAGTTTGAGCCCTAATCATTCCTGGCCTGTGTTATATGTCATACTAGTGGCCCAGTGCATGAAATTCATGCACGGGGGGTGGGTTCCCTCAGCCCAGCCTGCATCCTCTACAATCTCAGACCCTTCAGGGAATGCCCCACAGGGATTGGGCCTAAACCAGCAGTTAGACTTTCCTCTCACAATCTGGTACTGCTGGCTCCTAACCTTTCACTTGCCTGCCTGCCTGATTGCCCCTAATCACTCCCCTGCTGGCATTATTGACACCTAACTGCTCCCCTGCCCACCCGATCACCCCCAACTGCCCTTCCCTGCAGGCCTGATCCCCCCAACTGCTCTCCCCTGAAGGCCTGGTTGCCCGCAGCTACCCTCCCCTGCCAGCCAGCTTGTGACGACATCGGGGTGGCCATCTTGTGATGACATGGGGGTGGCCATCTTGTGTTGATAGGTGAGTGACCATCTTGTGATGATGTGGGATGGCCATCTTGTGACAACATGGGGGCAGCCATCTTGTGGCGGCCACCTTGTGATGACACAGGGGCAGCCATCTTTTGACAATGTGGGGGTGGCCACCTTGTTATGACGTGGGGGCAGCCATCATGTGACGACATGGGCGCGGCCCTCTTGTGATAATGTGAGGGCAGCCATCTTATGATGCAAGGGTGTGAGGGCAATTTGCATATTACCTTTTTATTATATAGGATTATTTTTAGGTCTTATATTAGTTAAGAATAGTGGTTAGACAATCATATACTTTACAAAGTGCTCCCCTATATTTCCAGTACCCACCTGGCATCATACCATCATTACAACACTATTGACTGTATTCCCAATTTAAGTGACAATAGGTCTACAGGTTCCTTCCAATCTTTGTTTTGTGTTGCTCACCCTTCCTTTTCTTTCTCACTTCTTCCCTAATTTTCTTTATATAGTATTTCAATTGGCCATCAAAGCTCAGTGAAGGCACTGGGACATGCTTAATCCATTTTACAGACCCGGAAATTGAGGCCAATTCCAGTTGGCTGCGGAACCTGACTCAGCACACAGGAAGCCCTCACAACTGTGCTCTCCACCTTTCCTAATGGGCAGCCATGAGGCAAATAGAACAAACATCCTCTTGAGGTTTCCGAGCCTTGTTTTCAAGCACCTGTTCATTGTGGATGCTCCACATTCTTTCCTCTACCCAGCGCCCCCATCCTCACTCCCCACCCCCATACTTTATGGCCCCCTCTTCTGGGGAGCAGGTGGTAGGCTTTGCACTCACCATGCAGGCTTGCGCAACTGTGGGGTGGGGTGGGAACTGAGGGTGGGGCGAGCGCAGGCTTGCTTTGGGGCCAAGGCGGGAGTAGGAGTCATGGCCTCTCAAGTGCGGTGAGGCCCAGTTAGCACTGGGAGCTTTGCCGAACTGCCTCAGTGGTACCCAGCAATGCAGCGCCCCTCCGCTGAGGTGGCGCCTCCCCTCAAACCCTACCTCACGGTTGTGGGTCTGTGCACTTCTGCCGGGGCATCTTTCCATGCCAGCATTTCCCGCTGGGCCAACCTGCATATTGGGGCCACTGGAGAACCTTGCTCTCCACAGGCGAGGCAGATCCCCGCCTGAGCGCCCCCTGACCTGGCCCGAGCCCCCTTGCAGTACACCCAGCCTCTGCACCACTCTGTGCCCCTTGGGCCACCCGCCTCCTGGCCAGCTGCTTCACCAATGCTACAGCTCTTACCTGGGAGCTGCCTCTCAGGTGGAGGTTTGTTCGTGCACCTGTGGACCCCCCAGCTGCAGCTCCTGGCTGGCCACTTTGCTAAAGATTCCTCTTCTTTCAGGCGATCTCCTCAGACCCCTGGCAGCTTGTCTCTGGTGGCCCCACCCCTTCGTGGCTCCCTGCAGCCTCGCCCCACTCGGCTCTCACCAGCTGCCTGCCTGTCAGGATGCTGCCAGGGTGCCCTGCTGCACACAGCATGGTCCTGGGGCATAGGGTCAAAGGAGCAGCTCCCTTTAGTTTAGTAAACCCAAGTTCGGCATTGGGATTGGGCTGCAGGCCCCAGATGAGTCTGCCTGGGTGGGACAAAATCCCGCTTAGACCCGGACTGCCTCCCTGCGGCCCCACAGCCCTGCCCACCCAGTGAACGGTCATGATGTGATGGCGTTCCGAACAAATTTGCATATTCCTTTATTATAGGAGTATATATAGATGTGAACTCCATAATACAGACGTTTAAAACTTATCATCATTCCTGGTTTAGCTTTACCCACATACTCACCAATTTTGTGTTCACCACTGCTTCTGCATCCAGTTCCTTCATTCTGTGTCCAATAACTTTATTGCAAAAGTGTCTCTGTAGGTTTTTTATCTGAAAAATGATGTCTCTCTCACCTCTCTCTCTTTGTCCTTATTGTCTTTAAAAATATATGTTTTTATTAATTTCAGAGAAAGGAAGGGTGAGAGAGACAGAGAAACATCCCCTGACTGGGAATTGAGCCTGCAACAGGGGCATGTGCCCTGATGCTCAACCACAGAGCCAGGGCCTTTGAGTTGTGACAGTATATACAGAATATGTTTGCCTACAGATTTCAGCATGCAAGCAGCTTCAAAGAAAAAAAAAAACTGCTTGCAGAAGAGATCAGGAGAGGAGAATAGGAGCTTGAGACACACTCTGGAAAGCCACGCCTGTTTTATTTGGAACGCCTGGATGGTTACAACACTATGAAGTGTACACAGGACATTTCTTCAGGAAAGCTCCTGCCAGCCATTGCAGAGGGCGGGCCCTCATTCAGACCTTTGGCGTTGACAGTTTGGGTTTCTCCTGCTCCATGGAACAGCTATCCGTGGAGAAAATCATGGCGCTTATGAGGGAGAAGCTGGAGGCCAGGACACCCAGCGGCAGCTCGTAGGATATGCGCTTACTGTGGACCATGTCTTTGTTAACAGGAAACTTAGGTGGAAACTCCAGGGTGGTTTGGCCAGAAAGGTCTGTGATAAAGTTCCAGGCCACCGTGAGCATGAGGCAGAAGCAGCTGAGGGAGAGATGAAGGGTGGCAGTGTTGCAGCAGGTGCGGAAGAAGTGTGGGAACGGGGCGCGGATCCAGCTGGCCCAGACCGCCAGCGTGCTGAACACCAGGGACACCGGCGCCAGGAAGTTGGCCGCAGCATCAGGTCCTGGCCGTAGTGGATCTCATCCGGAAGGCCCCAGCTTTTGTTGAGCCTGGCGAACACGGACACCTCCAGCTTCAGGCCGGACATGTTAAAGGTTTCGACATAAGAAGTTTCCCAAAGTCCAAAGTACATGACGGTGATGGTTGTGCTGTTGAACCAGGATCGGCTGTTGGCTATGCCCAGGCTGAAGGCCCAGGACCGATAACCCAGGAGGACGGCCAGGCTTTTGAAGAGCAAGGGCTTCGCCCCAGGCCACCTGAAGGCGAGGCAGCAGCAAAGAGAAGAAAACAGACACTGTGAGCCATGGGTAGCAATGCTTGCCGTGTCCCCTTGTTCTTCTTGTCCAAGCCATATATTTAAGAGGTCTACATACATATTGGCCTTCAATTAGTGTTCTAAATATTTGATGTAAGAGCAAACGATGCTAAGAAATCCAAGACCATGGTGAGAGTATTAATTTGCAAGGCATTTTTGAAACACATTTGACAACATCTTTCAAAAGTTAGAATGTTGGTAGCTCAGTGGTTGAGCATCAACCTATGAACCAGAAGGTCATGGTTTGATTTCCCAACAGGCCACATATCCAGGTTTTGGGCTTGATCCCCAGTAGGGGTGTGCAGGATGCAGCCAACCATTGATTCTCTCTCATTACTGATGTTTCTATCTCTCTATCCCTCTCCCTTCCTTGCTGAAATCAATAAAAATATACTTTTTAAAAAGTTAAAATGATTGCTCTGGCCAGTGTTCCTAAGTGGTTAGACCAATGGACCAAGCAGAAAGGGCTCTCAGATTTGATTCAAGGGCAAATCCTTGATTGCATATTCAATCCCAGGACATGATGTCTCTCTCACCTCTCTCTCTCTCTCTCTCTCTCTCTCTCTCTCTCTCTCTCTCTCTCTCTCTCCCTCTCTCTCTCTCCCTCTCTTCCTCTCTCCATCCCTCCCTTCTTCCCTTCTTCCCTCCCACTCTCTCTAAAAGTCAATGGAAAACATATTCTTGCATAAGGATTAACAAAAAACAAAAATATATCTAAAAAGTTGAAATGTTTGTACCAATAGCTTTGATTCCAAGAATCCATGCTGAGGCATTTGTAATAGTTATGAAAATGTATGAGATGTTAGTGTGATATCCTCCCTCCTCCCAACTGGTGGGCGGAGTTATGACATTACCAGCTTCTGCTGCCCAGACATCCTTGAGACATTGAACCATCAATCAGCGCGCGTGCTGAGTGCCCTGGGGCCCACCCCTTCCCATTCCGCCATGGACCCAACCCCTTCCTGTGTCTTCCCTTAAAAGGACTCTCCACCCATGCACGTGTTACTGTCTCTTCCAGTCTGCAGGAGGAAGTCCTGTTGTGTCCCTCCTTGTTCTCCTCCCGCTCCCGTTTTCCTGGTTTCTCTACCTCCTCCGTAAGGAATCTCACTCATTACTGTGAAATAAACCTCCCTTTTTATATGCCTTGGTTTCCGACTCCCATTTCCTGCGCCTCAAACCTTACATCTGGTGCCTAACCCGGGTGGGGGCGTGCACCCTGTTTGACCTTTCATGGTCAGGATGCCCCCCCCCCTTCCCCTTCTTTCCTTGTGGCTCAGGACACTCAGCCTCCTTCCCTTGGCTCGGCAATGTGTGGGGTGAGTCCCAACCCTTGCTAATTCCTGGAGTTTTTTTTCCCATGTCTCTGTCCATAAACCGTGGCCGCATCAGAGATTGCCTTCCGGGCATAGCCCTCTGGGCCTCTCCAGGAGAGGTTCCGAATCTGGGGAGTCAGCGAAGATGTTCCTGACCCCCTTGGTCCTCCGGCCTTTTGGCCTCACTCCGGACCCCAGGGGGTAGGGGAGACGTCCTCTACTGTCCCTCGGGTCACCTATTGTAGCATTGGATCAAGGACTGGGACTCTGGTCCTTGACCTTTCACTACCCGACCCCAGGAATTGGAATGGGCAAATACCAAAGACACCTCTAGGGTGTCTCCTCACCAGTCTGGCTACTTCTGTAACGTGGCATGGCCTCAGTGGGTCCTGATGACCCAAAAGCGGGACTTAACATCCTCACTGACCTCAGTAATTTCTGCCGGAAAGTGGCCCGAGGTTCCATATGGCCAGGCTTTCTTTTTTCTCTATCTGAGCTCCCACCCCTCCCTCTGCTCCTTCTGTTCCACAGCCCAGGCTCACGAGAAACCTCCTCAAACCAGTCCACAGCCCCTCTGTCTCTGACTCTTTGGACCCAGCCGCTCTCTCATTTCCACCCCTCTCGCTCCCGCCACCCACTTTCTGCTCCCTCTCTTCCTCCTTCTTTGCCGCGACTGCGGCTTTCCTGACCGCCCCTTCCCCGCGGCTGCCACCGCTGCGGATGCCACCATCGCTGCCTCAGGTCGCCCTGCAGAGCCACCCACTTGCCATCCTGCCAGCTGCTCCAAACAGCTCAGTGAGATTTCTGCTTTGGGTTGCTCTTCCCTTGTGTATTGTGGGCAGCCAGCCGCGTGGGCTGCTGTTCCCATGGGGGGCCGCCATCTTGGCGTGGCAAGTCCCGCCCCTCTATGGCCTCATGGTCTGCCATGGGGGGCCGCCATTTTGAACTAGTATGGCCACCTGCCGCAGCGCTCCTCCTCCTCCTTCGGCCCAAGGCCTGCCTCTTGCTCCGCCAGCCCTCTCCCCTAACGCCTTCTCAGACACAGGTCCAAGATCCAAACACTGCATTTAAGGTTTTAACCTTTTGCACTCGGATGTCGAGTGTGACTCCACACTGTTAGCATTAGAATAAAGGAATCGAGAAAAAAGCAAGCGAGTGCAAAGGGTTAATGCTCATGAGGAGCAGGCAGAGTAAGCCCACCTTCGACAGAAGGTGAGTCTGCAAACCCAAGCCTTGCTACCTTTGAGGCCGACGGCAGCCATGCATGGTCCACCGGGGACTGTGCATGGTGGGGGTACAACGAGGGGGCGAACGCCACCTGGAAGATGAGATGCTTCTAATGTGGAAATGAAGGCCACTGGGCAAGGCAGTGCCCCGGCCCCTGGCTCCAACCAAGCCCTGCCCGGTGTGTGGTCAAAATGGTCCCTGGAAAAGTGACGGGCCCTCTGCGTCTCAGTGTAGAGGGACTACCCTTCCAGGTCATGACCTGCTGCTGGCCATGCTGGAACTGGCTGAAGACTGAAGATGCCAGGACTCGACGACCTCCATCACCCTCGCTGAGCCCAGACAAGTGACGCTGTTGCAGCCTCAGGACCAGCCTTTACCTCCCAAGTGACTCAACAGGATCGCTCTCGAGACTTCATCCAACCAGTCCCTTGGGAAAATTATGCTGCTGCACACCTTGTCCAGCCTCCCAAAATTAGGCCAACTGGTGTCTATTCCTTTAATTTTTCTCTTTAGCCCCTTTCTCATGCGCTGTTTCACTAGTCTTGCAGAATAGAATGCAGGCATTCACCAACCAGAAGATGGGAGAGATCTGGCCCTGAATTCAGAACCTAGCATCAGAATCCTTGAGACTCCGGGTAGACACCCATAATGACGGCCCCTCTCAGCAGGAAGTAGCTATGGAAAATGGACCTCCAGCCACTGACCTTACCCGGACACTCAATTTTTAAATAATATCAAAAAAAGCCTGGAATGGCCGAAACTGGTTTGGCTCAGTGGATAGAGCATCGGCCTGCGGACTGAAGGGTGCGGGTTCAATTCCAGTCAAGGGCATGTACCTTGGTTGCGGGCACATCCCTGGTGGGGTTGTGCAGGAGGCAGCTGATCGATGTTTCTCTCTCATCGATGTTTCTAACTCTCTATCCCTCTCTCTTCCTCTCTGTAAAAAATCAATAAAATAAAAATAAAAAGCCTGGAATGTGAGATCCTCCCTCCCCCCAACTGGTGGGCACAGTTGGCATCTGCCGCCGAGACATTGAACCACCAATCAGCGTGTGCCAAGTGTCCTGGGGCCCACCTCTTCCCATTCCTCCCTGGGCCCAAACCCTTCCTGTTCCTTCCCTTAAAAGGACTCTCCACCCTTGCACAGGTTACTGTCTCTTCCAGTCTGCAGGAGGCAGTGCATTTGGGTCCTCCTTCTTCTCCTTCCGCTCCCATTTTCCTGGTTTCTCTACCTCCTCTGTAAGAAATCTCACTCGTTACTGCGGAATAAACCTCCCTTTTAATATGCCTTGGTTTCCAACTCTCGTTTCCTGTGCCTTGAACCTTACAGTTAGTTTCATCATCATTTATCAGAGAGAAAAACTGGAATAACTTAAATGTCTATTAATAGAAGAATGTTTAAGTCTATGTTACGTTCAGGATTAAAGTGCATTATTACATGAACTGTCTGAAGAAATTTCTGTATCATACCAAAAAAAAGTGAATAATAATACATATGGTATGACCATTTTGTCAAAAGAAATACATAAAGATGTAATTTTATTTATATTTACAAATAGATATGTACATACTTTTTTAAAAACTAGAAGGAAGCACACAGATCACTTGAGAGGGGAAGATTTTCATTCCCATTTAAATGTTTTTCTGTAATTTGCATGAGTTGTAATGAAAAACATATGTACTTTTGTAGTTAAAAATAAACATGACCTTGAAGATTTATATGTTACCTAGAACAAGTCATGCCTATTTACTTTTTTACCCATCCCTCACTCAAAATCCCACCTTTACATGTTGGCTTCTTTCGGATGCAAGTTAAAAATATCCTGATGTGTTTTGCATGAAGCAAGTATACCCTGTGAAGCAACATCTAGATTGTGGGCCAACTTATTTGGATCTCTTTTTCATTTGAACCCATGGGAGCAGTTGCTGGACTAACCAGAAAATGGAGTTCCCAGGGCTTCTCTCTGCTGATTAACATGAGGGAATGAGGCCCACTCAGAGTGAATTCCATAGGGAGCTCCCCAGGAAGAAGCTGTTTGGCTCCTCCAAACCCTAGCTCCTTACTGGGAAGCCTGATATGCCCAGCAGAGTATCGACTCCCCAGGGGAACATGCCCTCTACATGTTACCCGTTGGAAAGTTCCCTCATGAGATGGGATGGGTTGACAGCCAGTCTGATGACCTCCTCGCCAACAGAGGGATGAGGGAATGGATCCCAGGCCCAGTGAGTTTTGGTGGAGTGAGGGAGTCAGGGAGGAGAAGCCTGCCTTTGCAGGAAAACATGCCAGCTTGGGGACCTTTGGGTGAGTCTGTGTCTGCACCTGGGGGGATGGGGACATGTCTTTCCTGAAGACTAAATTAGAAAGTCTCCTTATATCTTATTTAGACATTTTACCAGCAGTCCATGTGGAAGGGCCTGAGCGTTCAGAAGATCGGAGATGACAGGTATACTTGGGAACTGCAGGGAATGTGGATAGGTGAGGAATGTCCAGCCAACAGGAAATGGTCCACCAGGAGAAAGAACCCCTAAAGTGCAAGAGGTGTGGTCAGGTAGAGTGTGGGGCTCAGAACCACGCCTATTAAATATTTGCCCCGCCCCAAAGATTTCTTTTTTTTTTTAAATAAATCTTTATTGTTCAGATTATTACAATTGTTTCTCCTTTTTTCCCCCCATATCTCCCACCACCCGGTTCCCACCCCCTCTCTGTCCTTACCTCCCCACCCCCATTGTCCTTTTCCATAGGTGTATGATTTTTGTCCAGTCTCTTCCCGTACCCCCCACACAGACACCCCTTTCCCCCTGAGAATTATCAATCCACTCCCATTCTATGCCTCTGATTCTATTATGTTCACCAGTTTATTCTGTTCCTCAGATTTTTAATTCACTTGATTTTTAGGATGACTTGTTGATAGATATGTATTTGTTGTTCATAATTTTTATCTTTACTTTTTTCTTCTTTTTCCTCTTTTTAAAGAACACCTTTCAGCATTTCATATAATACTGGTTTGGTGGTGATGAACTCCTTTAGCTTTTTCTTATCTGTGAAGCTCTTTATCTACCCTTCAATTCTGAATGATAATTTTGCTGGGTAGAGTAGTCTTGGTTGTAGGTTCTTGCTATTCATCACTTTGAATATTTCTTGCCATTCCCATCTGGCCTGCATAGTTTCTGTTGAGAAATCAGCTGACAGTCGTATGGGTGCTCCCTTGTAGGTAACTAACTGTTTTTCTCTTGCTGCTTGTAAGATTCTCTCTTTGTCTTTTGCCCTTGGCATTTTAATTATGATGTGTCTTGGTGTGGTCCTCTTTGGATTCCTCTTGTTTGGGGTTCTGTGAGCTTCCTGAACTTGTAAGTCTATTTCTTTCACCAGGTGGGGGAAGTTTTCTGTCATTATTTCTTCAAATAGGTTTTCAGTATCTTGCTCTCTCTCTTCTTCTGGCACCCCAAAAATTCGGATATTGGTACACTAGAAGCCATCCCAGGAGCTCCTTACACTATCCTCACACTTTTGGATTCTTCTTTCTTTCTGCCTCTCTGGTTGGGTGTTTTTTTCTTCCTCATATTCCAGATCTTTGGTTTGACTCTTCGGGTACGGTGGTCTACAGTTGAGTGTCTGTATATTCTTTATTTCAGACAGTGTATGCATAATTTCTGACTGGTCCTTTTTCATTTTTTTGGTATTCTCATTAAGGTCCTTGAAGGTCTCTTCAAGTTTCTCAGTGGTTCTTAGAAGATTCTTGAGT
This sequence comes from Cnephaeus nilssonii, assembly GCF_951640355.1. Taxonomy (NCBI): domain Eukaryota; kingdom Metazoa; phylum Chordata; class Mammalia; order Chiroptera; family Vespertilionidae; genus Cnephaeus; species Cnephaeus nilssonii. Next base: position 3,166,408 of record NC_137096.1, on the reverse strand, counting down.
AACCTTATAAATGTGGTTCTGAACACTGTGTCATCCATTAGTTTGCTTTCCTCCATCTCTCCTACTCATGACATACTTCGGTGTCTCTGCATTTTGGCTGCCTCCCTGTGTTGATGGAGTGGCTTTGTGTGGTCAGTGACCTATAAGGGCCGGTAGCTCAGCTTCCCCAATCACTCTAGGTGATTGGGGACACCCCTTTGTGGGCTGAGTGGAAAGTCTTGGTGTAGTTAAAAGCCTTGATTGCTGTTGGTACACTGGGAGGAATTGACCTCCAGGCCAATTGGCTGTGAGGACCTGCTGTGTCTATAACGGAAGAATTGCTGTGCTGGAGACACAGTAGGGCTTTGGTGTTCACTGAGTCTGCCTCTTGAATGTGTCCCTTATGAGAGTGGTTGAAATCTGGTGTCGTCCACACCAACCACTAGATACCCTAGTGTCTGGATCTCCAATGGGGTGCAGGTCTCAGGCCTCCCAGCAGGAGCTACAGCAAGAGCTACAGTTTTCTCCTCTTTGCTTAGGCGGTTTTGGAGCAGTCTGACTGGAGCTGCAGTTAATTTGGTTGAGCTGCCACAGAACAGGCCATTTATATGTAAAAGCCGCTGTGTGGAGCCTGGGCGGGTTTGTAGAATGTGCGGGGTGGGGTCTCAGGGCGTCACTAGGCTGGGGCGTGGCCAACGGCCATGGCTGCCTTCAGCCGTCTCTGCCTTTCCACGTTTCCAAGTCCCCGTGTCCCGCGCTCTAGCACAGCAAACCCTGATTGCTGGGCGCACTTCTGCAGAAAAGCCACTCTCACTCTCCGACCGATGGCCGAGAGTCCAGCTTCTACCCGTAGGTGTCTGGGTCCCCCGTGTGTCCCCAGAAACTGGAGTTCAGAGTGATCGAAAGTTTGTCTCCCTTTGGTTTGAAGAAAATCCACACGCCCAGTCACCCACCGCCAGCCCGCTTCACGCGCGCCTCCGTACCTCAGCTCTCCAGCGTTTGCGCTCCCTTCTCTTCTTAGTTGTAAATCTACCACTCAGCCAGCTTTCCTGTGGTTCTGGGTGGTAGACGTTTTGTTTTTTAGTTGTATTTTTGAAATTGTTGTGCGAGGCGGCAGTTTAGTTGTTTAACTTTGCCGCCATCTTGGTTCCTCCTGGCTTTGTTTCTTTTTCCCAAAGATTTCTTACATGTGTATATTGTGCTCTGTATGGGCCATGCCCTACTTCAAACACATGAATATTAGTGCATTCAGTTAATATGACCCACTAATATATATACAACTATGGTCCCATTTCATAGATGAGGGACCTGAGCACAGAGAGGTTAAGTAACCTACTCAATGACACAGAGATATAAACAGCACACCCAGGCTCCAAAACCGTTTCTGGCTGTCCGAATATGGGGTGACATTTATTCACATCAAAAGAGTAAATACTAGCCCTTGCCTGTGTTGCTCAGGTTCAGTTCTTGGTAAATGGCTTATGCCTGAGTTTCAGATTCAATCTCGAGTCCCCGTTAGGGTGCATGTAGGAGGCAACCAACTGATGTGACTCTCACATTAAGGTTTCTCGCTCGCTCTCTCATTCTTTTCTCTCTCTCTCTCTCTGTCTTTCTCTCTCTCTTCCTCATTCAGTTCCCTCCCCTCCCTTCCACTTGTTCTAAAAACCAAGGGGAAAAACATCCTCAGGTAAGAATTAACAAGAGTATAAATGAAAAGAAAAAACCCATATTAATTTTAATAATGGCCATATACTGTATAGCCTTCTCTATGCCCCATAAAAAAGTGAAAGTGACCTATATGAGGTCCCTAGAGCAGTCGGACTCCACCCATGCACAAATTCGTGCACTGGGCCTCTAGTCTATATACACTGACTGGCCAGATTATTATGCATTCAGAGATCATAATAATCTGGCCACTCAGTGTATATATAAAAGACTAAGCAATTGGCCTACTGGCTGACCAGGTATGATGCACACTGACCACCAGGGGGCAAATGCTCAATGCAGGAGCTGCCAAGTGATAGCAACTTTGCAGAGTGCCCTCTTGTACTCTGGGACCCTTTGGGGGATGTCAAGCTGCCAGTTTCAGCCTGATCCCCGCAGGCCAGGCCAAGGGACCCCACCTCCCAGAGGGATCCCACTCACTCTGCAGATGCCCTTTGAGCCCAGGTGCTGCCCCAGTTGTGGCCAGGCAGGGAGGGACCACGAGAGGTTGGCTCCAGGGCATGTCTGGCCCATCTCAACCAATCCTGCCCCACTGGCCACCTTCTAATTAATTTCCTTTCAATGTGCACGAATCCTTGCACCAGGCCTGTAGTCTTAATATAACATAAAAGTACATTAAAAAAAAAAGCTGATACTTTATAAAGAGAAAGATGTGTTTGATTTATGAAAGGAGTGAGACCCTCTGGTATGACAAAGCTATAAGCAAAGAGGCTTATGGACTAGCCTGCAAATGTGATGGTGCTCATTTCTGTCTAATTAAGGTAGCGTGTACCGACTGGTGTGACTCAGTGGTAGAGCCTTGACTTGTGAACCAGGAGTTTATGGTTCCATTCCCCATCAGGGCACATGCCTGGGTTGTGAGCTGGATCCCTGGTAGGGCGCGTGCAGGAGGCAACTGACCCATTATTCTCTCTCATCATTGATGTTTCGCTCTCTCTCTCACCCTCCCTTACTCTCTTTCTAAAATCAATAAAAACATGTTTTTAAAAAAGACAAGTCTTACATAAATGATAAACAAATACAGGTGGCCTGTGTTCACCTCTCTGTAGAACTGCCAATGACAGTTAACTTGTTCACAGAGCAAATAAAGGGATTACATAGACACCCCCCTCCCAAGAAATCTCAGGGCTCTCTTAACTAGGGTAAAAAATAAAGCACAATGGTTACCCAGCCAATACAGAAGGCAGGAGGAGGATGTCTCAGAGGTGCAAAGGGTAGCAACTGCCAGGCTGTAACAGAGATGAGGAAACCAAACATTCTTATGTTTCCATGGCTCCCAGGGCTGGCCTGCAGGCCTGTGACAATAGGCTCCTTAAAGGGCCAGAGTCACGGAACAGGCCTTCAAGAGTTGAAGTCTTTCTACTGTAGAAATGTCCTTTTGGAGGTCTTAGGCCAAATAGTCACTGTAATCCGTCAGGGTGTTAAGTAGAAAAACTGGAAGAAGAGCCATTGTGATGGGAGCAAGTCTCATGATAGGGAGCTAGTTCCAGGCCATGGGGTGGCCTCCCTGATCAGTCCTTGGACCAGTACCTTGGGGCGAAACTGACTTGGGCCCTGGCTGTCACCGGACTCTGCTTCCAATTGGACCTTACTGTCACCCTGGAAGAGTTCCTGCCAGGAACTCACACGGGACACGTGAGCTGGGGATGGAGGTGGGCAGGGAGGAGAAGAAAGGGCCAAAGGGGGTGGCAAACAGGGAGAACAAGGAATCGAAAGGGCAAAGTGACTCCTGAGTCAGGAAACACTCAGCTCACAGGGCGGGCACTGTGACAGGCACCTGCTGGTGTCCTGGAGCCCAGGCGCTGCCTCTGCTGGGTCTCCCTCCTCAAGTGCTCTCACAGGGACCCTCCCTGCCTGGCGCCCCCACAGAGGCCCGGTACTGTCCCACGCTGACCCCCAGCCCAAAGGCCACATGGCAGCCTCTAGCTCCTGGGCACTTTGGGAGGATCCCAGGGAGGAGGAAGAATGAGAGAAATACCACCGCGCTCAGGCGCCCTCGCTTTGTGCTGCCCTGATGGGAAATGCACAGGGCACATTCTCTCGTTATTCCTGTGAAAAAATAATAAAGTGAGAACCTTAAACAGTCCAAATAGCCCTTGACAAGGGCTTGGAACTCTTTTCCCTGCTTCCCCAGAGCAGAACCCGCCATGGTGGCCGCCTCACCTGCTGCTTCTGAACCCTTATGACCTGTCCACTTGTTCTTTGTTGACACTGAAGGCCAAGAGGGGTCAAGAGACAGCTTTCCACAGCCCCAGAGGTTCTGGCATTCCCTGTGTTACCAGCAGGAGGCAGGCGCACTGCCCTGCGCAGGGTATCAGGTTCCAGAAACTGGTCCTCATCAGAAGCATGTCTCCCAAGAGCTTCCTTTTTCAAATAACCAGAGGTTTGACTCACTTAAATAACACACGTCTGGTTTGAAACTTATATGTCCTGTCAGTCTGTTAACAAGGCCTACTTCGGGGACAGATTTCATGGGGGGAAACATGGTGTTTACCTTGGAACCATTTCCCAGCCATTCCACAGCTGCGAGGAGAATGGGTAAGACTTGACTGCAGGCCAGCCCTGAATGTCCCATGGGACCCAGAGGCTCCTTTCAAATCCCTTGGATGGGTGCCAGGGTCTCTCACTCAATGCAGAGGCTGTGACTTCCAGTTCTAAGGACATTGTGAAAATCACAGCAGGCAGAGAAGGGGCATTTCCTGAAGAATGCTTCTACCACTTTACACTTGCTCTATCAGAGGGGAGAGGGAAGCATCCCTTGCCCACAGCCAAAATATCCACTGAATATTCTGGGGTCCACAGGCAATGTCTTTGGAACACATGTTTAAATAGCTGATAGACTTATGACCCAGGTGGAAATTTTGTCACACACTCTGCTCTCAGAGACATAAGTACTCTTTGAGAAGAAAGTCATTTCATGTCAGCCCGTGGATTTCTCTCCTGTAGCTCTCTCATTGAAGTGAGTCTGTCTCAATTTAAACCTATTAAAGACCTCCCCCAGTTGTTTGTTGAGTTTTAATTGAGTCCCTTGAAACTTCTGAGGAGCTGTGAGCAATGAAACAGAGGGTGTGGGTCAGGTGTATGTTATGTCTCCAAATTCTTGACTGGATGTTTTAGAGGCACTTCTCGCATGAAAGTCATCTAGTTAATATGAGCTGAAAGAAACCGCCAGTCAGTGAGTGAGCTGAAGTTGTTGTCTCTCCTGACATGTCTATAAATATGATTTTGGAATGTAATGAGATGAGGGTGTTAGTTGGGGGGGGGGGGGGTTACAACTTACCCAGGGAGTGAGTTGGACCACCCATGAAGCATGGGAGAGAAATATTTTTTCACACAGGGTATACCTATCGGGTGTGGTTCTGAGAGCAGTTACCTAGATTTGTAGAAACAAGACCTATGCCTACTGGGAATCTAATTAAGCTTTAAGAGGTAGGTAGCAATTTCAAAAACAGGACAATTGGCTCCCTTTCTTCAGCAAACCAAAATCTTTTTACAAAAATAGCAAAGAAGGTGTGGAAGGGGGAGTGTTTTAATTGAGACTTAAGAGGCAGAGTGAACATCTTATGAAATAAAATAAATAAAATTGTACAATTACTTTTAAAATATATATCTTTATTTATTTCAGAGAGGAATGGAGAGGGAGAGAGAGATAGAAACATCAATGATGAGAGAGAATCATTGATAGGCTGCCTCCTGCACGCCCCCTACTGGGGATCGAGCCCACAACCTGGGCATGTGCCCATGATTGGAATCGAACCCGGGACCTTTCAGTCTGCAGGCCGACTCCCTATCCACTGAGCCGATCCAGCTAAGGCTATATGATTATTTTTGAAGCATTTAAAAATTCTGATAAGTATTTGATAATAACAACAAAAAGTTGTTAACTTTAAAGGTATACTATGGTTATGCAAGGAAATGTCCTTTTTTTAGAGACTAGTTTTGAAGTGTATAAGGATGAAGAAATGTGATGTCTGGGGTTTGCTTTAAAGTTCTTCGGAGAAAGAAAAATAGATGAAAAGAAGGAAAGAAAGGAGAGAGAAAATGAACATGGCAGAATCGTGATAATTGCTGAGTCTGGTAATGGAAGGGGGATTCCTTCCACTATTCTGCTTTTGCACATTTGGGGAAATTGCATATACAGGTGGAGAGGTGTTAAGGCCATGACATAGAAGGTCAGGTCGGTTGTTTGTAGTGTAGTGGGAGTTTGAGAGGGAGCTGTGAGAATCCCAGCAACTCTCATTTCCACACAGTAGGTGTATAACATTGATTATTTACCCAACTAGATGCCCAGTGCATGAAAATTCATGCACTGGAGGCGGGGAGTCCCTCAGTCCAGCTGGCCCCCTCTCATAGGCCAGGAGCCCTCAGGGGCAAGAGGCGACCTGCAAACAGGGAAAGGCAACCTCCCATCACACCTCTGCTGCTGCCACTGCCTGAAGCTCAAGCCTCGGCTGGCCCTGGTTACCTGAGCCATGGGCGGGAAGCCCTGGTAGGGTGGGCAGCTGCCAACCAAGGCTTGCCTGTGCCTCAGGCCTGCCCTGGGCACCTGGGTGCTGAGGGGATTGGGGGACTCCGGAGGCCTTTGACTGCTCCATGGTAGGGATTCCCTATGCACAAGTCAGGCCCCAGTACTTAAAGGGTTATCACCCTGTCAGCTAGTCAGAGGCCTGAACTCACAAATCCATGCCTGTCATCCCCCTGGATCCAGCCCCTGCTTGAATTCCAATACTTGTGGCCACTAAACACAGTTACATTCCTTCAGCAAAATGCTAAGCTGGCATAAACCTTTGCTTAGTATCCGTGTCCCGTACTAAGAATATGAAACCTTTTGTGGAGGCTAGGTCATAATGTGAGAAGACACTCCCCACATGTCCCTCCTTCCCATCCATCAAGGAGGTGGCAAACCAACTCTGAGCCACAGAATTGCCTTGGGTTTTGGGTCTGAAGAGTGGCCAACCCCAAGCCAGTTCTGGGAGAGCACTTAATTGGACACAGGTGAAGGTCACTCTGGGGAGTTGGGGGTATGGAGGGCCATCCTGAGGGGCAATACAACCAAGTGAAAGGGAGATGTCATACTGTGTGGTTGGATCCCATAGTCAACGGACAGTCAGCTCTCCAGCAAGAAACAGGCTCCCTGTCCACATGCCACTGCATTCTGGCCCTGGGCTGTCTCATTTGGCTCACTGAGTGGCCTGCCAGAGGAGCACCTGGGAAGAAGGCCACACACCCAGGCCCAGGGGCAGGGCTCCATGTGTGCCTCTCATCTCCCTTAATGTGAGGGAGTCAGTCCTGCTTTTTCTCCTTCTACTGCCTCTCATTCAGTGCCAGCCACTCATGTGCTTGCTGTTCTCTACTGAGTGTCAGTACCCTCCTAGCTTGCCATAAACAGCAACTGGCCGTTCATTCTCTTTTTATTGCCGTTACTTTCTTTTCTTCTTCCTTCCACCCTTCTAGTTTGGGCCCATCAGCTTGGGAGCATATTTTACCATTCTGTAAGCACATTTCTTATTAATTTCAGAGAGGAAAGGAGAGGGAGAGATGGATAGAAACCTCAATAATGAGAAAAAAAACCATTGGTTGGCTGTCGCCTGTATGTCCCCCCTTCCCTGGGGATCCAGGACTAAACTTGGGGGCCTGCCACAACTGAGAATTGAATTATGTCCTCATGGATCATAGGTCTACTGAGCCACACCAGCCAGGCACACTATGTTACTTCTAGTGGGGAGAGAAAATGCTGAAATATCTATAACAGACAGTGAGCCTCCCAAACCGCAAGAAACAGGATCAGAGAACAAGGATCAGAAAATGCTTCTCTCTCACATCATTCTCATTCTCTCTCTCTCTCTCTCTCTCTCTCTCTCTCTCTCTCTCTCTCTCTCTCTCTCTGTCTCTCTCTCTCTCTCTCTCTCTCTCTCTCTCTCTCTCTCTCTCTCTCTCTCTCTCTCTTTCTCTCCCACCCCCCAACATGAATCTTGTCTTCCCATCCCCACTTGACAGGGAACAGTGTTCATAATGGGAATCAGAACTTCGGGAATTTGAGGAAAAGTATAAAAATGGGCTGGTTCTGGGGGAGGAAGGGCGTGGGCTAAACATCGCATGATCTGGGTGTTGGTTCCTCACCACACATAGAGACAGTGTCCCATTACATTGTGGTGAGATTCACCTGTGGGGATAACTTATGTAAAGCCCTTGCCAGCATGTCCTGTTCTGGACTTACCATTAATAGTGATTATTAGCTACCAGATGCAAGATAACGAAGAAAAGTGAAAGTCAGTGCACCCTGGCCAGTGTGGCTAGGCATTGTCCTGTGCATCACAAAGGTCACACGTTTGATTCCTAGTCAGGGCACATGTCCAGGTGGCAGATCCAGTCTCCAGCCAACCATCATTCTCTCTCACATGAATGCATGCTTCTCTGTCTGTCTCCATTCATCTCTCTCTAAAAAATAAATTTAAAAACCCACCATATTAAAACAAGACAAAACAAAAGACAACTCATTTCTGCATATTGTCTCTAAAACAGGGTCTCCTGCACTTGACACTTCATTTGTTCTGGAAACCACAACTGAGAAATTGAGCAAAATTATTCATTAGAATCTGGACTTTTTCATCATCAAGGCATTGAGGCTTAGAAAGTGCATATGTGAAGATGGGCATACAAGGGCCCTGGGTAGTTGGTGACTGGTGGTGCACAGGGATCCTGTACATGAAGGGCCTATGGATGGGGGTCTCCAGGCCATCATAAAGCAAGCAGGGAGAGTAAGGCACACATAGTCGGTAGCTTACTATTGAATGTACCCAGAGTCCACCAATCTGCACAGCAGTCAGGCAGGTTGGATTTAGGACAGCTGGGGGACACGGATATCAAAGGGAAGACTCTGAATAAAGAAGAGCCAAAGTCTGGCTGCTTGGCTCAGGGGTTGATTTTCAACCTGTGAACCAGGAGGTCAGGGTTCAATTCCCAGTCCTGGACATACCCAGGTTGTGGGCACCAAGCCCAGTAGATATATTGTAGGAGGCAGCCAGTCAATGATTCTCTCTCATCATTGATGGTTCTAACTCTTTCTCCCTCTCCCTCTCTGAAAACAATAAAAATAAATATATTTGAAAGTATGTAAATAGCTTAGGGTTTGATACCCACAATATTCATTTAAGAAATACAAGAAAGAGCCCATTGTCATGGTCAGAATTTTTATGCTTTTCTTTCTTCTCCTTTAATCTTCCCCATAGGATTGTATATAATGTGATCTATTTTATGCTGAGAAGTTCTGTATTGTCTGCCTTCTTGTATTTCTCTGCACCAAAATACGTTATCAATTCAAACCTACGTTGGTAAAATTCTGCTGAGTAAATTTGTCGTCCAAGTGGCTTTATTAAGTGTTTCACCAATCCAGCAGCATACCAGGTGGCAATGAAAAGGGGCTCACTCAGCCAAACCCACCAGGTCTTGTCCACTGCCCCCCCGAATCTGACTGGCTAGACTTTAAAGTCCTTAAACAACTGAGGTTCCAGCTTCCAAAATTTTCAATGAATTTCACATATAGTATTACAATAAAAATAATTTTCAGAAACCATACATTTTTGTGGTAATTTTTAAAGTTCATGTTGGAAGTTTTGTTGATAACTATATACTCAACAGGCCAAGAGATGAGTTTTTAAAAACCTTTCCTATCCGTGATGTTTGTTTACATTCACTGATAAAAATACTGAGACTTCAAGGTAACTCGATGTTTGGGAGAGCATACCGTTTGTGGTACATTAAATATCAAACTAGAAGCCCAGTGCATGATTTAATCATGCACGTGTAAGCTGTCTGTCCTCTGGTCGGCAGCTCCAAAGTCCCTGGGCCCCTAGGGCGAGGCGGGGCGGGGCAGGGGCGTGGTCCTCCTGCGGCCGGAGCCCAGGCCAGGGTCTTGCCTTTGCCTCCCGCCCAGGAAGGCTGGGGCCGCCGCCACGTGCTCCTGTGGCCCAACTGCTGCCAGACTCCTCCCCGGGGAGCCGTGCCGCCCGCCCACGCCCGCTGCCTCCAAACCTCCAAAACGTCGGCCGCTGGCAACGCGAGCTCAGCGTCCTGCCGGCCCAATCACCACCCCAGCCACCCCGAGTCCCGCCCCCTGTGTCTCCCGCTGGCCCAATCGTGGGCGTAGCGGAGTGATGGTAATTTAAATATTACTTTTATTATGTAAGATAGTTGAAGAGAAAGTGCATATAGTAGTTCTACAGTAAAATACATATCAGAATATAATGAAACTTTTGCTCATTTCATTCAGAGGTATAGTCAGGAAATTTTAATGGTTCCGTTAAACTTAAAGTGACAATCTCTATTTCAATCTTATTATTCCCACTTCAGAAAGGTGCTGATGTCATTTCCATAAGCAAAAGGATGCTTACATTTAGATTTCTTCAAACATTTATATCATTCTGTATGTAATTTTTCTTCCTACTTATACTATTCCTTTAAAGGTTGAAGACATACAAAATGCTACAGGAGGGAGGTGAACAATAGTTTTGCAGCCTTGTTGGAGGTTCCTCAATCCTTTTTTCCACTTAGGTTTTCCAAGGAGAATAGCTAACTTGTGTACCCTCCCTAACTGGAAAACAGGGCAGCATGCCATGAAGAAGTAACACACTGCTTCATTTTGTATGAAGTTCAGTTCAAAGACTTTATGCACTTATGGTCAAAGACACATTGTGAAAATTAGGGTCAAGAATTCAACTCACCATCCTTACACATGCTTTTATGTGTTTGGAGTAAAATCAGACAAGAAATCCCATTTGGTAGAAAATTTTATTCTGAAATTTTTAACAATATAGACCATCATATTAAACAGTTAAAACATATTGCAATTAAAATCAACACTTAAGAAATAATCTTGAATAATTCAAATTTAGCATTCTATACAGAAACTTAATAAAGGGACCTACAATTCTTCCTTCTTCCCCAAACCCACCATTTTCCTTTAGTCATTCTTAAATAACAGAAGACAATTTCTTTGCAAATAAAATGTCCATAACTTAGTGTTATTTTTAATTTCAGTGTCTACTCTGTCTGTCACATGGGCTTCCCCAACGAATCCCCCAGAGGAGCCCGATAAGTTGAGCTACTGTACAGCATGATTCACTCTCTCTTGTGTAGATGGTGAATCCTATGATCTCCGCCAGCACCAGGCTTGGGACCCCTTACAGAGGTGTCCCATCAGCTGATGCAATAATCCTGTGCCCCCATCATAACCGTCTCATCTTCTGTTGTAACAATCATCACAGCGTCTGGTCCACCATAAGTCAGAAGGGGCCTGCATGCTGGTGGTGCTCCACCTGAGCCTTCTGTCAAGTCAGTGACCAAATAACAATACTTGAACCTCTTTAGGAATAATATTACTTCTGTATGACATGACACTAGTAAAGTCTTAAATATTTGGAAAACTTATGCTTTTATCTGCATGTGCTGAAAAGATATCAATGATGCTGAGGTAGGCAAGGGAGCTTACATTTATTTAAATTATAGCTGAGGAATAATGTTTTAACTTAAATAATTGATTATGGATAAATATGAAGGCTCATTTCCTGCTATCGGATGGAAATTCTGACCTTGGTATTATCCCTATGCTCCATGCTGTCAAATGTACCTTCTGATTAAAAAATGTTAAAATACCCGCCCCCCCCCAGACTGGTGTGCCTAAGTGGTTTGAGTACTGGCCTTGGCCCTGCAGGATCATGGGTTTGATTCCAGGTCAAGGGCATGCCCCTGGAATGCACAGTCCCTTCCTGTACCTGGTTGGGGATTATGCATGAGGTAACCAATCAAGGTATCTCTCTCACATTGATATAGCTCTCTCTCACCCCCACTCCCTCCATCCCACTCTCCCAAGGTGAATGGAGAAAATATCCAAAGTGAGGAATCACAAAAAAGACAATGTTGAACTTTATTTCTTTAATAAGGAAGATAAATGAGTGTGATTCCCTCATCCCTGAAATCGTGTACTGTTCCAAATGAGCTACTAAGAAAAGAATACAACATCTCCACGATAATACAAAACCCATACTGCATATAGTACTCCCTTTGGCAAATGGAAGTAAAATTAGAGTAACACAAGGAAGCCTATTAAATCCAATCCTGTCACTTACACACAGTATATCTGGACACTTACCATAGCTCTCATATAAACGTCCATAAGAGCCGCCAGTTCGACATTCAGAATAATCTCTACCAGGACTGCTGCCACAGCCATCACGATCACTACGGTAAAAAACACGGAGTTAACTGTGTCCAAGTTAACAGCTGCAGTGTGCTATTGGATAAAAGAGAGAACACTTTTAAACACCCGTATCTTCTATAGGAGTGCTCATCTCAAGAACCTGCAAGGCCATGGCCATGGTGTGCCTCCTCCCTAGATGGTGGGCCATAACGCTTGCTGAATCGGGAACCTGGATCATCTCTGCTGGAATAACTTAAAGAAATAAAGCAGAAGTATTTTGCAATCACCTTCTAAGACACAGAACATGTACACACTCTAACTACAAAAATAGGAAAATGTAAATGGACAGAAGGGTTCAAGAGACATTTCTCCAAAGAAGACACACAAACAGCTAACAAGCTCATGAAAAGATGATCAACATAATGGGTCATTAGGGAAATGCCAATCAAAACCCAAATGAGATACTACTTTATTCCTAAGTAGGCTCTAATGTGTGAAGAGGAAAATATCAGGGGTTGTTGGGGATTTAGAAAAACTGGAATCCTGTGCACAAACAACAGAAAGGTGACAAGGTGCCGCTGCTGTGGAAAACATTGGAAATTCCTTCAACAAACATTTAACACTGAATTACAATATGACTCCGAATTTCCTCTCTAAGTTATGCACCCAAAATCACTGGAAACTTCTACTGAAATGCTAGTCCAAGAATGCTCACAGCAGTCCTCTGGTGGAAATGAGCCCAACAGATGAAGAGATAAATGAACTGTGTACACTCGAGCTGCAATGGAATATTTAATCAGCCATAAAAGTGGAGATGGACTCATTACTGCCACATGGATGACCCTTGGGAACATTTATGCTAATAGCAAAAAGACAGACACGAATGGTCCTGTCCTGTTTCATTCTGATACTATGATCTGAGGAAAACAGGCACATCAATACAGACAGAATACTGGTAGATGTTTGATAGAAGCTGGATCGGAGAAGAGAATGGTAGTGACTGTTTTACCTGCAGAGCTTTTATTTAGGGGCGATAAAGACGTTTTGGATCTACAGAGATGTGGTGGTGGCATAAGACTCTGAATACTCTGCATGCTACTTACTTGGTCAATGGTAAATATTTAGTGTGATGATGGATGATTTTCACCTCAACAACAAACAGTGTCTAGTGTACAGTAAGTGAACTATGTTTTGTTGCCTCTTACCTATAACTAGTAGTGCAATCATCATCTCTAGGAGAAGAATGGCAATTTCTCCTGGAAGGGCTTGGCTCTTTGCACGGAGCACCTGCATAATTCTCTCAAAACACTTATGTGAGGATATCAAAATGAAGAGCAATGTTTTAAGGAAAAACAACAATTCAAAACACCACTTTATTTCCTTTTTCCTCAACAATTTTTAAATTTACTCTAAGATTTCATTTAGGCTCATGGTTGTGTGCACTGTAAAATGTCATTCTGGAATGTATTATCTTCTGAAATCTTGTCCTCCCTGTGTATCTTCCTTAATTTCTTAAATTACCATCAGTGGGAAAAAACTGTCCACTTCTGAACAAAGTGCAAGCAGTTTCCATGACATCCACATACATATTTATCAGTGCCTACCTATAGCTTGACTAGCATCTGTCAACTTGTCTCCTTCTCTACTTTGCACTCTTTCTCACAATCTCTTTTGCAATATTATCTTTGTGCATACCGGACCTACACCCCCTTTAACTCTGAGGCCCCAGACACTATGGAAGAAATTGAAGCAGTCATCAAAAAGCTTTCAGCAAACAAAACCCCGGGACCAGATGGCTTCACAGGGGAGTTTTACCAAACATTCAAGAAGAAATAAAACCTATTCTCCTCAGACTATTCCAAAAAATTTAAGGGGAAGGAACACTTCCAAGCTCCTTCTATGAAGCCACCATCACCCTAATACCAAAACCATATTAAGACAACACAATGAAAGAGAATTACAGGCCAATATCCCTCATGAACATAGATGCCAAAATTCTCAGCAAAATTCTAGAAAATCGGATCCAGCAGTACATCAGAAAGATCATACACCATGACCAAGTAGGATTTATCCCAGAATGCAAGGATGCTACAATATCCACAAATCAATAAATGTAATACTTCATATAAACAAATTGAGATATAAAAACCACATAGTCATATCAATTGATGCAGAAAAAGCATTCGACAAAATCCAACACCCTTTCTTGATAAAAACTCTCAGCAAGGTGGGAATAGAAGGATCATACCTCAACATAATAAAAACCATATATGATAAACCCACAGCCAACATCATACTTAAAGGGCAAAAACTAAAACCATTTCCCCTAAGAACAGGAACAAGACAGGGATGCACACTCTCACCACTCCTGTTTGACATAGTACTGGAAGTATTAGCCATTGTGATTAGACAAGAAGATGAAATAAAAGTCATCCAAATTGGAAAAGAAGAAGTAATACTGTCCCTATTTGCAGATGACATGACATTGTACATGAAAATCCCTAAAGATTCCATTAAAAAACTATTAAACTTAATAAATGAATTCGGCAATTTAGCAGGATACAAAATTAATCCCAATAAATCTATGGCATTTCTATACACCAATAGTGAACTTACAGAAAGAGAGACTAAAAAAGCAATCCCATTTACCATCGCACCAAAAAAAATTAAGATACCTAGGAATAAACTTAACTAAGGAGGTAAAAGACATATATGCGGAAAACTACAGGACACTGAAAAAAGAGATAGAGGAAGACATAAACAGATGGAAGAACATACCGTGTTCATGGATTGGTAGAATCCACATAATTAAAATGTCCATACTACCCAAAGCAATCTACAGATTCAATACACTCCCCATTAAAATACCAATGGCATATTTCACAGAGCTAGAAAGAACTCTCCAAAAATTCATCTGGAATAAAAAAAGACCTCGAATAGCCTCAGCAATCCTGAAAAAGAAGAACAAAGTAGGTGAAATCTCAATACCAGATTTCAAGCTGTATTACAAAGCCACTGTTCTCAAAACAGCCTGGTACTGGCACAAGATCAGTCATATAGACCAATGGAATAGAATAGAGAACCCAGATATTGACCCAAATCACTATGCTCAATTAATATTTGACAAAGAAGGCATGGACATACAATGGAGTCAAGACAGTCTCTTCAGGAAAAAGATGGCGACCGGCAGGAAGGTAGGGAGAGAGAGAGTGTGAGTGAGGAACCCATAGAGGAGAGTGTAGATGTGTGGTGTGTGTGTGTGTGTGTATGAGATAGGGTCAGTTAGATTCTGCAGGTCTTCCAAGGGGCTCCCGAACGGGGCAGCCCTAGACGGCGGAGCCCCGTGCACAAAGCGGACACTTCTCAGCAGCTGGTGCGGACGCGGAGACCACGCCATCTTGAGAAACAGACCTGCCTGAGACTCGGATCCTGGCTTCTGACACAAACCAGGACCCTGCAGCCACTTGGGACAGAGAACTGCTATCACAGCTTCAGACCAACAAACAACAAGAATCCAGACTTCCGCGCAGATTTCCGTGAGTCAAAGAGCCTATCCCCCTCCGCGCAGGCGCGCTGATAGCGCCATAGTAACTGATAGACCCGCCCCTCCCCCAAGCTGCTGAGCACCCACAGGCGCTCGGAAAGCACCATAGTAACTGATAGACCCGCCCCTCGCCCAAGCTGCAGAGCTTAAGCAGCTCCCCGTCGGGGAAACCTGTTAGTGCGCACAGAGGGCTCCCCTTCAGGGAATTTGGGGGAATTTGGCTCGCGGGTCACAGCTCCCCCTTCGGGGATTCTTAGAACGTGCACAGAGGGGCTTCCCTTTGGGGAATTTGGGAGAGTACACTGAGCCGGCTCACCTTCAGGATTTTAAGAATGTGCGCTCTAGCCGGTTTGGCTCAGTAGAGAGAGCACACACAGGACGCAGCTCCACTTCAGGGAATTTGGCACGCCAGACACAGCTGCCTGGGATCCCTGACTCACAGCGCATTCACACTAAGAGCCAGCGACCCCAATTGGTGGTGCGTGCACACACAGGGACCCTGATTCTCAACGAGAAACCGCACAAGGCAACAGAGTCTTTGACACTCGAGTCTTGGTGCAGACACAGGGAAACTCTGACTCCTGGCACATGCTAAGGATCTCATTTTCGGCGCATACCAACAGTGTGGTGCAGACAGGGCCCCTGATTCCAAGTGTGCACACGAGACCACAGGGAACACTGGGAACACTGACCCTGGGCAAGTCTGGTTCCCACCAACCAAAGACAGCCACACGTCCTAGTGTCAGAGCACTTCAGTGAAACTAGGGTGGAGCGAAGTCCCCACAGCACACGGCCCAGGTCCACGCAAACGGAAGCTTGAGCTTTCTAGTAATAGCCAGAATGGGGAAACGAAATAACTCACAGAGGAAAGAAAATGTGGAGTCGCCAAGAAAGGAAATTAGTGAAACTGAAGCTTGCAACATGACCGAAAAGGAGTTCAGAGTAATGGTCATGGAATTTATACATCGGATGGATGAGAAAATCAACTTATGCAAGAATCAGGAAGAAATGAAAAGTGATATAGCTACAATCAAAAACACCATGGAAAGTTTCAACAGTAGACTACAAGAAGCAGAGGACCGAATTAGTGACTTAGAAGATCAGGTACAGAAACAAGCTCAATCTGAACAGCAATTGGAGAAAAAAATTAAAAAGCAGGAGGAAAGCCTAAGGGAGCTTCGGGACAACATGAAACGAAGTAACATGCGTATAATAGGGCTGCCAGAAGGACAAGAAGAGCAGCAGGGATTAGAAAATCTATTCGAAGAAATAATGACAGAAAACTTCCCGGATATGGGAAAGATAAAATTACGCAAGTACAGAGAGTCCCAAGCAGGATCAACCCCAAAAGACCCACACCAAGACATGTCATAATTTCAATGGAAAATATAAATGATAAAGAGAGAATCCTAAAGGCGGCAAGAGAGAGACAGAGAGTTACCTACAAAGGAACACCCATCAGATTGTCAAATGATTACTCAACAGAAACACAACAAGCTAGAAGTGAATGGAATGAGGTATACAAAGTGTTGCAAAGCAAAGGACTGAATCCAAGAATACTATATCCAGCAAGACTATCAATCAAAATTGAAGGGGAAATCAGGAGCTTTGCAGACAAAAAAGCCTCAGGGAGTTTATCACCACCAAACCAGCAATGCAAGAATTGCTAAAGGAAATACTGTAAAAAGAAGAAATAAACAGGTAAGAAGGAATACAGACACAAAAATAGATATAACTACAAACAAATACCTTTCAGTAATAACTTTAAATGTAAACAGACTAAATGTTCCAATCAAGACAGTCTCTTCAACAAATGGTGTTAGGAAAATTGGAGAGATCATGCAAAAAAATGAAACTAGACCACCAATTTACACCATACACAAAAAATAAACTCAAAATAGATAAAGGACTTAAACATAAGACGGGAAACCATAAAAATACTAGAGAAATCCACAGGCAGAGAAATCTCAGACATATGCCGAAGCAATTTCTTCACAGATACTGCCCTTAGGGCAATGGAAACTAAAGAGAAAATAAACAAATGGGACTACATCAAAATAAAATACTTTTTTAATGCAAAAGAAACCATCAACAAAACAACAAGAAAGCCCACTACATGGGAGAACATATTTGCAAATGTCATCACTGATAAAGGTTTAATCTCCAACATCTACAGGGAACTTATACAGCTTAATAAAAGGAAGATAAATGATCCAATTAAAAAAAATGGGCAACGGACCTAAATAGAATCTTTTTGAAAGAAGACAGAAGGAAGGCCAAGAGACATATGAAACCATGCTCAAAGTCACTAATTATCCAAGAGATGCAAATCAAAACGATAATGCAGTACCATCTCACACCTATCAGAATGGCAATCATCAACAAATCAACAAACGACAAGTGCTGGCAAGGATGCAAAAAAAAAAAAAAAAAAAAGGAATCCTTGTGCACTGCTGGTGGGAATGCAGGCTGGTGAAGCCACTGTGAAAAACAGTATGGAGTTTCCTCAAAAAACTAAAAATGGAACTCCCATTTGACCCAGTAATCCCACATCTAGGAATATGTCCCAAGAAACTAGAAACACCAATCAGAAAGGATATATGCACCCCTATGTTCATAGCAGCACAATTCACCATAGCTAAGATTTGGAAACAGCCTAAATGCCCATCGGCAGATGACTGGATCAGAAAACTATGGTACATCTACACAATAGAATACTATGCTGCCATAAAAAAGAAGGAATTCTCATCATTTGCAGCAACCTGGATGGAACTGGAAAGCATTATGCTAAGCGAAATAAGCCAGGCAATGAAAGAAAAATACCACATGATCTCACTCATTTATGGAAAATAAAGAAAATTATAACCTGATGAACCAAGAGATAGATACAGAGGCAGTAAAGCACCGAACAGACTGTCAAATTACAGCAGGAAGGCAAGGGAGTGTTGGGGAGCGGGGGGAAGAGATCAACCAAAGGACATCTATGCATGCATATAAGCACAACCCATGGACACAATACACTGGTGGGGTGGGATGAGGGCATGTGACAGGGGGTAGGGGAGGCTGGGGGAAGATCAATGGGGGAAAAATGGAGATATATGTACTACTAAATGTAATACTTTAAACAATAAAAAATTTTTAAAAAGGGTGCATTGTTTGATCCAGCTATATATACTATCCTATCTAATAAAGAGGTAATAAGCTAACTGACCCTCATGCCATCGCAAAGATGGCAGTGCCCACAGCCAATAAGGAGGGCATATGCTAATTGACTGTCACTCCCTCAAAGATGTTGGCACCCACAGCCACAAGATGGCAGCGCCCAGTCCCCTCAGTCCCTCAGCTGCTCAGGGCCAACCCGAGATGCAGACAAGCCTCAGATGTCATCTTCCCAGCCACCTAGGGCTAGCCTGAGGGATAACCAAATGACTAAATAAGCAGGCTGTGTGGGGCCATCATGTGGGCAGGGGAGGCAGTTGGGGGTGATTAGGCTGTTAGGGGGGCAGTGAGGGGTGACTAGGTCAGTGGGGGGGAAAGTTGGGGGCAACCAGGCTAGTGGGAGATAGTTGGGGGTGACCAGGCCAGCCGGGGGGAGGGCAGTTAGGGGAAATCAGGTCGGCACATAGAGGCAGTGAGGGGTGATCAGGCCAGTGGCGGGGGGCGAGGGGGCAGTTAGTGGTGACAAGGCAGGCAAGCGAGCGATTAGGAGCCAGCAGTCCAGGATTGTGAGAGGGATCCCAGATTGGAGAGGGTGCAGGCTGGGCTGAATTTCATGCACCGGGCCTCTAGTATATACATAAGCATTTTCAGCTATCCCATTAATTTTTTTGTGAACTGCTTAAAAGTACAGATCAATTTAGCAAATAGCACCACCATTGCCAGCCATAATTTAATTACAATAATGCTAAATACTTTAACTCTTCAAGTTGGAAGGGAGATGCTGAATGAGTGAAGAGAAATCAAGAACCAAAGGGACAAAAGTCTGCATTCTGTGCTGTTCAAGTACTACCAACAAAATGGAAAGCAGCTCCATTAAATTACCCCAAATCTCAGAAATCAAAGTAACACAATTCTCCTAACAAGGGAGTTGGGAAGGAAAACCACTCCCATGTACAGCATCTGCATAATTTCAAAGTGTACCTTATAGGAAACCCCAACATTCCATATCCTCTCTAGGGAAGAGGCAGAGTGTCACCAAGGGAAATTGCTGATGTCCCTCCACATACTGTTGCCACCATCACTCCTGGGCCAGCCCCAACAATGACCCCAAGTTTTGCAGTTATAATAGATTGAGAAGTAGAGAACAAGGTACAGAGGGTGAAAGGGTTGTCCTTCCCCCAAGTAAGTCTTTGTTTCCCCCACATCTGTCATAACCCACTTGGTGTCAGATGACCAATTTTTTTTCCAAGTCCCTGCCTACCTTTGGTGTCTGCCAGAATCTCTGAAGAAAAGAAAATTCAGGTAGATGCCAACAGCAGCCAACACTCCAGTATAACCCGAGACCTCCTGGAAAATACTACCAAGCCCATCAAACAGATTGAGCCATCATCCTGGACTCTTTTTTCAACCAGATTGAAGTGTTGCTCCCTGGACATGACCCCCTAGAGCAGTGGTTCTCAACCTTTCTAATGCCGTGACCCTTTAATACAGTCCCTCATGTTGTGGTGACCCCCAACCATATTATTTTCATTGCTACTTCATAACTGTAATTTTGCTACTGTTATGAATCGTAATGTATAGCAGTGGTTCTCAACCTGTGGATCACTAGCAGGGTCGCCTAAGACCATCGGAAAACACAGATATTTACATTACGATTCATTAACAGTACCAAAATTACAATTATGAAGTAGCAACGAAAATAATTTCATGGTTGGGGGTCACCACAACATGAGAAACTGTATTAAAGGGTCACGACATTAGAAAGGTTGAAAACCACTGCCCTAGAGAGAGGTGAGCCAATGATAATTAACTATGGGTAGAGGGCAGTGCAGAACCCTCCAAAGTTATATATGAAAGGTACAGGGATGGACCTATGAGGGAATTCCTGCCAAAATTAGGCTGTGCAGTGGCAGCTTGATTCAAAAGCAAAGTCCTGGACTGGGGCTTCTCAAGCCTCTGTAACCATGAGGGACACTCCCCCTTTTCATGCCAATCTCTTCAGGTCACTGCATTGATACTTTCCTTCTTGTTGTGTCTCATATCAGATCATTAGTCAACCATCTGTGTATTTGCAAATGGAGGCACTTGGAATTTTGGATCCCTCAACAAAAGATGTCCCAGCACAGGAAATCTATATCAAGCATGATAAGTCTGCCATACCTCCCAAACATATACATATCCTTGGTTCTGGTCCTTTCAGAATAAGGTTCCTACTAGAAGTCTACCAGGAAGGGGGAGAGGGGAGAGAGAAGAGAAAGGGGGAGGGGGAAGGAAATTTCAGATCTAGAATAACAGCATGATAATGCACCCTAAGAATGAAGTGCAGTTAGAATGCCCATCTATTCAACAGAAATAAATTCCATCCACGATAAGGGCTAATGGCAACTATTATTAGTATACTGAGGAAGCACAAAGAAGCTTCTTATGCAGGAGTTCTTCAGTCTTCACATAGGTTCCAGGCTGATCTGTGGAGTCTGGGAGTCCAGTAAAGGCTGTTGATGAAGTCAATGTTTTATTTTGTTTCTACAAGAAACTCTAAATACCTAAAATAAATCTATAAAAATGCAGTCTATGAAGACCTATGCATTTTTGTAGCTGCTCAGAGCTTAGTTTCCTCCTTGTTCCAGGAGACTAGACACAACAAGGCTGAAAAACCCATAACATCAGCAAGCAGATGTAAGCTAGCAGCATATGATCCTTGTCTCAAAGTAAGACAACAAATGACTAATATATTACATATCATTAAAAGAAAATAATTTTTCTCTAATTTGCTTTTACTTGAGATGAGGGGGAGGGTGGCAAGAGGGGGGAAAACCCACCTGACTCCCTTCTCACACGTATGAGTCTAATCCTAGAAATACAGCCCAATTGGAAGAGGACAAAACGAGTGCCACTGTTTGGGAGCTGTAGGCTTGTTAATCTTTCTGTCTTTCTTAAAAGCAATGTTCCTATATAAAATGACACATTTCATATAGAGACCAAGTTATAAAACTAGCACCAAGGTTCATATATCCCTCCAGAAGCATTTCCTGGCTCTTCAAGAGAGAAACAAACTAGAGTGCAAACCATAAAACTCAGGACTGCTGGACTGAAGAAGTGAGTTATGTGATGAAAATTTGAAAGCATCCTATTTGTTGTTAAGCTAGGAGCCAGTCATATATAACAGCAGGCTATAGAATTAAGTCATCCCTAACTGATCCTCTAAATCCAGGGGCCATAGCTATGAAAATTTCAATCCTTGGTTTACTAGACAATACATTTTTATACCTAGCTTGCCTCATAACAGTCCCAAGTTCTTAGGCATTCTCAGGTTGCCTGCTTCAACCAGGCCATTTTAAGAATTGAGTGGCTCCTGGGTCCGGGTGAAGCTGGATCCCGGGTCCGGGTGAGGCCATATGCCCCTGGATCCGGGTGAGGCTGGGTCCCGGGTCCGGGTGAGGCCGCACACACCTAGGTCCGGGTAAGGCCACGCGCCCCTGGGTCTGGGAGAGGCCACGCGCCCCTGGGTCCGGGTGAGGCCACGCGCCCCTGGGTCCGGGTGAGGCCATGTGCCCCTGGATCCGGGTGACGCTGGATCCCGGGTCCGGGTGAGGCCACGTGCCCCTGGGTCCGGGTGAGGCCACGTGTCCCTGGGTCCAGATGAAGCCGTGCCCCTGGGTCCGGCCGAGACCCAACCAGAGGGAATCGAACCTGCATTACCACCATTTGTCCACCATCCAGAGCTGAGGGGTCAGTGCCGACATGTACTCATAAGGAACTGGTGGGCATTGATATTGGGTCTCAAAAGAACTGTTGGTCCAGAAAGAAACTCACTACAGACTGATTCATTTGCCTGTCAGCATAACTATTATTGCTCATCTCACATTCAGTTCATATAAGTATATCTCTAGTGACACATGATCTCGCTCATCTAGGGGAAATGATGAACAACATAGACTGATGAACAATAACAGACCAGAAACAAGGAGGCATCGATCGGACTATCGGGCCTCAGAGGGAGGATAGGGGAGGGTGGGGGGAGGGGGGAGAGATCAACCAAGGGACTTGTGTGCATGCATATGAGCCTAACCAATGGTTAAGTTCAACAGGGGGTTGGGGCATCCTTGGGGAGGGGTGTGGGATGGGAATGGGGGGATGAGGACAAATATGTGACACCTTAATCAATAAAGAAATTAAAAAATAAATAAATAAATAAAGGGGGTGGGGGAGGAAGCGCAAAAAAAAAAAAAAAAAGAATTGAGTGGCTAACTGCTACCAACAACTGTCTTCCCTCCCACTCCAGTGCCTCCCTACAGTGCCTAGTGGGCATACCAGGAGCTAATAGAAGGCTGCTGGGTATCTAGTTTAATGAGTCACTTGATAGGTGATATAGTAGGTTGACCTCATGGCGGTACTTTTATATCATGTAACTACAGACAAATGTGCTCTTAAAAATGAGAAGGTGGAGGTGGTGTGTGGATAATTAGAAGCCAATTAGCATCTTTCTCTTAAAATATACTCCTTTTTGGGGTCCTGAATCTTCACACTTGCATTTCCAATATGGGATACAGTGCTAAATACACAGAACACCATGGCCATCTGTCTCTAACATGTCTGAATAGCTCAGCCATTTCAGAGGTATGAATAATTCTATATCCTGGCATTCATAGCCTTTCCAGAGAATCTTCAGTAATAAACATTCTTTCCAAAAATCTAACTTAAGGCTGAAAGTTATTTTCCCAAGTCTTAACAACCCTGTCACTGGCAGCTGAGGACTCAGGTCTGTGGATACTGGCTAAACCCCTCCAGAGAGTAAAAGTCATTCATTGCTCAGTAGGCCTCCTCCCACTACCTATGCCTAACAGTTCCCTAAATGTCAACATTCTACAACCATGCCACACCTGGGAAGCCACAATGTTATATATGTGTTTGGATAAGGGGCTCAGAAGAATTTTCTCTTATCAGAGGACACATGCCAGAAAGTGTCAGCCACATGCCTGCATAGGAGTGCTTTGCTTAAGTGACCAGGAGACACAGCGCTGCTCTTACACCAACTATTACATTATTTGTACTCACTGAAACAGCCTTCACATTCTCCCCTTACCACGAATAATACAGAATGTACAGATTAACAATATAGTTAGAGATCAAACTATAACAGCAATTCCTGTCTAACACAGTCCAGCAGCTGGCAGGTTTCTTCTGAAAAATAAAAAATAAAAGTATCTCCCATCCCAGACTCCAGCCAAATTGGTCAACAAAGCAATTAGTGCTGTCTAGTGCTGTCTGTCAAACCAAAAGAGAACAATCATTCTCATAGATTTATATGATATTATTAGTCTCTACCTCTTCTTCCCCCTCCTCTCGAAGTCCTCCCTGAGATTTCTCCTTCTCAGTAGTTTGGGGAATCACCCTTCCCCCAACCATTTCCTCAGATGAAAATAAAGGTTGTTCAGACTTTCAATATTGGAGGAATCTCTACAGATGGGTACAAATTATAAAATTAACACCAATAGTAAATAGCATTTGGGTATTATTTGTAGTGGAAAAGTGTATTAGACAAAATAAATTATTTGGAGGAAGAAATCCCTTCTTAATTTCTCTGGTGGTTATAAGAAGGAAAGTTGTGCAGATGTAAAGTGTGTACAGATCTCAGTTTCCATTCCAGAAGGTAAAACAGAGTATGTTTTGTTAACATAAAAACATTCAAACCTGTAAAAAAGTTTTGTGAGTTTATTTGAGCCAAACTGTTGACAATTGCCAGGAAGTAGAATCTCAATGGATTGGATAATGCTCCAGAGCAGCAGTCACCAACCTTTCAGACCTCAGGGACCACCAGTAGTCCACAGACCACAGGTTGGTGACTAGTGCTCCAGAGAATGGTGATCTTTCATCTATTTTTATACATTGCACTCTAAGGAAGGGATGTAAATGGGTTACATGAAATGCATTGGTAATAGACTAGAGAGGTGGGAGAAAGCAAAGCAGGGAAACCTCTGGGATTATATAAAAAGTAAAATGACAGACACATATTTAGGTAGTTGCAGGATATGTAACAGGCAATAATTAACATGATAACAATAACAATGAATGAAATTATAGTATCTGTCCTGGTGCCCGGACACATTAGGTTATGTCCCAAGGGGTCTGGAAAAAGGGAAGTTACTAGTTACCCAGACATTTCAAAGCTATGTTATCACAGATGCAAAAAAGATAGATAGGTTCAGTTAAGGTAAAGTTTGACCTTGTCAGTGAGATACCGGACTAGGAGGTGATTACCCACCATAACTGCTTTCAGTTGAAGTTTAACTTCAGACCATCCTTTGTGGTTACTTTAGTTCTCTGAGTTTGCAAGACTGCCATGCAAGCAGGCCTTCCCTGAGTTTGTCAGGTTAGCATGTGGCCCCTTTCATCCGCATATCCCTATTTTTGTCATCAATCAATCCAAAGGATGCATTGCTGACCAATCTTTTGGTTGGATAATGGAGTCCAAAGTCCCACAGTGCTAGGAAGGCTCATTCCTAGGATGTCTCAGTCTCAGCATTTGTCTTGCTGAACAGAGTGTGTTACAGAAATTACCAGGCAACAGAAAAATACACAGGAGTACCTGGAGATACAGGAAAAACACATTTATTTCCAGATGTACTAGTACTGTGACTCAGGGGAGCCTGTTTCCAAATCCTGAGCAAGCCAATATAGAGGAAGCTTTCTTTTTATACCTTTTGGTTCTGTTGCCTCACAAATAAGGATCAGACTTCCGGACCTTTTTCAGGCTTTGCAAAAAGCCCCATATGTTGGGGTGGGGTCCATGAGACCACACTAAAGGCCTGGCCTGGTGCCAGAGCTGATAATCCCCTCTGGGGATTGTGTACTGTTCATGGTATATGGCCTCTGTAAAACGTGAGTATTTAGGTAAACAGATGTAAAGTGTGTACAGATACAAGACCAGATAATTAAGGAAGGGGCAGTGACTAGACTATAGGCTAACAGGAATGTGCACTACAGATACTAATTAACTAGGTACAGAGTCAGGTTGCTGGTTTACCCCCAAAAAAATGTCTTATTTTTCTTATCATTCCCCCCCCCACTTTGATCCTCAGCTGAGTTGTTAACATCTCAGAAAATTGTGTAGTGTGGAGGAAAAAAAAATGGCGACGGAATAGAGTCCTGTTTGGAGTCTGGTCCTGGGGTGGAGAGTAGGAGCAACAGAGGTTCGCAGGGGGAGTGTATATTGGCAGGCCAAGGGACAGCTAAACTCCAGGAGAAGGCGGGGGAGTGCTGGCCAGGGTTCCCCTGACCGTGCAGCACCCACAGGGGCTGGGTCCCCTCCCGGAGCTGCGGGCTCACCGGGCGCCTCGCCATCTTGCAAGGAAAGGAGGACTTTATTGGAAACCTGACTTTCCGCGACAACTGCAAACACTGAACAGCTGCGAGCACCAGAACACCGGTCCCCTATAGGCGCAAACATCCAGATTCAAAGGAACTCTTCACTGCACCACGGAAAGGTCAGATTTCGCCTGAAATAAGGTGTGGTTTCTAATCCCCGCGGTGGGAGGGAAGAGCACGAGCCGCAAGACCGGCAGGAACCGGGAGGTCTGTGCCTAGAAAAATCGGCGGCAGTTGGAGCTGCCGTGATCCGTGAATGTGGAAGGGGGTCCTCTGAGCTGCTAACAGAAGTGACCTCTTAAAAGCAACTCATTTTAATCTGACAAGGAGGATCAGACTAAGAATTTTCAAAGGAGTGCAGGCTACTTAGTCTGGCGCACAGACCCACTGTCCGCACACTTGGGCTTTTTCTGACTCTGATTACTAAGCCCAATACATAGGAAAACCCAGGTGGAAAAACCCTGAAAGACTGCAGGAGGAAGTTGTTTTTTCGGAACCTGGGAACAGAGCTGGGTGTGACCATCAGAGAGGCAGCTCTGAGGCGCACACCTCCACAAACCGGTAGTGAGTGCCATAGAGGGGGAAAAAAAAAAAAGCTAGAGAGGCCCGGAAGTCAATTCAGAAACACTGCCACCCAGGGGCTGAAACGCTAATTGTCTCTGGTGTAATCAAAAATAAATATGAGAAATTAAGACACGGCTGGCTCAAAAAGCAGGACTGGCTTACAACACTGAGAAGCAGTGGAACGAAGCTGAACTGAAATACCGCCCAGACTGGGAAACAGGCATACCAAACAAAATATTAGAGGAAGTGAATGACAGCCGCTACTGCACATTTTAGTCTTCCTATTTTTTAATTTTTAATTCCTTTTTCAATTTTTTTTAAATTTTTTTATTCTAATTTTTTTATTTTCATTTTTTGCATCTTTTACTTAAGAAAATAAATTTTTTTTCTTTTTCCTCACTCGATTTTCACCTTTTTAATTATTACATTTTTATTTTCAATCAGCATTATTATTACTACTAGAAGCCTGGTGCACGAAATTCGTGCACGGCGGGGGGTTGTCCCTCAGCCCAGCCTGTACCCTCTCCAATCTGGGACTCCTGGAGGGATGTCCAACTGCCCGTTTAGGCCCGATCCCCTCTCACAATCCAGGACTGCTGGCTACCAACTGCTTGACTGCCTGCCTTCCTGATTGCCCTTAACCGCTTCTGCCGGCCAGCCTGATCACCCCCTAACCACTCCGCTGCCAGCCTGGTTGATGCTTAACTGTTCTCCTGCCAGCCTGTTTGCCCCCAACTTCCCTCCTCTGCCAGCCTGGTACCCCTAACTGCCCTCTCCTGCAGGGTTGATCACCTCCAACTGCCCTCCCTTGCGAACCTGGTCCCTCTCAACTGCCCTCCCTTGCAGGCCTGGTCCCTCACAACTTCCCTCCCTTGCAGGCCAGGTGCCTCCCAACTGCCCTCTCCTGCTGGCCATCTTGTGGTGGCCATCTTGTGTCTACATGGGGGCAGGATCTTTGACCACATGGGGCAGCTATATTGTGTGTTGCAGTGATGATCAATCTGTATATTACTCTTTTATTAAATAGGATAGAGGCCTGGTGCACGGGTGGGGGCCAGCTGGTTTGCCCTGAAGGGTGTCACAGATAAGGGTGGGGGTTCCCTTGGGGTGTGGGGCGGCCTGAGCGAGGGGCCTGTGGTGGTTTGCAGGCCGGCCACGCCTCCTGGCAACCCAAGGGGAGGCCCTGGTATCTGGAATTTATTTTCCTTCTACAATTGAAACTTTGTAGCCTGGGGCGGCAGTCATTTCTGGGGCGGCAGCCATTTCTGTGGCAGTTAATTCACCTTCTACAATTGAAACTTTGTAGCCTTAAGCGGGTGAGCCCAGCCAGGGTGTGCGGAAAGCTTTGCTTCCCCTGTTGCTGCTGGCAACCCTGGCCTGCTCTCTCAAGCTCCATTCTGCCGCCATTTGTTTGAATTTGTTTACCTTCTATAATTGAAACTTTGTAGCTTGAGTGGAGGCTTAGGCCTGCAATGGCTATGGAAAGCTTGGTTTCCTCTGTTACCTGGGAAACCTTTCTCTCTGTGGCTGTAGCCATCTTGGATTGGGGTTAATTTGCATACTCGCCCTGATTGGCTGGTGGGCGTGGCTTGGCTGGTGGACGTGGTTTATGTAGCGGAGTGATGGTTAATTTGCATATTACCATTTTATTAGAGAGGATTATTTTACTTTTTTTTTTTTTGTCATTTGATTTTCCATTTCTTGTATTTTGGGATTAGTGTCCTACATTCTATTTGCATCTTTCCCTTACCCTATCTCAACGCTAACATTTTGCCATCACTCTCCTCCTAACCTTTCCCCTTTTGGTCTCCTGTTTTTCTTAACCCTTTCTGGCTATAGATTTTCCCTACTTTTTCAGTTTGCCCTCTGCTAAAATTTCACCCTACTTACATATCTAATTCCCAATCCCCTGCTCCAAATCCATACATACCTCTCTCTACGGTACCTTAAAAAAATTATTTTTCTCTCTGGCCTTTTGTTGTTGTTTGCTTGAATGTCGATTAGATTGAATTTTTATGCTTTTTTATGAGATTGTTTTGATTATTCTTTTTGTTTGTTTGGTTGGTTCTTTTGTTTGCTTTGTTTTTGTTTGTTTTTTACTTTTGTTTTCCCTTGCCTCACTTGATATTAGTTGGTGTTGCAGTTTGTATTAATCTCCAGGCTCGTGTTGCTGGAATTTGCTGGGATTAGTGGTTGTTCTAGTGGAGTCTACTCCCCATATATATAGTTTGTTCCCCTTTTCTCTCTTAGTATTGTTCTTGTCTCTCTTACTTTTTTTTCTTTTCCTTTTTTTTTTCTGCTCTTTTCCCAAGTTCAGATTCACACTCTTTTTTTGTTTTGTTTTGTTTTGTTCTTTCTTTTTACTCTCCCTCTTCCACTCCTATACCCTAATTTGTCTTTCTCTGGTGGTTACCTTTATTGGAGGTTATTGATATCGTGAATACAATTCTGTTCAGTGCCTTGTGTGTTGTGTCTGGTTGTGTTGTATTTTGTACCTTTAAATCAACGCCAGAGAGAGAGAACTATATAACCAGACATCCAGAGAAGAGAGACCATGGGGAGACAAAGAAATAGCCCCCATAGGAAAGAGAAGCAGGCATCACCAGAAAAGGAAGTAAATGAATTAGAGGCAAACAACCTATCAGAGAAAGAATTCAGAGAAATGGTCATAAGGTGGCTGAAAAGGATGGAAGACAAATTCGACAATATGAGTAAGAACCAAGAGGAAATGAAGAAGAACCAAGAAGAAATGAAAAATGACATTGCTGCTGTAAAGAACTCAATAGAAAGCATCAAGAGTAGACTAGAAGAAGCAGAGGACCGCATAAGTGAGCTAGAAGACAAGATGGAAAAAAATACCCAATTACAACAGCTTCTAGAAACAAAAATTAGAAAGCATGAGGAGAGCCTAAGGGAACTTCGGGACAACACAAAACAAAACAACATCAGGATAATAGGGGTACCAGAAGGAAAGGAAACGGAGTAAGGAATAGAAAACCTGTTTGAAGAAATAATAACAGAAAACTTCCCTGATATAGGGAAGAAAAAACCCACACAAATCCAAGAAGCTCACAGAGTTCCAAGCAAAATGAACCCCAAAAGACCGACATCAAGGCACATTATAATTAAGTTGGCAAACACCAACGACAAAGTAAGAATCTTAAAAGCGGCCAGAGAGAGACAGACAGTTACATACAAAGGAACCCCCATCAGACTAGCAACTGATTTCTCAACAGAAACTCATCAGGCCAGAAGGGAATGGAATGAAATATACAAAGTCATGCAAAGGAAGGGTCTCAATCCAAGAATACTGTACCCAGCAAGGTTATCAATCAAAATTGAAGGTGAAATCAGGAGCTTCACAGACAAAAAAGGGCTAAGGGAGTTTATCACCACCAAACCAGCAATGAAAGAAATGCTAAAGGGTCTGCTGTAAAAAGAAAGAAAGAAAGAAAGAAAGAAAGAAAGAAAGAAAGAAAGAAAGAAAGAAAGAAAGAAAGAAAGAAAGAAAGAGAGAGAGAGAGAGAGAGGGAGGGAGGGAGGGAGGGAGGGAGGGAGGGAGGGAGGGAGGGAGGGAGGAAGGAAGGAAGGAAGAAAGAAAGAAAGAAAGAAAGAAAGAAAGAAAGAAAGAAAGAAAGAAAGAAAGAAAGAAAGAAAGAAATAAATAAATAAATAAATAAGAAGCAAAGAAGGAACACAGGGGTATAGAATAAAAATGGCGACAAATAAGTGCCTATCAATAATAACTTTAAATGTAAATGGATTGAATGCCCCAATCAAAAGAAACAGGGTAACAGATTGGATAAGAAAACAAAACCCATATATCTGCTGTCTACAGGAAACCCACCTCAAAAAAAAAAAGGACGCATACAGACTGAGAGTAAAGGGATGGAAAAAGGTTTTCCAGGCGAATGGAAATGAAAAAAAAGCTGGAGTAGCAATACTTATATCTGACAAATTAGATCTCAAAGTGAAGGACATTACAAGAGATAATGAAGGCCACTTCATAATACTAAAGGGAGAAATCCAACAAGAAGAAATAACTCTGGTAAACATCTATGCACCCAATACAGGAGCACCAAGATACATTAAAAAACTCTTGGAAGATATCAAAGGAGAGATTGACAGCAATACAATAATAGTTGGAGACTTCAATACCCCACTATCACCATTGGACAAATCCTCTAAACAAAAAATCAGCACAGAAACATCAATCCTAAATGACTCACTAGACCAGATGGAATTAATCGACATCTTCAGAACATTTCACCCCAAAGCCACAGAATATACATTCTTCTCAAGTGCACATGGGTCATTTTCAAAGATAGACCATATGTTAGGACATAGGCAAAGTCTCTCCAAATTCAAGAAGATAGAAATCATATCAAGTATGTTCTCAGATCACAGTGGCATAAAACGGGAAATCAACTACAATAAAAACAACCCAAAGAAATCAAACACATGGAGACTAAACAGCATGCTATTAAACCATGACTGGGTTACCAAAGACATCAAGGAAGAAATAAAAAACATCATGGCAACAAACGACAATGAAAACATAACAATCCAAAATCTATGGGACACAGCAAAAGCAGTCCTGAGAGGGAAGTTCATAGCTCTACAAGCCTACTGCAAAAAACAAGAAACAATGGTAATAAATTACCTAACCCAACAACTCAAAGAGTTAGAGAGAGAGCAACAAGAAAAGCCCAGTGTAAGCAGAAGGAAAGAAATAATAAAGATCAGAGTGGAGATAAACAACATAGAGACCAAAGAAACAATACAAAAGATCAACAAAACCAAGAGCTGGTTCTTTGAAAGGATAAACAAGATTGATGAACCTCTAGCCAGGCTCACCAAGAAGCAAAGAGAGAGGACCCAAATAAAAAAAATCAGAAATGAAAGAGGTGAAATAACAACAGACCTCGACGAAATACAAAGGATTGTTACAAAATACTACGAACAACTCTATTCCAACAAACTGGACAACCTGGAGGAAATGGACATATTCCTAGACAAATACAACCTTCCTAGACTCAATCAGGAAGAATCTAAACAGCTCAACAGGCCAGTAACTATGGAAGAAATTGAAGCAGTCATCAAAAAGCTTCCGGCAAACAAAAGCCCGGGGCCAGACGGCTTCATAGGAGAGTTTTACCAAACTTTCAAGGAAGAACTAAAACCTATCCTCCTCAGACTATTCCAAAAAATTCAAGAGGAAGGAATACTTCCAGGCTCCTTCTATGAAGCCAGCATCACCCTAATACCAAAACCAGATAAAGACAACACAATGAAAGAGAATTACAGACCAATATCCCTCATGAACATAGATGCCAAAATCCTCAACAAAATCCTAGCAAATTGGCTCCAGCAATACATCAGAAAGATCATACATCATGACCAAGTAGGATTTATCCCAGGAATGCAAGGATGGTACAATATCCGCAAATCAATAAATGTGATACATCACATAAACAAATTGAGAGATAAAAATCACATAGTCATATCAATAGATGCAGAAAAAGCATTTGACAAAATCCAACACCCTTTCTTGATAAAAGCTCTCAACAAGGTGGGAATAGAAGGATCATACCTCAACATAATAAAAGCTATATATGATAAACCCACAGCAAACATCATACTCAATGGGCAAAAACTAAAACCATTTCCCCTATGAACAGGAAGAAGACAGGGATGCACACTCTCACCACTCCTGTTTGACATAGTACTGGAAGTATTAGCTATCGCAATTAGGCAAGAAGAAGAAATAAAAGGCATCCAAATTGGAAAAGAAGAAGTGAAGCTGTTCTTATTTGCAGATGACATGATATTGTACATAAAAAACCCAAAAGATTCCATCAAAAAACTAATAGAATTAATAAATGAATTCGGCAATGTAGCGGGATACAAAATTAACGCCAAGAAATCTATGGCATTTCTATACACCAATAGTG
This sequence comes from Cnephaeus nilssonii, assembly GCF_951640355.1. Lineage (NCBI taxonomy): Eukaryota > Metazoa > Chordata > Mammalia > Chiroptera > Vespertilionidae > Cnephaeus > Cnephaeus nilssonii. The sequence goes on along the minus strand of NC_137096.1, from coordinate 3,133,923 downwards.
AACTCACAGAAAGAGAGACTAAAAAAGCAATCCCATTTACCATCGCACCAAAAAAATTAAGATACCTAGGAATAAACTTAACTAAGGAGGTAAAAGACCTATACACGGAAAACTACAGGACACTGAAAAAAGAGGTAGAGGAAGACGTAAACAGAAGGAAGAACATACCATGTTCATGGATTGCTAGAATCAACATCATTAAAATGTCCATACTACCCAAAGCAATCCACAGATTCAATGCACTCCCCATCAAAATACCAACAGCATATTTCACAGACCTAGAAAGAACTCTCCAAAAAGTCATGTGGAATAAAAAAAAGACCCTGAATAGCTGCAGCAATCCTGAGAAAGAAGAATAAAGTAGGAGGGATCTCAATACCAGATTTCAAGCTGTATTACAAAGCCACTGTTCTCAAAACAGCCTGGTACTGGCACAAGAACAGACATATAGATCAATGGAACAGATTAGAGAATCCAGATATCGACCCAAACCACTATGCTCAATTAATATTTGACAAAGGAGGCATGAACATACAATGGAGTCAAGACAGTCTCTTCAATAAATGGTGTTGGGAAAATTGGACACACACTTGCAAAAAAATGAAACTAGATCACCAACTTACACCATACACAAAAATAAACTCAAAATGGATACAGGACTTAAACATAAGACGGAAAACCATAAAAATACTAGAGGAATCCACAGGCAACAAAATTTCAGACATATGCCAAAAGAACTTCTTCACTGACACTGCCCCTAGGGCAATGGAAGCTAAAGAGAAAATTAACAAATGGGACTACATCAAAATAAAAAGCTTTTTTACAGCAAAAGAAACCATCAACAAAACAGCAAGAAAGCCCACTGCATGGGAGAACATATTTGCAAATGCCATCACTGATAAAGGTTTAATCTCCAACATCTACAGGCAGCTTATGCAACTTAATAAAAGGAAGATAAATGATCCAATTAAAAAATGGGCAATGGACCTAAACAGAATATTTTCAAAAGAAGACAGAAGGAAGGCCAAGAGACACATGAAAACATGCTCAAAGTCACTTATTATCTGAGAGATGCAAATCAAAACAACAATGAGGTACCATCTCACACCTGTCAGAATGGCTATCATCAACAAATCAACAAACGACAAGTGTTGGCGAGGATGCGGAGAAAAAGGAACCCTCGTGCACTGCTGGTGGGAATGCAGACTGGTGCAGCCACTGTGGAGAACAGTATGGAGTTTCCTCAAAAAACTGAAAATGGAACTCCCATTTGACCCAGTAATCCCACTCCTGGGAATATATCCGAAGAAACTAGAAACACCAATCAGAAAGGATATATGCACCCCTATGTTCATAGCAGCACAATTTACAATAGCTAAGATTTAGAAACAGCCTAGGTGCCCGTCAGCAGATGACTGGATCAGAAAACTGTCGTACATCTACACAATGGAATACTATGCTGCCATAAAAAGAAGGAATTCTCATCATTTGCAACAACCTGGATGGAATTGGAGAATATTATACTAAGTGAAATAAGCCAGTCAATGAAAGAAAAATACCACATGATCTCACTCATTTATGGATAATAAAGAACATTATAAACTGATGAACAAAAAGATAGATACAGAGACAGTAAAGCAACGAACAGACTTTCAAATTACAGGGGGAAAGTTAGGGAGAGGTGGGGGAGATAAGAAATCAAACGAAGGACTTGTATGCATGCATATAAGCATAAACAATGGACGCAAAACTCTGTGGGGTGAGGGCATGTATGGGTGTGGGGTGGGGGGGGTAATGGTAAGATATGTACACATATAATACCTAAATAAATAAATAAATAAATAAATAAACCTCTAGTTTCACAGCAGACCTTATTTAGTAATTCTCTGGTCTTGCTCTCAGAAACCAGTAGGTGTATTAATTGGAATAGGTCAGAATAGCCAGAACTGTTGCAGGATCTAACAGTTAAATTTTTGTGAATCCATCAGGGTCCTGGATAAAGTGGCGAACAAATGCTGGTTCCTCTCTAGTTGAGACCAGTTTTTTTAAAAGGGAATTGTTAGAATTTTTATTCTCATTTTCCTTCTAGTCAGTGGTAGTAGAGGGGATGAAAAGAGAAGAAGTTAGAGGAAAGGGCAAGCCCAAGTAAGATCAGAAAGGAAGGGGAAAAAATAGGGTGTTGGCATTTATTAGCTTCAGAATTGTTCTGAGACAGTCTCTAAAATTTCTTATTAATGTCCACCTTTTGGGGAAGAATTTTTTTTCTATGCTTCTCCTTAGAAGCTTCTAACTTCCAAATTCACATATGTTTCTCATATAGTCATTCAGTTTAATTTCTGAGCTGGCATTTTTCTAATTTCTGAATGCAAAATATTAATATAGGTACCCAAAGTCAACAGCATTTTGGCCCTTTCTAAGTTGATATTTTCTGGTTAAATATTCCCATTTCTGTAAAGCACTTGCAAGTAAAGGCTTCCTAGCAGGAGTATTAAATGAGGGCTATAGTTTGGGAGCTTCTGGCCTTGGATGCACACTTTCCAGTGTTAATTTTTTATTTATTTTATATTTGTATATCTATAATGTTAGAAATAAGGTAAGCCCCCAAGTCAGGGCTCCTGGTAGAATACAAAACATACTGAGGAGCCAGGCAGCAAGGCAAACATCTTTACTTCTACATAGAAGGGTACACACATATGGTCTGGAAGTATGCACACACCAAGCAGGCAGTCTGATTGGGATTTGTAAGCCCTGACGCAAGTGACCTGTCACTTGCTCTTGAATGGAGCTCAGGCGCACAGTCTTTTGTGATTGGCTAATTCAAAAGGAGGGGATGACCTTTGCTGTTTCAAGATGGCAGGCCCTAGGGGAGCTGCAAACCATGTGGCCAACTTGGCGGCTGCCAAATTGTGCAGTCCAAAATGGCAGCTGTCTAAACTGTTCTTTGACAGAAAAGATGACTTGTTTATTCTCACAATCCTCCCCTCCCTTTTCTTTATTTAAACTCTTTTCTTTAAACTGGGCTAATATTCACTGACTTTCATGCTCTACAGTGTCTAGAAGGAGACTAATTTGCTGTTTGGTCAATGCAGTTTTAATTAATCCTTGGATAAGACCCCCCCCCACCCCCATACATAGGATGATGTAACATCCCATCACTGTAACTCCTAATCAAAGGGTGAATGTAGACACTATTGCTCTAGTGCATCAGAGAAAGGACCCTCAATCCCAGGTTCAGCTCACTCATCACTAAAGCTGCCAGTGCCTTAGGCTCAGTGACAGTCCATCCCTGTGTTGTCAGGGATGAATGTGCAGCAATGGCCCCAACATTACACATCTTCCTCCTTCTGTCTGTTCTCCCAGGTCACCCTGCTGCTGGCATCTAGCTATTCACTATCCCTTTAACTGCATCTCGAGCGCAGTTAACAAGCCTTTGCTGGTCCTAGAAAATATAATTAATCCACCACATTCTTGTTCACAGTGGGCCACCAGCACAGGACAGACTCAAACTCTGCAGCAATCTGATTTCTAGCCTTAAACTCCTTGGCCCTCCGCCTTGAACCCTGATGGGATCTGTGTGTATATGGGAATCAAAGGAGCACCCTGGACTCTTTATTCTCTTCCTAGTCTGTCTTTGCATTGGAAAAGGTTTATGATATGCCAACATGAAAGGGATAGCCCATTGTATCAGAGCGCAATGTCCACTCCATTTTCTGGGCAAGGCCATAAGTCAGGGTCCCCCATGACACCACCAGACATCAGCACGGGGGGTACCGACAGTGCAGCACAATGGGCTTCTGGGGATACTCGGCCATGTACGCATCTGGATACATTTCTCATAAACTCCGAGCACTGTAACCTTCCTCCCCCTTGAGAGGCAGGAGGTATAGTTTACGTAGGTGAATGTTTCTGATTGTTTTGATTGGGGGCGTCCTAGCTCTTTACCTCTGTTGGATGGGAACAACAGGGCGAGAGCCTTACAGGAAGTGTTTCCCCAGGCGGTTTCCTCCTGGTACAAGGCAAGCACACATTCCATCCCGTTAATCTCTGAGGTCCAACCAAATGGGAATGGGACCACTTGGGCCTCTAGCTTTCCTGCCACACAAGCATAACAGTAGCTTTTATTCAGGGCATGTATAGAATATTTAATCCACTCCACCTGGGCATTCTTTCCTTTATATCCTACTTCTATTTGCATGGGAATGACAGTGGCCTAGGGGATCTTGTCCTGTGACGTCAACTCCTAAATCTAGTCCTAGCCCATCTTTTGATCTAAAGGCTGAAATAGCCAAGTCATTCAAGTTATCTATAAACAATAATTTAATTGGTAAGCATGATCCAGATTGTACCCATTTCTCCAGTCCACATTGTAAACCCCTGCAATTTGCCAGATTCCTTAAGCAAATAGAGCCCAGTACATGACGTTATTAAGACAGCTCACAGTTTTTAGCATCAGTTTCAAGGGGATGTGTCCTGGTATGACTGTCCAAGTTGATGTGTGTCTGCCTTTAACCCATGTGTGATGGGTCCAACCTTGCTCTGCAGTCTGAACAGCAGTCTTTGTGGTAAGCAAGACAGGTAAGGTCCTTTCCCAGGAGGATTCCAACTTGCTTCCCTTCCAAATCTTGATTAGAACAAACGTAGTCTTCCAGTAGATGGCAATTAACTGGAAACTCAAGAGGGCCTTGGGTCAGGAGGCCTTCTAACCTGAAAGAGATTAAAGTAGAACAGATACCCAGTACATAGATCTTAAGAAATTGGTCCTTAGTTTCTATTGTAGGAAGATCTTGAGGCATTCTAGGGCCTATTGGAATTACCTACAGCCAACTCTAAAAAATAAATAAAAAACAAAACAAAAAAACACTTTTCTTAAAATTCAAACTCTAGGAAGGTTGTCAAACTTGATTTTACAAAAAGATTATATATTACTAATTGGATTTCTGCTATCAGTCTCCCTGAGTACTTTAGCATAAACTATTTAGCCTCTGTTTAAAGAGGAAAAATGCAAATTATTGACTTCCCTTGGTTTAGGGAAGACAGAGTTTCTAGATATTTGCATACTGTTGTCTAAATATCTCAGTTTCCCTGTTCTGTTTGTCCTGGCTTACTGGCCTGTATCATTTAATTAATTTCCTTTTAACATTTCTCTTTTCCTTCTTATCACATACACAAATTTCACACTTTCAAGTTAGCCTTCAAATCTTCTTTCTATGTCCTTCAAAAATGCATAACCATGCCTCAGTCCTTCCACTAAGTATAATTCTTCACTTTTAGAAACCTTAATTTTCAATGATTACCAAAAAGTAAACAGTCAGCATTTCTAAGATTAACATTTATGAACACACTTTAAACACACTCTTATTTTCAAGAAAATATACATTCAACAAAGTACAAGATACCTTCTGTGATAAAAACTAAGAGCAGGCAAATTAAAACATGTAACATGTTAGTTTTCTGTTTTGGCTTTCTTATTTTTATGTACATAGACATTCTTTCTGAGCCTCTTTTAACAGCTTTTCTGCTCTTCTATCCTTCCAGTTCTCTACCTTTGCAGTTTTCTTGAGATGTCAGGCCAACTATTGGTGACAACATGTAATTTTTAATATTTCTTGGCCCAACAGGTCCTCAGGGTATGGCCCAGAGTACTTTCTCATTTGATCTTTTATCTTTTGGTAAAATTCAGAAGGCCTTTCTTTTTTGCCCTGCTGAACATTGAAGGCTTTATTTAGATTCTGAGACAAGGGAACTGCTCTCCTAATTCCTTTAATTGTTAGTTCCCTGAGAGATCTCTCATCTAACCCCTATGGACCTTGTTGTTAAGGTGCCACTGGGGCTCCCAGGTTTGGAAATCTTATATTTGCTGGAAGCACACTTGGGCCAGCCAGGTGCTCCCTTTCCCAGAGAGCCATAGCTGACTTTCAAATCACTCCCCTTCTTTTAGTCTAGCTAGTCAGCTGAGCCATGTGGGTCTTCCAGCAGAGTTTTAAACTCTTTTTTCTTGCTCCAACTCCTTTCACTGCCTAGAAAAGCTGGTGGTTTCTGATGGCTCAGTGGGCTCATGGCAGTTGGAGCCTTATCAAGATAGCTCTCCTCCTGAGGGGAAGGCTGGGATTGTAAATCACCATCTTGACTGTTCCCTCAGATCATCCCTGGGTCACATAGAGAGGGGAAGGCAGGACAAGGTTCTCATTGTCTTTGTTCTCTTTTAGACTTCTCTGCCTTTACAGGGAGAAACAGGACTGGCTCCTTCATCCAACAGAAAGCACAGTCAGTCTCCTCTTGAGTGACTGGACTTACATTATTAACATACTAGAGGCCCAGTGCATGATTTAATCATGCACCTGGTGCACCAGCGGGCTGGCTGTCCGCGGGTGCCCCAGGTCTTCCGAAAGCCTCCGGCGCTGCGGAGGCTTTCGAAAGGCCTTGCGCCGGAGCAGACAGCCGGCCGGGTCCCCCGCTTTGGCCTTTGATCGCGGGGGACCCGGCCGGCTGTCCGCTGGTGCCCCAGGCCTTCCGAAAGCCTCCGGCAGCCATGGCACAGATGCTGAGCTCGCGGCGCCAGTGGCGCCGGGAGCTCAGCGTCCTGCTGGCCCAATCAGCTACCCCGGCCACCCTGAGTCCCGCCCCCTGAGTCTCCTGCTGGCCCAATCGTGGGCGTAGTGGAGTGATGGTAATTTACATATTACCATTTTATTATGTAGGATTTGTAATTATTACTGAAAAGCTTTATCATAAATTCTTCATTTTAGTTACATCTTAACAACTTTGAGATTTTTAAAGCCAATTGTTACCTAAAGTATTTTCTTGACTAATTTTGTAACACGAATAGCTCAATGTGAAAGTACCATTATATTTTAATTACCAGTATGCTGTTAACTATGATTGCCCTTTCTGTTCAAAGAAAGGACACACTAATCTGGCTGGGAGTTGTATGCCTTCAGGACCACCCTTGGAATGCAGTCCATCATAATCCTCAGCTGGTCTGCACAGGTTTGTGACATCACAAGCAGGCAAGGGCCACCACTTGCCATCCCAGTCCTGTTCTGGTCCTGTCCTGGTTAATACCAATGCAGACTACTGGATGTTTAATGGACGTGATGTTGGGAAGGGTTTTGCAAATTTCTCCAACCTGCTGAGTTTGGCTAGCACTGCCTCCCATTCTGCCACTTGGAAACCTCACCTCCCATTCTGCTGCTTGAAAACCTCAGGCTTTTTTCTTTCCCCTCCTGCATTGCCTCAGGTGGGGAAGATAATGGTTTGTTAACTACAAGCAGTCTTGGAACTAGCTGGATTTTGTTTTAAACTTCCCTGGGTTGCAACCTTTACAAATTTTTCACTTTTAAATTAATTTTAGAATATTAAAATTTTAACCCAGCACAGAAAATCATAAATCAGGGAAGAGCAAATTAAAGTCTCTACTTTACAGACATAAAGACAGAAATCTTAGCTAGCTAAGAGTTCCTGGCAGGCCAACACCCTGCCAGGGAGAGCAGGATGAATCATCAAGAATGAGGATTTTTGGAAGCTGCTGGGACTTTCATGCAATCTCTGTCATGGGTTCACGCCCACCACACACAGCTGGGCTTCCCCCAAGGTGGGACTTGCCCCATTTTAAAACAAATTAAACAACAACAACAAAAAGAGATAAAACATCAACACATACTCTCATACAGATGTGTGCAACACTGAAAGTTTACACAAAGAGCAATCAATGTCTCTTTCCCTGGTTTGGGAACTTGCCTCCCCAGAACCTCAGAATTCTCCCAATGGACTATTTCAGGGGAATGTTTCCCATCCTTGGCAGGTCCCTTGTGACTATGTAATCAACCCACCATGTTGGAGGTTTCTTGTACTCCCCGAGATCTGCTTTGTCCCTCTCTGGCCACTTCCCTTGCAGAAGAACAGAACCACAGATCAGAACTCTGCACTTACTTTTTTGCTGGGGTTCTTCTTCCACCCTTACAAAGGGTTCAGCAATCTGGAGAAAGGGGCTGATGCATAGATTCAAGAAGGAGTCCAAAGACGAAAGATAATTTTAAAAGGCATTGAGGGTCAGAGGATCTTCAGCTAAAGGAACTGAAGACTACTCCTTGTCTAAGGACCCCGTGTTATTTATTAACACAATTTTGTCCTAAGGCAAGGTGGAGATAATACACTTCAAAAGGTACAGTATCAAAGGGTAGGGTATAGAAGCATTGTCAGTTTGGGGAATAGCCTACAGCTGTTCAGGTGTTTGGCCAACAGGAGGCAATAAAATGCCCTGAGCTGTCTGGCAGCAAGTGATTATCAATTCAGGTTTGGAGGAAGTGCCGTTTAGCTGTTCCAATAGGTAAACTACATTTGTGGCTCACCCTTGTTGAGCCGCCCAAGTTTCACCAGACTTTTGATGAAACTTTTGTAATTATTACATGCAGGAATTGGTTCCCGGCACTTTCTGTCCAAGACACATCCCAGTCACATACACCCAACCTCCGAGGACACCCAATCATCAAAGTAGTACTCAGTCCATTTCCTACCTTGGCTTATGCATGAGGTTACCTGATTGCCACAGGTCTTGCTTGGACCCTTCCTGCATTGCTGGCTGACTCTCGATCCTGAGCTTGTAGTTGTCCCAGGGGTAATGGCTGTTCCTCCTCACAGAGGCCACCACAACTTGGCAGCAGAATGCACCTCCTCAGGAGAGGGGTCCAATTTTCCTGTGGTGACAGATGGTTTCCCAGACATGCCCCCAAATTGTTAGAAATAAGGCAAGCCCCCCAAGTCAGGGGTCCTGGTAGAACACAAAACATACTCAGGAACCAGAAATCAAGGCAAACATCTTTACTTCTATGTAGAAGGGTGTGTGTACTTCCAGACCATGTATGAGCACCTTTCTCTGTAGAAGTAAGATGTTTGCCTTGCTGTCTGGCTCCCAAGTATGTTTTGTGTTCTACCAGGACCCCTGATTGGGAGGGGGAGCGGGGGCTCACCTTATTTTTAACATATAATCTGAGCAAATTTTCTAGAAATGTTATGTAGTGGGCCAAGTGTGGCTCAGTTTCTCTCCCAGCTGTCTAAAACAACCAGAAGGGTTCAGGGCCCAAGCAGACCAAGTCTTATGGTGGCCCTGTAGATTAGCCATTTAGTTAATTACAGTTGAGTTGGGATTTCCCTATGGGGCTCCTGCACTTCTGACACCTCCACAAAGATTCTTAGTCACCTAAGAACACCCCAGAATTGGACTGGAGGGAGAATGTGCCCCCTTATCTTCAGAGCTGAATGAGTTAAGCTCATTTATACGGCAAGGTTTTTTCTCAGACTCTCAAAAAGCAATTACAATTGAAAAGACAAAATCAAAACCAACCACCCACTTTTTTCCTATAGTCCGGCCTTAGCCTGGGTTCTGTCAACCCTTAACCTTAGTTCCACCTTGAGAATTTAAAAACACAGCTCAAATAAAGTCAGACCCTCTACCAAAAGCAAAGGAAGGTCCTGGATCCAAGACCCAAGTTCACCCAATGGGCAGGGAACTGTCAGGCTCAATGGGCACCTTGCTGGATCCTAGCACTGGGTCCAAGTCCACTGGATGATCCTGAGTGAGCTTCTTTGGAATCCTGCCAACTACGCCAAGTAACCTATATATATAAAAGCCTAAGCAACCATTGCAACTGAATGGACGACCAAACAGGCTGTGTGAGGCAACTAGGCTGGCAGGGGGGTTAGTGAGGGGCAACCAAACAACCAAACAGCAGGCTGCATGGGGCAACCAGGCCTACAGGGTGGTCAGTGAGGGGCGACCAAATGACTGAGCAGCAGGCTGTGTGGGGTGACCAGGCCTACAGGGAGGGGGAAGTTGGGGGTGACCAGGCCAGCAGGGAGGGGGCAGTAAGGGCAACCAGGTTGGTGAATGGGGGGGGGGGGAGTTAGGGGCAACCAGGTTGGCAGGGGGCAGTTGGGGGTGACTAGGATGGTATGGGTGGCAATTGGGGGTGACCAGGCCAACAGGGGACAGTTAGGGGTGATCAGGCAGGCAGGAAGGTGAGCAATTAGTAGCCAATAGTCTTGGATTGTGAGAGGGATGTCTGACTGCCAGTTTAGGCCAGATCCCTGGGATCAGGTCTAAACTGGCAGTCAGACATCTCCCAAAAGGTACCGGATTGGAGAGGGTGCAGGCTGGGCTGAGGGGACCCCACCCCCATGCACAAATTTCACGCACCAGACCTCTAGTCTATTATAATAAAAGGGTAATAGGCTAATTAGACCAGATGTCCTTCCAGACGAAGCTGGGGCTGGAGGGAAACCCAGGTCCTGGGTTCCTGCGGACAGCCAAGGAAAACCAGCCCAGGTCCTGGGTGCTAGAGGGAAGCTGGTGCTGGCAGCCAGGGGAAGGAAGGCCTATTCTTGCATGCATTTCATGCATCAGGCCTCTAGTGTTAACATAAAAAACATACAAAGAGAAAGAACCAAATGCCTGTATTTTCTGCCTCCCACAACCACATCAAAATTACAACTAAAATACAGAACATCATCCAAAACCACTGGAAAGTTGGCTGAATGAAAATCCTACAACTAGAGAAGTAAAGAAGAAAGCACACTGAGACTGGTAGGAGGTGCACAGGTGTGGAATGGCCTGGTCCGGAACCCACATGTGCTACTTTTTTAATTAGAAGAGAGATCATCTCCGTAGCGGCTGCCAGGAGTAGCAAGGAATCCAGCCCCAACCAGACACTCAGCTCAGGGTCCTAGAGATGAGAAAAGAAGTCCCTACAGGCAGTAAGAACTAAAAGCTGTAAAAATCAGTGCAGATTGGGGATCAATGACACAGAGGCTGGATACCCAGATGTTCCTCTTAAAAGGCCAACACCATGAACTGAACTTACAAGATCCTGATTCCTCTGAGCTCCAGCACCAGGGTGATGCTCTGGGGAACCCAGACACATACGAGGAGAAACTGGACTGTCTGGCATCAGGGCAGACATTGGGAAGTGGTTTTCCTCCAGATACAGGTGCTCACAGTGGTCATTGTTCCCATGCAGGGTCCTCACCTGTTGCAGAGCTGACTGGCAGCCATCTCTGTTTGGTCTGCCCTGATGACTCCCTGAGACCCCACCCCACCCAATTTACAACCACACCCACGCTGTGCTCAGCAGCCTTTGTATATGAATGGCCTGTCCTTTCTCAGACTAAAAACCTGTCAAAAAAGCTGCAGCTGGGTCAGGAAGCTCCAAACCTATCAATAAAAGACCCAAGGCTGCCCTAGCCAGTTTGATTCAGTGGATAGAGTGTTGGCCTATGGACTGAAGGGTCCTTGGTTCAATTCCTGTCAAGGGCACATGCCCAGGTTGCAGGCTTGGTCCCCAGTTGGGGATATGAGCAGGCATCCAATCAATGATTCTCTCTCATCATTAATGTTTCTATCTCTCCAGCCTTCTCCCTTCCTTGCTGAAATCAATAAAAATATATATTCAAAATAAAGGCCCAAGACCTGGCACCAGCACCAGCCTGCCTTGCTTCACAGCTGAGCCTCATCTGGGTACTTCCAAACCCAATACAAAGAGGAGGAATCTGAAGGTCTCTCTGAAGCTCCTGCTGGATGGCCCCAGGCAGTGGCTGACTTTGCACCTCCCTGGAGACCCAAGAGCCAGTGTACCCAGTGGTCAGTGTGAGACCATACCAGATTACAACTCTTCACATCCATAAGCGACACACTCAAGGGGCAGACTCAGTGAGTACCAAAGCCCCATTGAAGCAAGTCCTGCATAGCAGTTCTTCCATTGTAGACACAGCTGGTCCCCAAAGCCAATTGGCCTAGAGGTCAATTCCTCCCAGTGACACCAAATACAACAAGACTGTGCACACAGCCCACAAAGGAGTGCACCTAGAGTGTCCACCTCTGGTGACTGGGGAGGCTGAGCCACTGGGCCCTATAGGACACCTACTTCACAAGGCCACTCTATCAACTCAAAGAGACTTAGCAGCTACCCAGTACATAGAAACAAACACAGGGAGACAGCTAAAATGCAGAGACAAAGAAACATGTCACAAATGAAAGAAATGGAAGAAAGTAAACTACTATATATAGAGTTCAAAACCACAATTACAAGGTTACTCAAGATTCTTCTAGAAACCTCCAACAGACTTATTCAGACTTTCAAGGATCTTAGTGAGAATGCCAAAAAAAAATGGAAAAGAGCCAGTCAGAAATTAAGCATACACTGACTGAAGTAAAGAATAATATACAGGGTTTCAACAGTAGACTAGAGGATCCTGAGAATCAAATCAATTATTTGAAATATGAGGAAGAAAAACAAACAAACAAACAACAACAACAACAAAAAACGCCCAACCAGAAGAGCAAAAAGAAAAAAAAAAATTCCAAAAATATGAAGATAGTATAAGAAGCCTCGGGGACAACTTCAAGTCCACCAACATCCAAATTTTGGGGGTGTCAGAATAAGAGAGAGAGCAAGATATTAAAAACCTACTTGAAGAAATAATGACAGAAAACTTCCCCTACCTGGTGAAAAAAAAAAATAGACTTACAAGTCCAGGAAGCACAAAGAACCCAAACAAGAGGAATCCAAAGAGGACCACACCAAGACACATCATAATTAAAATGCCAAAGCCAAAATACAGGGAGAATCTTAAAAACATCAAGAGAAAAGCAGTTACTTACCTACAAGAGAGTGCCCATACGACTGTCAGCTGATTTCTCAACAAAAACTATGCAGGCCAGAAGGGAGTGGCAAGAAATATTCAAAGTGATGAATAGCAAGAACCTACAACCAATATTAATCTACCCAGCAAAGCTATCATTTAGAATTGAAGGTCAGATAAAGAGGTTCACAGACAAGCTAAAGGAGTTCATCACTACCAAGCCAGTATTAAATGAAATTAGAGGCCTGGTGCACGAAATTCATACATGGGGGGATGGGAGGAGGTGTGTCCCTCAGCCCAGTTTGCACCCTCTCAAATCTGGGACCTAAACTGGCAGTCAGACATCCCTCTCACAATCCCGGACTGCTGGCTCCCAACTGCTTGCCTGCCTGCCTGCCTGCCTGCCTGATTGCCCCTAACCACTTCTGCCTGCCAGCCTGATCACCCCCTAACCACTCCCCTTCTAACTTGATCAACACCTACTGCTCCCCTGCCAGCCCGATTGCCCCTAACTGCCCTCCCCTGCAGGGCTGGTCGCCCCCAAAGGATCTAACTGCCCTCCCTACTGGCCTGGTCACCCTTAACTGCCCTACCTTGCCAGCCTGGTCACCTGTAACTGCCCTCCCCTGCTGGCCTGGTCTCTCCCACTGCCCTCCCCTGTAGGCCTGGTCCCCCCCCAGCTGCCCTCTCCTGCAGCCCTGGTTGCTCCTAATTGCCCTCTTCTGCTGGCCTGGTCACCCCCAACTGCCCTCCCCACAGGCCTGGTCCCCGCAACTGCCCTCCCCTGCTGCCCTGGTCACCCCTAACTGCCTTCCTTTGCCAGCCTGGTCACCCCCAACTGCCCTCCACTACTGGCCTGGTCACCCCTAACTGCCCTCCCTTGCCATCCTGGTTGCCCCCAACTGCCTTCCCCTGCAGGCATGGCCCCCCCGCAACTGCCCTCCCTTGCAGGCCTGGTCCCCCCCAACTGCCCTCCTCTGCAGGCCTGGGCCCCCCCAACTGCCCTCCCTTTTAGTCTTGGTCCCTCCCAACTGCCCTCCCTTCCTGGCCTGATCACCCACAACTGCCCTGCCCTGCTGGCCATTTTGTGGAGGCCATCTTGTGACCACATGGGGCAGCCATCTTTGACCACATGGGGGCGGCCATCTTGTGTGTTGGAGTGATGGTCAATTTGCATATTACCTCTTTATTATATAGGATGCTAAAGGGTATTCTTTAAGAAGAAAATAGTAAAGATAAAAAATATGAACAACGAAGTGGCAACAAATACATATTTATCAACAATTGAATCTAAAAATCAAACGAATAAAAAGTCTGATGAACAGAATAAACTGGTGAATGGAATAGAATCAGGGGCATGAAATGGAATAGACTGACAATTCTCAGAGGGAAGGGTGTGTGTGGAGGTGCAGGAAGAGAGCAAAGATCTTATATGCATGCATGCATTAACTATGAACACAGAAAATAGGATGGTGAGGGCCTGGGGTGGGGTGGGAAATGGGTGGAGGGGAGCCATGGGGGAAAAAAGAGGGACATCTGTAATAATCTCAACAATAAAGATTAATTTTAAAAAATTCAAACCTGTAAAGAATTTTTGTGAGTTTATTTGAACCAAGTTGCCAACAATTGCCAGGAAGCAGAACTTCAATAGATTGAGATAATGCTCCAGAGAATTGTGGTCTTTCATCTATGTTTGTACATTGCAATCAAAGGAAGGAATGTAGGTAGGTTACATGAAATCCATTAGTGATAGACTAGAGAGGCAGGAGAAATCAAAGCAGGGAAACATCTGGGATTGGATAAAAATCAAAATGATAGACACATATTTAGGTGGGTGCAGGATATATAACAGTCAACAATTAACATGATAATAGTAACAATGAAGGCATTTGTGGTATCTGTCCTGGTGCCCAGGCACATTAGGTTGGGCCCCAAAGGGTCCAGAAAAAGGGAAGTTACAAATTACCCAGACATTCCAAGGGTATCCTCTCTAATAAAATGGTAATATGCAAATTAACCATCACTCCGATACATAAGCCATGCCCACCAGCCAAGCCATGCCCACCAGCCAATCAGGGCGAGTGTGCAAATTAACCCCATCCAAGATGGCTACAGGCACAGAGAGCAAGGTTTCCCAGGTAACAGAGGAAGCCAAGCTTTCCATAGCCGTTGCAGGCCTAAGCCTCCACTCAAGCTACAAAGTTTCAATTATAGAAGGTAAACAAATTCAAACAAATGGCGGCAGAATGGAGCTTGAGAGAGCAGGCCAGGGTTGCTGGCGGCAACAGGGGAAGCAAAGCTTTCCGCACACCCTGGCCGGGCTCACCCGCTTAAGGCTACAAAGTTTCAATTGTAGAAGGTGAGTTAACTGCCACAGAAATGGCTGCTGCCCCGGAGGGAGCAGCAGGCTTGGCTCTGCTCCAGGCTACAAAGTTTCAATTGTAGAAGGAAAATAAATTCCAGATACCAGGGCCTCTGCTTGGGTTGCCAGGGGGCGTGGCCGGCCTGCAAACCACCACAGGCCCCTTGCTCAGGCCGCCTCATGCCCCAAGGGAACCCCACCCTGATCCGGGACACCCTTCAGAGCAAACCAGCTGGCCCCCACCCCTGTAACAGGCCTCTATCCTATCTAATAAAAAAGTAATATGCAGATTGATCATCACTGCAACACACAATATAGCTGCCCCCATGTGGTCAAAGATCCTGCCCCCATGTGGACACAAGATGGCCACTACAAATGGCCAGAAGGAGAGGGCAGTTGGGAGGCACCCGGCCTGCAAGGGAGGGCAGTTGAGAGGGACCAGGCTTGCAAGGGAGGGCAGTTGGAGGTGATCAACCCAGCAGGAGAGGGCAGTTAGGGGTGACCAGGCTGACAGAGGAGGGAAGTTGGGGGCAAACAGGCTAGCAGGGGAGCAGTTAAGCATCAACCAGGCTGGCAGCGGAGTGGTTAGGGGGTGATCAGGCTGGCAGGCAGACGTGGTTAGGGGCAATCAGGAAGGCAGGCAGGCGAGCAGTTGGGAGCCAGCAGTCCTGGATTGTGAGAGGGATGTCCAACTGCCCATTTAGGCCCAATCCACCGGGATCGGGCCTAAAAGGGCAGTCGGACATCCCTCGAGGTGTCCCAGATTGGAGAGGGTGCAGGCTGGGCTGAGTGACAAGCCCCCTCCGTGAACAAATTTCGTACACTGGGTCTCTAGTGTATGTATATGTGTGTGTGTGTGTGTGTGTGTGTGTGTGTGTGTGTGTGTGTGTGTGTGTTGTTATGCCCAGAGTTCAGGGTCCCCAATAATCAACCACCAGGGAGCCTTGTCTCCGATGCAAAAGCAAAAAGTCTTTCTTCAAACCCGGGTTTGGCTCCCAGCCTCCTCCTGACGCAGCAGTGGGGTCAGAGAGTGATCCCCGGGGGAGCGATGGGTTATAAAGGGTTGGATATTTGGGTGGGCTTAGGGAAGTGACGTGGGTTACAGAGGTTGCTTAATTTGGACTGAGTCTACTTCTCTACACTCCTATTGGCAGGTTTATGCAACTGTTACATTCTCGCGGTTTTCTAAGAAAAAGGAGTCATATACATAGTTACACAGGATGGAGGGTACAGTACATTTTGTGCTGGCCTGCTCTGCCCTTTCATTCCCCCCTTGTCTTGGGACACCCGGCTCAATCATGAGACGGTTTGCATTTTTATTTTGTCTCTTATTTCTAGCTAAGGTCTCTAGTACCACAGTCCGCAAAAGTACTGTCCACAGTGAATTCTAGTTCTTCTCCTGCAGGTGTCGAGTTTCCTCCTGGCCTTCGTGGAGCCCAGGCTAGGGATCTCACGGGTGGTTGCCAGGATTCAGGCCGTTTCCTGGTGCAGGAGCTGGGAGTGGTGTAGCCAGGTCTGGACGCCGTCTACTTTAACAGCCGTGGGCGTGCTTAGGATAACAGTGTAGTGTTCCTTTCAGGTTGGGGTGAGTCCTTGGGCAGTGAACTTCTTTACCCACACCGAGTCCCTGGGCTGGAAGGGATGTACAGGGTCCGCAGTGGGCACTGGCAGAGCATCGCTAACAAGCTTATGGGTGGCTCTCTGGGTATACTGCAGAGCCTGTAAGGACTTGGATCGGGCCTAAATGGGCAGTCGGACATCCCTCCAGGAGTCCCAGATTGGAGAGGGTACAGGCTGAGCTGAGGGACAACCCCCCGCCGTGCACGAATTTCGTGCACCGGGCTTCTAGTGTTATCATAGAAGCAAAAGGACAGATAGGCTCAGTTAAGGTAAAGGTTGACCTTGTCAGTGAAGATACCAGCCTAGGCCGTATCTACCCACCATAATTGCTTTTAGTTAAAGTTTAATTTCAGACCATCCTTTGTGGTTATTTTAGGTCCTTGAGTTTGCAAGACTGCCATGCAGGTATTCCCTGAGCTTGTCAGGTTATCACATGACCCCTTTCATCCACAGTTTTATGATAAAAATTGAAACATACTCTGACATGATCAACTCAACCCTCAGCTTCTGTGGTGGGGAAAACAGACTTTTGAAAATAATGCCATCAATTATTGTTAATTTTTTAAAAATACTGACCAGATTTTCTTCTCATGGTAGAAACATTTTAACAATGCAAATCAGTAACAGAGGAATCCCTGGCCAAGTCTATTAAAAACTACACTGAGTCCTTATAGCCTTCAGATTTAATTCTTTTGAAACAAACCCCTGTATTTATGGCCTCTGCAGTAGGCCACTCTTCCAACCATGTCTCTCCCCTCCAGCTGCTGCTGATCCATTTCCTGGAAATAATGACAGGAAGACTTGCCAAAGAGCACCTTGATACCAGTTCTAGAATACGTTCCTTACCATATAGTAATGATCCTATATGGGGGTGGTGGGACAGGAATCAATCCTTTCACATGGAATTCTTTTTTTCTTTAATGTAAAGGACTATAATAAAATGCAAGAGCAAACCCAGAGGAATACACCCAGAGGACAACTTAAACTAAATAGTGCCACAACACTGGCCTAGGCAATCTTAGAGGGAATTAGGAGCAGCAAGGAATGAAGGAGCAATCTACAGGACTAAGTATTCTTTTCTCAGTGTATTACATGGGTGGAGAACCTTTTTTTCTGCCAATGGCCATTTGGACATTTACAACATCATTACAGAAAAGATCAACCAAAGAACTTGTATGCATATACATATAACCCATTTACACAGACATTAGGGTGATAAAGGCCTGGAGCAGAGGTTGTAGGTGACTAGAAGGGCTGAAAGGGTATAAAGGGGGACATATGTAATACTTTCAACCATAATTTTTTAAAATTTAGCTTGCTATATTTGGTCAAACATTTAATTACCTTACTCCTAATGCCTTGGCACAGTCAAACAAATGCTTTCTCAGACCTTATATGGCCCTCAGGCTGGGCATTCCCTACTCCTGGTCTAGATAATATTTTTCTGTCTTACAAATTAAGAAAGTTACTGAAGCTTGAGGGCACAAATAACTTGTTCCAAATGTTACACAGCTAATTAAAATAAGGCATAATAAAAAGTCAGTTCTGGAGATGCAAAGAAAAGTCAAGGGCTGGTCGAATTTTTCAAATTCCTGTTGTCACATAGTATCTCCTTGAACAAGCCTGGAAGATTATCTTAGTCCTCTTTCCTAAATATAGGGTAAAATTGTATATATGATTATTTAATTCATAATTTGGCCACAAGAAACCTTAAATTCAGTTTCTTTTACATCCACTAATCTTTTGTTACACATAAGAGTCGTTCACAATATCCCCCTACAATCTACATTGTCCCTGGTGTGACTTACTCTGGTAAGGCTAATGCCTCCAACAAGACTATATTTTTGCTTTCTATAGTAAGCCAGAATCGGGAGAGATAAGGTATTATCTACTTTCAGATGTCCTCCTTTTAGGAGCCTGGGTTTGCCAGCCTAGTTTTGCCAGATAGGGGATTTAATTACAATCTACAAACAGCAACGTCCTTTGCAAAGAATCCTTGCACTATTTCTAGGGTTTAAACAAAACTGAGGGAGAAGGTGAGGGGTAGGGAGAAGATTGGGAAGAAGTAGCTTACAATATTCTGGGTCTCACTGTACCCTGCATGTGCCCACAAAAAGCCAACCTTGCATCCCAGGACTCAAAACATTAAATTGATGGGTAGCAAATCTAGGTGCTCAATATCTACTCCTCAACTTACCCTAAATGTCCTAGGCTTTCAGATCCTTCACTTTTGTAAGTACTATCACAAGCAGGGCTATAGACTTCACAGCCAAGAGCTATCTCCAGCTCAATTCAGTGATTACAGGCTGGGGCCCTCTGCCAAGTCTAAAGCAATTCAAAATGGCTTTGCATACAGGGTGATCCTCAATGGCTAGAGGAACAGAGGTGATGGCGATGTTGGGTCCAGGCTACCAATCTCTTTTTAAACTTGGGAACCTAGCCAATCCATATAAGCCGTCGCTCATTCTGAGTGACCAGGAATTGCCTACAGAGGCACCATGAGACAACATGGGCACCACAAGACAGTGGTTCCCCCTTGAACCTACTTGGGTCACCTAAAGCAGACAGTTTGCTAAAGTAATCTTTTTCTGGCAAAGGCTGAATTTGGGGAGGAACTGTGGCAGACCTCATGGTAGAGATCTCCTGGAACCTCCCTTGCAGTGTGCTTTACACAGATACTCCTCTTTCAAAGGTCTTTGCTTTCAGAGACAGAAAGGGGGATAAAAAAGGGGCTGCATTTAAAAAAATCTTAAGAGGTGGAAGAATATGCACACAGAACAGACTATATCTGCAAAGAAAATGAGACAGGTCATGGACCGAGAGGGGCTTCCATACGCCAACTGAACCAGGCCCCTCCAGGTCCAAACCATGTGAGGGAACATCTTGGGCCAATGGAAGGACAAGCACTGCTCTCCTGCCCCTCTGGAAGTCCCATAACAGGCTATGACTTTGAGGCCTAGCAAAGGCCGTTTTTAGCTCCCTTTAACCCAGTGCTGGCAGGGGTATGGGTTGATCCCACTAAGCACCAGCAGGCTCTGGAGTTCTCAGCCCAAGGTACCAGGCCGGATACCTCTCCTTAGCCTATTCTCAGCCCACAGTGCCAGGTTGGGTTCCCAGGGACCAGGGTCCTCCCTTTAAACTACAAACTACATATGTGAACGGTGGGGGCCCTTGTGAGTACTCTCCTAGCTATGCTGGTGTTGAGGGTTATGGGTGGACACTGTGGCCTTCAAGCCTCCCACCTGGCCAATGGCCACTTCAGCCAGGCTTCCTGACACTGGCTCCACATGAGTTCAAGCTTCCAAATTGAAACTGGAGTTCAAGGCCATTGTAATCAAAACTGTCTGGTACTGGCATAAGAATAGACATACTGATCAATGGAACAGAACAGAGACCCCAAAAATAAGCCCACACCTTCATGGTCAATTAATATCTAGCAAAGGAGGCAGAACATCTAATGGGCTAAGAACAGATGAGTTGATAAGTGCTGTTGGGAAAATTAAACATGCTAAAAAAAGAAAACCAGACCACCAACTTATACCATGCACAAGAATAAACTCAAAATGGATAAGACTTAAATGTAAATCAGAAAATCGTAAAAAATACTAAAACAAAACATACATAGTAATATTTTAGACATCTCTCAGAGTAATATTGTGCATGATATATCTCCTTGGGCAAGGGAAACAAAGGGAAGAAATAAATAAGTGGCACTACATCAAACTAAAAAGCTTTTGCACAGCAATAGAAATCATCATCAACAGAATCATAAGTAAACCCACTGAATAGTAGAACATATTTACCAATGATATATCTGATAGGGGTTAATTTCCAAAATATATAAAGAATTTATACAACTAAATACCAAGAATACAAACAACCAAATTTAAAAATGGACAAAGGATCTGAATAGACCACTTCTCCAAAAATGACATACAGATGGCCAACATAAATATGAAAAGATGCTTAAGATCACTAATGATCATGGAAATGCAAATTAGACCACAATGAGATATCACCTCACACCTGTCAGAATGCCAATTATCATAAACCAACAAATGACAAGTGCTGGTGAAGATGTGGAGAAAAGGGAACCCTTGTACACTGCTGGTGGGAATGCAGACTGATGCAGCAGCCACTGTGGAAAACAGTATGGAATTACCTCAAAAAAATTAAAAATGGCACCATTTGATCCAGGGATCCCATTTCTGGAATTATATCCTAAGAATCCCAAAACAACAAACAGAAAGAATGTATGCATCTCAATGTTTATGGCAGCATTATTTACAACTAGAGGTCTGGTGCATGAAAATTCATGCACTGGAGTGGGGGTCCCTCAGCCTGGCCTTCCCCCTCTCACAGTCTGGGAGCCCTCAGAGGCAGGAGGTGACCCAGCAATCAGGGGAAGGCGACGCCCCATCACACCTCTGCTGCTGCCACTGCAAGCCTCGGGCAGCCCTGGGTGGCTGGGCAGCCACCATCCAAGGCTTGCCTGTGCCTCAGGCCATCCCAGGGCAGCTGGGGAGTTGAGATGACTGGGCACCACCATCTTGTGTCTGTGGGCGCCACCATCTTTGAGGGCGGGCAGTCAATTAGCATATTCCCTCTTTATTGGCTGTGGGTGCAGCCATCTTTGCAATGGCATGAGGGTCAATTACCATGTTCCTTCTATATTAGATAGGATAGCCAAAATCTGGAAACAGCCCAAGTGCCCATCAGTAGACAAGTCGAGGAAAAAGCTGTAGTACATTTGCACAATGGAATACTACTTGGCTGGGGAAAAAAGAAATTTTACATTTTGTGAAACCAGTACAGACCTAGAGATTATTATGTGTAGTGAAATAAGCAGAGAAAGACAAATACTATATGATCTTACTTAAATGTGGAATTTAATAAACTAAATAAACTGACAAACAAAATAGAAACATGAGACATGGAACAGACTAACAATTTTCAGAAGGAATGGGGGTTGGGGAACTAGATGAAAAAAGGTGAAAGAATCGAGCAAAGTCGAAACCGGTTTGGCTCAGTGGATAGAGCGTCGATCTGCAGACTGGAAGGTCCCAGAAGGAAGGTCAAGAGACACATGAAAACATGCTCAACGTCACTAATTATCCGAGAGATGCAAATCAAAACAACAATGCGGTACCATCTCACACCTGTCAGAATGGCTATCATCAACAAATCAACAAACGACAAGTGTTGGCGAGGATGCGGAGAAAAAGGAACCCTCGTGCACTGCTGGTGGGATTGCAGACTGGTGCAGCCACTGTGGAGGACAGTATGGAGTTTCCTCAAAAAACTGAAAATGGAACTCCCATTTGACCCAGTAATCCCACTCCTGGGAATATATCCGAAGAAACTAGAAACACCAATAAGAAAGGATATATGCACCCCTATGTTCATAGCAGCACAATTCACCATAGCTAAGATTTGGAAACAGCCTAGATGCCCGTCAGCAGATGACTGGATCAGAAAACTGTAGTACATCTACACAATGGAATACTATGCTGCCATAAAAAGGAAGGAATTCTCATCATTTGCAGCAACCTGGATGGAATTGGAGAACATTATGCTAAATGAAATAAGCCAGTCAATGAAAGAAAAATACCACATGATCTCACTCACTTTGGATAATAAAGAACATTATAAACTGATGAACAAAAATATAGATACAGAGACAGTAAAGCATCAAACAGACTGTCAAATTATAGGGGGAAGGTTAGGGAGAGGTGGGGGAGATAAGAAATCAACCGAAGGACTTGTATGCATGCATATAAGCATAACCATGGACACAAAACTCTGGGGGGTGAGGGCATGTATGGGTGTGGAGTGGGGGGGGACAATGGTAAGATATGTACAAATATCATACCTTAATAAAAAAAAAAGTGAAAAAAAGAGTAATATGCAAATAGAACTGCAGAACAACCAACCAACCAATCAAAGCACAATATGCTAATGATATGTTAAGACTGCTCAACTGTTTGCTATGATGTGCACTGACCACCAGGGGGCAGATGCTCCTACCGCTAGATTAGCTTTCTGTTGGGGTCTGGCCAATAGGGACAGAGCAAGATGGGCCAGACACACCCTGGAGCCCTCCCATAGTCCCTCCCCAGCCTGATCATGCACTGATAGGATCCCTCAGCCTGGTCTGCACCCTCTCGCAATCCAGGGCCCCTCAGAGGATGTTGGAGAGCCTGTTTTAGCCAAATCCCACAGGCCACTCCCCTTGGGAGGGCACCAGAGGCAGGGCTCATGGCTGGCAAGGGCTATTGCAGCAGCACAAGCCTCTCTGGATCAGAACTAATTGTGCATGAGCCTGCAGCAGGCACAGTGGTGCTGGGATGAGTGGGAGCAGCAGGTAGGAGATGCAGGCAACGTTGGACTGTGGGTTTTGGCCCAACTCCTGCAGGCCACCCAGAGGGACCCCATCCGTGCACACATTCATGCACTAGGCCTCTAGTGTACACATGTATACTATGTATATATGTATGTATATGTATACATATGCACATGTATATATGTGTGTAGACAGAGTGTCCCAAAAACTGTACACACACTTTGAGTAATTATAAAGGCAGTGTTTATTAAAATACATTTTATTTTTAACATTGAGCTGTTAAAGTGTGTATACAATTTTGACGGACATCATGTGTGTGTGTGTCTGTTTGTGTGTATGTGAACACGGCAACAGTGTGGTGACAGCTAGATGGAATGGGAGTGAGGGGTAAGTGGAAGTGGGCAAAGAGAGTGAAAATGAAGATGGAAAGAGACTTACTTGGAGATATGAGTGCAATGATGTAGGGGACAGATGATGTCTTATTGAGTTGTACTCTTGAAACCTGTATAATTTGGCAAACCAATGTCACCACAATAAATTAAATTTAAAAAAATAAACAAATATAAAATTGCTTCTCAGATGGGCTCAAACAGCCACCAACACATGATTGTGCCACGCCAGCACAGCCAAAGGTTCGGAGAGCGTGAGCGTGAAGGATGAAGAAAGAGACAGACAAGAGAATAGCTGGGTCTAGGTGGGTCTTCTGTGCCTGGCTGAGGCCACAGAACAGATCCAGACTGCAAAGCTGATGCTTTATTTATAGTCAGTGGTAAACAAGGTAATTTACAATGTTCTTGTAAGTTTCACTAGTTTTGGCAGCACTTGCTGCACCTCCTACAGCCCATTAGTTACCCAGGAAAGATCTAGGGAGCAGTCACAAGATCAAGCTTAATTATGCTTAGAGGGCTGTGCCCTCCAAGCTGAGACTTGTTTGTGACTTTGCCAGCAGGTCAGTCCGAGGCTTAACCCTATAACCGCTCCCTACATCTTGCCCTTCTTTTAATTTTAAGCTACTAATAATGGAAGTAAAACTTAAACATCAAGAACAAAGTTCTGACTATTAAAATATTAACCAAACAATGCCAATGCAAAACCCAGACATGGCTATTAACAAAACAATGCCAATGCAACACAATAATAATAGAAAAATCAAACTACAGTAACATTTTCCTACTAAATGAAAGTTTCTTTTACTGATTTACTCAGAGTCCTAGGAATTGGCTGCACAAGAGTTTGCAGAATACTGGCAGGTAACCAATGCTAGCATGGCCAAAAACATGATTGAGGGAGTAGCTTTCACATCTTGCTTTTCTATCATCTCCTGGGCTTCAGTTGTTAACTTCTTCAGCTGACCCCATGTCGGTACTTCAGTCTCTTGCGTAGCCTTCATCATCTTCCTTTTCCACTTTGCTGTCAGTGGGGTAACTCTCAGTCTTTTGAACGATGGGACAAGGAGCTTCTCTGGGTCCATTGTGGTGATGTACGTAACGCTCTGGTACCCAAATTGGCTGTGCTGCTCCTTCTGGAAAGATACAAACACAACCTCTTCCCCACCTCATTACTGGATCTGGTCCAAACCATTGTCCAGTTTGTGCATCCTTCCATCGGGTTAACCCCATGGAGGCTATTGTACAGGAGGTCTGATGCCTTTCGGCTGCTGTATGACCCTCTGCATCGCAATTCAAAAAATTTAAAGTATAAAGAACATGACTGAGTTTGTTTTGAGGTGACACACAACATCCATCTCCCCCTTTCTGTTTTAATAATTGCATTTCAAGAGTACGATTTGCTCTTCTTAGAGGCCAAAACCTTCATAACATTTAAAGTATAGTTATTAATTTTTATTTGATAAGGCTTTCCATGCAACTTCAAGTATATTAGATGTGTTAAATTTAAAAAGATTTCATTTAAGAAGAGAGAATAAATTTCTTGTACTACTCCGGGCCCTTGGAGCTTTCCAAGAATCAGCTCTGTTAAAGCCTTGAAATTTTAACATGGAAAAAACGATCAAACAAATATCTATATATGATTTAAATATTAAAGCTTTTATAATTATCTTAAGATATCAATTAGATTCTAAACTAGTTTTTGCATAGGAAAATTTTGGTTGGGACCACAGAATTAATCCTTTTTTTAAATTAGACCAATAATAAGCAACTTATTTTGAATTTCTAATTATTAGAGAAAACACAACATTTTGTTTTCTCAAAAATAAGTTCTTATACTTTAGGCATTTAATTACCACAACTATATAATTTCTCCCAATTTAATTTGCACTTTGAACTTTTAAAGCTGGCATGTCAGATATATTTAGCATTTCCTAGATTAATAACACTTTATATTTTTAAGAAAAATACAAGACATAACCAATTAATAGATTCAATTTTGTCCTCTAGGTTTTTTATGAGGCAAATTTAAACTTTACTTTTTATTTGCCAGTAGCTCTGGAAAACCAGGTTTGGTTTATTCAAATGTAAATTACCACATTTTTCAAAGATGGTTCCTGACAGGAAGTTAGATTACCTGTCTGCTGGGGGAAGGGCATCTACCCCTTCCTCCATTAACAAAGGGCATAGCCAGCCCTCACCTGGGCTATTTAGATTTTTAATAATTAATACATTATTTATCTATATTTCAACAATTTCTTTGAGATTCCAGAGTCAATTATAATTATTTTAAAGCATTTACTTTGGATAAATTCTATAACAGAGACAAATTTACTTATTTTCTTGAAGGCCTTAAAAG
Organism: Cnephaeus nilssonii; assembly: GCF_951640355.1. Taxonomy (NCBI): domain Eukaryota; kingdom Metazoa; phylum Chordata; class Mammalia; order Chiroptera; family Vespertilionidae; genus Cnephaeus; species Cnephaeus nilssonii. The sequence goes on along the minus strand of NC_137096.1, from coordinate 3,108,220 downwards.
TTAACTTTTTAACAAGGTTCATTAGCATTTTGAAAACTGCTCTTTATTATGTAAATGCTAATCCTGTGGCTGGAATTAGCTTGAATTTCTTTCGAGAAGACTTTTTCACCGTTTTTCTGAGGGGAAAAAAAAAAAAACACAGTTCTGGGTTTTTCATTTTCTATCGCTTTTGCAGAGAGATTCCACCTTAAGACAATCTAAATGTCTGAAATTGGACCATGCACGCATTCTGTCTTACAGCTAGGTTCTCTCCCCACGAGTATAGAAATTCCAGACACATTTCTAAATTTTTAAGACTTTTACATGGTGAAAAAGGAAACTTTAAATTAGCCTACTGAGAGAGTGGGCTTCCATATTGGATCGCCACATGTTTCTTTTCCCCCACATCCTGCTTACTTCGGGGGAAATTTCAGCAACAGATCTGGCCGAATTTCTTTTCATGCTTAATAGATAAAGACATCTTACATTTTTTCTTTCTTTTTCGCTTTCCGAAGTAATAACTAATCACCCAATTTGGCCAAGATTTGCATTTCCCTGCCACATTCCTCCACTCCCCTTCTGGAGTGGGCTCTAGGCAGTCCTGAATCAGGGACCACAGACTGAAAGCAGAGACAGGCATTTCCTCTGGACCTTCAGCTATACAATGATGGCGAAGTTGTTTTCCTACCTTCTCCCATGCCTCTATATTTACCTTTTCTTCCTCAGAAAACCATGGGCAGGTTTTACTCACAAAATCCAAAAAAATCGAAAAGCTGTTCATACCTCACAGAACAGCCCCTTGCTTGGAGCATAGCCTTAAGCATGGATATGCATACATTCTTTCCCTGCAATCCTGAATTTCCCATGTTTTACACCTAGCTAGTACTAACTGAGCTCCTTACCTTCCTTTTTGCTTTCTGCACATACTTCACTGGAGCTTCCTTTCACCTGACAATTGCAGTTCCCTCACACTCAGGCCCGCATTGAGTGCCACTTGGGCCAAACTCAGCACCACGTTGGGCACCACTTGTGCTGCACCAGCACAGGCAAGGGTTCAGAGAGCATGAGGGAGGGCGGTGAAGGAGAAAGAGACAAACAAGAGAATAAGCTGGGTCTAGGTGGATCTTCTGTGACTGGCTGAGGCCACAGAACAGATCCAGACTGCAAAGCTGATGCTTTATTTATAGTCAGGGGTAAACAAGGAAATTTATAATGTTCTTGTAAGTTTCACTAGTTTTGGCAGCACTTGCTGCACCTCCTACAGCCCATTAGCTACCCAGAAAATATCTAGGGAGCAGTCCCAAGATCAAGCTTAATTATGTTTAGAGGGCTGTGCCCTCCAAGCTGGGATTTGTTTGTGACTTTGCCAGCAGGTCAGTCTGAGGCTTAACCCTATAACAGCTCCCTACAGATGATACAGGCAAACCAAACCAGAATCCATATCATATGAAGGGTCTTCTAGGTGCCTGCAAATGCACTAACCAGGCAAGAGAAACGAAGCCAGTAAGATCCCATGGTTTCCTCCAGAAATAGAATTAACACACCTAAAATGAAAGCAAAACTCCTTTTTATTCCTCCCAGATGATGCACTCCTCTCAATTTTGTCCTTTCTCTTCTGCTAGGCCCTGCACCACCTCAAATTGAAAAGTGGAGATATTTTTTCTTTTTCTCACCATCATCCATCTACTAAAGGTCCAAGAACTCAAAATCTCTCAGATCTCTGCCATTATGTTTAACATATAATTTATCCCCAACTCTCTCTCTCTCTCTCTCTCTCTCTCTCTCTCTCTCACTCTATATATATATATATATATATATATAGATATAGATATAGATATAGATATAGATATAGATATATATAGATAGATAGATATAGATAGATATAGATAGATATAGATAGATATAGATAGATATAGATAGATATAGATAGATATAGATAGATATAGATAGATAGATAGATAGATATATAGATATATATAGATATATATAGATATATATTAAAGAGGTAATATGCAAATTGACCATCACTCCAACACACAAGATGGCTGCCCCCATGTGGTCAAAGATGGCTGCCCCCATGTGAACACAAGATGGCCACCAAAAGATGGCCAGCAGGGGAGAGCAGTTGGGAGGAACCAGGCCTGTAAGGTAGGGCAGTTGGGGGGGATCAGGCCTGCAGGGAAGGGCAGTTAGGGGTGAACGGGCCAGCAGAGGAGGGCAGTTGGGGACGACCAGGCTTGCAGGGGAGTATAGTTAGGGGGGACCGGGCCTGCAAGGGAGGGCAGTTAGGGGCAACCAGGCCTGCAGGGGAGGGCAGTTAGGGGTGACCGAGCCAGCAGGGGAGGGCAGTTGGGGGCGACCAGGCCAGCAGGGGAGGACAGTTAGGGGCAATTGGGCTGGCATGGGAGCAGTAAGGCATCGATCAGGCTGGCAGACAGAGGCGGTTAGGTGCAATTAGGCAGGCAGGCGAGCGGTGGGAGCCAGCAGTCCCAGATTGTGAGAGGGATGTCTGACAGCCTGTTTAGGCTCGATCCCGATGGGATCAGGCCTAAACGGGCAGTCAGACATTCCTTGAGGGATCCCAGATTGGAGAGGGTGCAGGCTGGGCTGAGGGACACCTCCTCTCCCGCGTGAATGAATTTCATGCACCAGGCCTCTAGTATGTATGTATATATGTATATGTATATGTATATATATATGTATCACCTGTAATAGAAGAGTAATATGCAAATTAACCATCACTCCGAACACAAGCCACAACCACCGGCCACGCCACAATCTGAGCCACGCCCAGCAGCCAATCAGGGCGAGTATGCAAATTAACCCCAAACAAGATGGCGAGGCCCTTAGGGGCCAGGTGGTTGGGAGACACAAACCCTAGGGAGGCTGGCACCCAGCAGCCTCCAGGTCAGAGACACAAAAGCTCAGGGGACCGCCACCCAGCAGCCCCCAGTCAGAAACACAAACCCTCAGGGGACCTGCACCCAGCAGAACCCAGATCAGAGACACAAACCCTCAGGGGACCGGCACCCAGCAGCTGCCAGGTCAGAGACACAAACCCTCAGGGGACCGGCACCCAGCAGCCCCCGGATAAGAGACAAAAATCCTCAGTGGACCTGAACCCAGCAGCCCCCAGGTCAGAGACACAAACCCTCAGGGAACCGGCACCGAACAGCCCCCTGATCAGAGACACAAACCCGCAGGGAGTCGGGCACCCAGCAGCCCCCAGGTCAGAGACACAAACCCTCAGGGGACCGGCACCGAACAGCCCCCTGATCAGAGACACAAACCCGCAGGGAGTCGGGCACCCAGCAGCCCCCAGGTCAGAGACACAAACCCTCAGGGGAACGGCACACAGCAGCCCCCAGGTCAGAAACACAAACCCTCAGAGGACCGGCACCCAGCAGCCCCCGGATCAGAGACACAAACCCTCAGGGAGGCGGGCACCCAGCAGCCCCTGGGTAAGAGACATAAACCCTCAGGGGTCGGCACTCAGCAGCCCCCAGGTCAGAGAAACAAACCCGCAGAAGTAGGGCACCCAGCAGCCTCCTGATCAGAGACACAAACCCTCAGGGGACCGGCACCCAGCAGCACCAGGGTCAGAGATACAAACCCTCAGGGGACCGGCACCCAGCAGCCCCAAGGACGGAGACACAAACCCTCAGGGGACCGGCACCCTTCAGCCTCCAGATTAGAGACACAAACCCTCAGGGGACCGGCACCCAGCAGACCCCAGGTCAGTGACACAAACCCTCAGGAGACCGGCACCCAACAACCCCGGAACAGAGACACAAACCCTCAGGGGACAGGCACCCAGCAGCCTCGGGTCAGGACACAAACCCTCAGGGGAAGAGCACCCAGAACCCCTCGGATGAGAGACAAAAACCCTTAAGGGACCGGCACCCAGCAACCCCCAGGTCAGAGACACAAAAGCTCAAGGGACCGCCACCCAGCAGCCCCCAGTCAGAGACACAAACACTTAGGGGACCGGCAGCCAGCAGCCCCCAGATCAGAGGCACAAACCCTCAGGGGACCGGCACACAGCAGCCCCCGGATAAGAGACAAAAATCCTCAGGGGACCTGCACCTAGCAGCACCCAGGTCAGAGACAGAAACCCGCAGGGCGGTGGGCACCCAGCAGCCCCCAGGTCACAGACACAAACCCTCAGGGGACCGGCACCCAGCAGCCCCCAGGTCAGAGACACAAACCAGCAGGGAGGCGGACACCCAGCAGCCCCCAGGTCAGAGACACAAACCCTCAGGGGACCGGCACCCGGCAGCCCCCGGGTCAGAGACACAAACCCGCAGGGAGGCGAGCACCCAGCAGCCCCAGGGTCAGAGACACAAACGCTCAGGGACCGGCACCCAGCAGCCCCCAGGTCAGAGACAAAAACCCTCAGGGGACCGGCACCCAGCAGTCCCCAGGTCAGTGACACAAACCCGCAGGGAGGCGGGCACCCAGCAGCCCCCGGGTAAGAGACATAATCCCTCAGGGGACCGGCACCCAGCAACCCCCAGGTGAGAGACACAAACCCGCTGGGAGGCGTACACCCAGGAGCCCCCTGATCAGAGACAATAACCCTCAGGGGACCTGCACCAGGCAGTGCCCAGGTCAGAGACACAAACCCTCATAGGACCGGCACCCAGCAACGCCCGGATCAGAGAAACAAACAATCCGGGGACCGGCACACAGCAGCCCCCAGGGTGGAGACACGAAACCTCAGGGGACCAGCACCTAGCAGCCCCAGGTCAGAGACACAAACCCGCAGAAGTAGGGCACCCAGCAGCCTCCTGATCAGAGACACAAACCCTCAGGGGACCGGCACCCAGCAGCACCAGGGTCAGAGATACAAACCCTCAGGGGACCGGCACCCAGCAGCCCCCAGGACTGAGACACAATCCCTCAGGGGACCGGCACCCAGCAGCCCCTAGGTCAGAGAGACAAACCCTCAGGGGACCGGCACCCAGCAGGCTCCAGGTTAGAGACCCAAACCCTCAGGGGACCGGCACCCAGCAGCCCCCAGATCAGAGACACAAACCCTCAGGGAACCGGCACCCAGCAGCCCCCAGGTCAGAGACACAAACCCTCAGGGAGTAGGGCACCCAGCAGCCTCCTGATCAGAGACACAAACCCTCAGGGGACCGGCACCCAACAGCCCCCAGGTCAGAGACACAAACCCGCAGGAGACCGGCACCCAGCAGCCCACAGGTCAAAGACACAAAACTTCAGGGGACGGGCACCCAGCAGCCCCCAAGTCGGAGACACAAACCCTCAGGGGAACGGCACCCAGCAGCCGCCAGGTCAGAAACACAAACCCTCATGGGACCGGCACCCAGCAGCCCCCGGATCAGAGACACAAACCCTCAGGGAGGCGGGCACCCAGCAGCCCCGGGTAAGAGACATAAACCCTCAGGGGACCGGCACCCAGCAGCCCCCAAGTCAGAGACACAAACCCGCAGGGGACCGGCACCCAGGAGCCCCCTGATCAGAGAAACAAACCCTCCGGGGAACGGCACACAGCAGCCCCCAGGTTGGAGACACGAAACCTCAGGGGACCAGCACCTAGCAGCCCCCAGGTCAGAGACACAAACCCGCAGAAGTAGGGCACCCAGCAGCCTCCTGATCAGAGACAAAAACCATCAGAGGACCGGCACCCAGCAACACCAGGGTCAGAGATACAAACCCTCTGGGGACCGGCACCCAGCAGCATTAGGGTCAGAGACACAAACCCTCAGGGGACCGGCACCCAGCAGCACCAGGGTCAGAGATACAAACACTCAGGGGACCGGCACCCAGCAGCCCCAAGGACGGAGACACAAACCCTCAGGGGACCGGCACCCTGCAGCCTCCAGATTAGAGACACAAACCCTCAGGGGACCGGCACCCAGCAGACCCCAGGTCAGTGACACAAACCCTCAGGAGACCGGCACCCAGCAACCCCGGAACAGAGACACAAACCCTCAGGGGACAGGCACCCAGCAGCCTCGGGTCAGGACACAAACCCTCAGGGGAAGAGCACCCAGAAGCCCTCGGATGAGAGACAAAAACCCTTAAGGGACCGGCACCCAGCAACCCCCAGGTCAGAGACACAAAAGCTCAAGGGACCGCCACCCAGCAGCCCCCAGTCAGAGACACAAACCCTCAGGGGACTTGCACACAGCAGCCCCCGGATCAGAGACACAAACCCTCAGGGGACCGGCACCCAGCAGCTGCCAGGTCAGAGACACAAACACTTAGGGGACCGGCAGCCAACAGCCCCCAGATCAGAGACACAAACCCTCAGGAGACCGGCACACAGCAGCCCCCGGATAAGAGACAAAAATCCTCAGGGCACCTGCACCTAGCAGCACCCAGGTCAGAGATAGAAACCCGCAGGGCAGTGGGCACCCAGCAGCCCCCAGGTCACAGACACAAACCCTCAGGGGACCGGCACCCAGCAGCCCCCAGGTCAGAGACACAAACCCGCAGGGAGGCGTACACCCAGGAGCCCCCTGATCAGAGACAATAACCCTCAGGGGACCTGCACCCAGCAGTGCCCAGGTCAGAGACATAAACCCGCAGGAACCGGGCACCCAGCAGCCCCCGGGTCAGAGACACAAACCCTCAGGGGACCGGCACCCAGCAGCCGCCAGATCGGAGACACAAACTCTCAGGGGACCGGCACCCAGCTGCCCCCGATTGGAGACACAAACACTCAGGAGACCGGCACAAAGCAGCCCCCCGGAACAGAGACACAAACCCTCAGGGGACGGGCACCCAGTAGCCCCCCGGATCAGAGACACAAACCCTCAGAGGACCAGCACCCAACAGCCCACAGTTCTGAGACACAAAACCTAAGGGGACCATCACCCAGCAGCCCCCGAGATCAGAAACAAAAACCCTCAGGTGTCCGGCACCCAGCAGCCCACAGGTCGAAGACAAAAAACCTCATAGGACCGGCAACCAGCAGTACCCAGTTCGGAGACACAAAACCTCAGGGAATCGGCACCCAGCAGCCCACAGGTCGGAGACACAAACCATCAGGGGACCGGCACCCAGCAGGCCCCGGATGAAAGACACAAACCGTCAGGGACTGGCACCCAGCAGCCCCCCAGGTCAGAGACACAACCCCTCAGGGGACCGGCACACAAGAGCCCCCAAGTCGGAGACACATCCTCAGGAGACCGGCACCCAGCAGCCCCCGAATCAGAGACACAAACCCTCAGTGGACCGGCACCCAGTAGCCCACAGGTCAGAGAAACCAACCCTCAGAGGACCGACAACCAGCAGCCTCCTGATCAGATAAACAAACCCTCAGGGAAGCGGGCACCCAGCAGCCCCCAGGTCGGAGACACAAACCGTCAGGGGACCGGCCCCCAGCAGCCCCCCGGATCAGAGACACAAACCCGCAGGGAGGCGGGCAACCAGCAGCCCCCTGATCGGGGAAACAAACCCTCAGGGGACCGGCACCCAGAAGCCCTCGGATGAGAGACAAAAACCCTTAGGGGACCTGCACCCAGTAGCCTCCAGGTCAGAGACAAAAAGCTCAGGGGACCGCCACCCAGCAGCTCCCAGTCAGAAACACAAACCCTCAGGGGACCTGCACCCAGCAGCCCCCGGATAAGAGACAAAAATCCTCAGGGGACCAGAACCCAGCAGCCCACAGGTCAGAGACAGAAACCCGCAGGGCGGTAGGCACACAGCAGCCCCCAGATCGGAGACACAAACCCTCAGGGGACCGGCACCCAGCAGCCCGCTGATCAGAGACACAAACCCGCAGGGAGTCGGGCACCCAGCAGCCCCCAGGTCAGAGACACAAACCTTCAGGGAACCGGCACCCAGCAGCCCACAGGTCAAAGACACAAAACCTCAGGGGACCGGCACCCAGCATCCCCCAGGTCAGAGACATAAACCCGCAGGGGACCGGCACCCAGCAGCCCCCAGGAGAGAGACACAAACCCGCAGGGGACCGGCACCCAGCAGCCCCCTGATCAGAGAAACAAACCCTCCGGGGACCGGCACACACCAGCCCACAGGTCGGAAACACAAACCCTCAGGGGACCGGCACCCAGCAGCCCCCAGGTCAGAGACACAAACCCTCAGGGGACCGGCACCCAGCAGCAGCAGGGTCAGAGAAACAAACCCTCAGGGGACTGGCACCCAGCAGCCCCAGGACGAAGACACAAACCCACAGGGGACCGGCACCCAGCAGCCCCCAGGTCAGAGACAAAAACCCTCAGGGGACCAGCACCCAGCAGCCTCCATGTTAGAGACACAAACCCTCAGGGGACCGGCACCCAGCAGCCTCGGGTCAGGACACAAACCCTCAGGGGAAGAGCACCCAGAACCCCTCGGATGAGAGACAAAAACCCTTAAGGGACCGGCACCCAGCAACCCCCAGGTCAGAGACACAAAAGCTCAAGGGACCGCCACCCAGCAGCCCCCAGTCAGAGACACAAACACTTAGGGGACCGGCAGCCAGCAGCCCCCAGATCAGAGGCACAAACCCTCAGGGGACCGGCACACAGCAGCCCCCGGATAAGAGACAAAAATCCTCAGGGGACCTGCACCTAGCAGCACCCAGGTCAGAGACAGAAACCCGCAGGGCGGTGGGCACCCAGCAGCCCCCAGGTCACAGACACAAACCCTCAGGGGACCGGCACCCAGCAGCCCCCAGGTCAGAGACACAAACCAGCAGGGAGGCGGACACCCAGCAGCCCCCAGGTCAGAGACACAAACCCTCAGGGGACCGGCACCCGGCAGCCCCCGGGTCAGAGACACAAACCCGCAGGGAGGCGAGCACCCAGCAGCCCCAGGGTCAGAGACACAAACGCTCAGGGACCGGCACCCAGCAGCCCCCAGGTCAGAGACAAAAACCCTCAGGGGACCGGCACCCAGCAGTCCCCAGGTCAGTGACACAAACCCGCAGGGAGGCGGGCACCCAGCAGCCCCCGGGTAAGAGACATAATCCCTCAGGGGACCGGCACCCAGCAACCCCCAGGTGAGAGACACAAACCCGCTGGGAGGCGTACACCCAGGAGCCCCCTGATCAGAGACAATAACCCTCAGGGGACCTGCACCAGGCAGTGCCCAGGTCAGAGACACAAACCCTCATAGGACCGGCACCCAGCAACGCCCGGATCAGAGAAACAAACAATCCGGGGACCGGCACACAGCAGCCCCCAGGGTGGAGACACGAAACCTCAGGGGACCAGCACCTAGCAGCCCCAGGTCAGAGACACAAACCCGCAGAAGTAGGGCACCCAGCAGCCTCCTGATCAGAGACACAAACCCTCAGGGGACCGGCACCCAGCAGCACCAGGGTCAGAGATACAAACCCTCAGGGGACCGGCACCCAGCAGCCCCCAGGACTGAGACACAATCCCTCAGGGGACCGGCACCCAGCAGCCCCTAGGTCAGAGAGACAAACCCTCAGGGGACCGGCACCCAGCAGGCTCCAGGTTAGAGACCCAAACCCTCAGGGGACCGGCACCCAGCAGCCCCCAGATCAGAGACACAAACCCTCAGGGAACCGGCACCCAGCAGCCCCCAGGTCAGAGACACAAACCCTCAGGGAGTAGGGCACCCAGCAGCCTCCTGATCAGAGACACAAACCCTCAGGGGACCGGCACCCAACAGCCCCCAGGTCAGAGACACAAACCCGCAGGAGACCGGCACCCAGCAGCCCACAGGTCAAAGACACAAAACTTCAGGGGACGGGCACCCAGCAGCCCCCAAGTCGGAGACACAAACCCTCAGGGGAACGGCACCCAGCAGCCGCCAGGTCAGAAACACAAACCCTCATGGGACCGGCACCCAGCAGCCCCCGGATCAGAGACACAAACCCTCAGGGAGGCGGGCACCCAGCAGCCCCGGGTAAGAGACATAAACCCTCAGGGGACCGGCACCCAGCAGCCCCCAAGTCAGAGACACAAACCCGCAGGGGACCGGCACCCAGGAGCCCCCTGATCAGAGAAACAAACCCTCCGGGGAACGGCACACAGCAGCCCCCAGGTTGGAGACACGAAACCTCAGGGGACCAGCACCTAGCAGCCCCCAGGTCAGAGACACAAACCCGCAGAAGTAGGGCACCCAGCAGCCTCCTGATCAGAGACAAAAACCATCAGAGGACCGGCACCCAGCAACACCAGGGTCAGAGATACAAACCCTCTGGGGACCGGCACCCAGCAGCATTAGGGTCAGAGACACAAACCCTCAGGGGACCGGCACCCAGCAGCACCAGGGTCAGAGATACAAACACTCAGGGGACCGGCACCCAGCAGCCCCAAGGACGGAGACACAAACCCTCAGGGGACCGGCACCCTGCAGCCTCCAGATTAGAGACACAAACCCTCAGGGGACCGGCACCCAGCAGACCCCAGGTCAGTGACACAAACCCTCAGGAGACCGGCACCCAGCAACCCCGGAACAGAGACACAAACCCTCAGGGGACAGGCACCCAGCAGCCTCGGGTCAGGACACAAACCCTCAGGGGAAGAGCACCCAGAAGCCCTCGGATGAGAGACAAAAACCCTTAAGGGACCGGCACCCAGCAACCCCCAGCTCAGAGACACAAAAGCTCAAGGGACCGCCACCCAGCAGCCCCCAGTCAGAGACACAAACCCTCAGGGGACTTGCACACAGCAGCCCCCGGATCAGAGACACAAACCCTCAGGGGACCGGCACCCAGCAGCTGCCAGGTCAGAGACACAAACACTTAGGGGACCGGCAGCCAACAGCCCCCAGATCAGAGACACAAACCCTCAGGAGACCGGCACACAGCAGCCCCCGGATAAGAGACAAAAATCCTCAGGGCACCTGCACCTAGCAGCACCCAGGTCAGAGATAGAAACCCGCAGGGCAGTGGGCACCCAGCAGCCCCCAGGTCACAGACACAAACCCTCAGGGGACCGGCACCCAGCAGCCCCCAGGTCAGAGACACAAACCCGCAGGGAGGCGTACACCCAGGAGCCCCCTGATCAGAGACAATAACCCTCAGGGGACCTGCACCCAGCAGTGCCCAGGTCAGAGACATAAACCCGCAGGAACCGGGCACCCAGCAGCCCCCGGGTCAGAGACACAAACCCTCAGGGGACCGGCACCCAGCAGCCGCCAGATCGGAGACACAAACTCTCAGGGGACCGGCACCCAGCTGCCCCCGATTGGAGACACAAACACTCAGGAGACCGGCACAAAGCAGCCCCCCGGAACAGAGACACAAACCCTCAGGGGACGGGCACCCAGTAGCCCCCCGGATCAGAGACACAAACCCTCAGAGGACCAGCACCCAACAGCCCACAGTTCTGAGACACAAAACCTAAGGGGACCATCACCCAGCAGCCCCCGAGATCAGAAACAAAAACCCTCAGGTGTCCGGCACCCAGCAGCCCACAGGTCGAAGACAAAAAACCTCATAGGACCGGCAACCAGCAGTACCCAGTTCGGAGACACAAAACCTCAGGGAATCGGCACCCAGCAGCCCACAGGTCGGAGACACAAACCATCAGGGGACCGGCACCCAGCAGGCCCCGGATGAAAGACACAAACCGTCAGGGACTGGCACCCAGCAGCCCCCCAGGTCAGAGACACAACCCCTCAGGGGACCGGCACACAAGAGCCCCCAAGTCGGAGACACATCCTCAGGAGACCGGCACCCAGCAGCCCCCGAATCAGAGACACAAACCCTCAGTGGACCGGCACCCAGTAGCCCACAGGTCAGAGAAACCAACCCTCAGAGGACCGACAACCAGCAGCCTCCTGATCAGATAAACAAACCCTCAGGGAAGCGGGCACCCAGCAGCCCCCAGGTCGGAGACACAAACCGTCAGGGGACCGGCCCCCAGCAGCCCCCCGGATCAGAGACACAAACCCGCAGGGAGGCGGGCAACCAGCAGCCCCCTGATCGGGGAAACAAACCCTCAGGGGACCGGCACCCAGAAGCCCTCGGATGAGAGACAAAAACCCTTAGGGGACCTGCACCCAGTAGCCTCCAGGTCAGAGACAAAAAGCTCAGGGGACCGCCACCCAGCAGCTCCCAGTCAGAAACACAAACCCTCAGGGGACCTGCACCCAGCAGCCCCCGGATAAGAGACAAAAATCCTCAGGGGACCAGAACCCAGCAGCCCACAGGTCAGAGACAGAAACCCGCAGGGCGGTAGGCACACAGCAGCCCCCAGATCGGAGACACAAACCCTCAGGGGACCGGCACCCAGCAGCCCGCTGATCAGAGACACAAACCCGCAGGGAGTCGGGCACCCAGCAGCCCCCAGGTCAGAGACACAAACCTTCAGGGAACCGGCACCCAGCAGCCCACAGGTCAAAGACACAAAACCTCAGGGGACCGGCACCCAGCATCCCCCAGGTCAGAGACATAAACCCGCAGGGGACCGGCACCCAGCAGCCCCCAGGAGAGAGACACAAACCCGCAGGGGACCGGCACCCAGCAGCCCCCTGATCAGAGAAACAAACCCTCCGGGGACCGGCACACACCAGCCCACAGGTCGGAAACACAAACCCTCAGGGGACCGGCACCCAGCAGCCCCCAGGTCAGAGACACAAACCCTCAGGGGACCGGCACCCAGCAGCAGCAGGGTCAGAGAAACAAACCCTCAGGGGACTGGCACCCAGCAGCCCCAGGACGAAGACACAAACCCACAGGGGACCGGCACCCAGCAGCCCCCAGGTCAGAGACAAAAACCCTCAGGGGACCAGCACCCAGCAGCCTCCATGTTAGAGACACAAACCCTCAGGGGACCGGCACCCAGCAGCCCCCAGATCAGAGACACAAACCCTCAGGGAACCGGCACCCAGCAGACCGCAGGTCAGAGACACAAACCCTCATAGGACCGGCACCCAGGAACGCCCGGATCAGAGAAACAAACAATCCGGGGACCGGAATACAGCAGCCCCCAGGTTGGAGACACGAAACCTCAGGGGACCAGCACCTAGCAGCCCCAGGTCAGAGACACAAACCCGCAGAAGTAGGGCACCCAGCAGCCTCCTGATCAGAGACACAAACCCTCAGGGGACTGGCACCCAGCAGCACCAGGGTCAGAGAAACAAACACTCAGGGGACCGGAACCCAGCAGACCCCAGGACTGAGACACAATCCCTCAGGGGACCGGCACCCAGCAGCCCCTAGGTCAGAGACACAAACCCTCAGGGGACCGGCACCCAGCAGGCTCCAGGTTAGAGACACAAACCCTCAGGGGACCGGCACCAAGCAGACCCCAGGTCAGAGACCCAAACCCTCAGGGGACCGGCACCCAGCAGCCCCCAGATGAGAGACACAAACCCTCAGGGAACCGGCACCCAGCAGCCCCCAGGTCAGAGACACAAACCCTCAGGGAGTAGGGCACCCAGCAGCCTCCTGATCAGAGACACAAACCCTCAGGGGACCGGCACCCAACAGCCCCCAGGAAGGAGACACAAACCCTCAGGGGACCGGCACCCAGCAGCCCCCGGATAAGAGACAAAAATCCTCAGGGGACCTGAACCCAGCAGCCCACAGGTCAGAGACAGAAACCCGCAGGGCGGTAGGCACCCAGCAGCCCCCAGATCGGAGACACAAACCCTCAGGGGACCGGCACCAAGCAGCCCCCTGATCAGAGACACAAACCCGCAGGGAGTCGGGCACCCAGCAGCACCCAGGTCGGAGACACAAACCTTCAGGGGACCGGCACCCAGCAGCCCCCAGGTCAGAGACACAAACCCTCAGGAGACCGGCACCCAGCAGCCCCCAGGTCAGAGACACAAACCCTCATAGGACCGGCACCCAGCAACGCCCGGATCAGAGAAACAAACAATCCGGGGACCGGCACACAGCAGCCCCCAGGGTGGAGACACGAAACCTCAGGGGACCAGCACCTAGCAGCCCCAGGTCAGAGACACAAACCCGCAGAAGTAGGGCACCCAGCAGCCTCCTGATCAGAGACACAAATCCTCAGGGGACCGGCACCCAGCAGCACCAGGGTCAGAGATACAAACCCTCAGGGGACCGGCACCCAGCAGCCCCCAGGACTGAGACACAATCCCTCAGGGGACCGGCACCCAGCAGCCCCTAGGTCAGAGAGACAAACCCTCAGGGGACCGGCACCCAGCAGGCTCCAGGTTAGAGACCCAAACCCTCAGGGGACCGGCACCCAGCAGCCCCCAGATCAGAGACACAAACCCTCAGGGAACCGGCACCCAGCAGCCCCCAGGTCAGAGACACAAACCCTCAGGGAGTAGGGCACCCAGCAGCCTCCTGATCAGAGACACAAACCCTCAGGGGACCGGCACCCAACAGCCCCCAGGTCAGAGACACAAACCCGCAGGAGACCGGCACCCAGCAGCCCACAGGTCAAAGACACAAAACTTCAGGGGACGGGCACCCAGCAGCCCCCAAGTCGGAGACACAAACCCTCAGGGGAACGGCACCCAGCAGCCGCCAGGTCAGAAACACAAACCCTCATGGGACCGGCACCCAGCAGCCCCCGGATCAGAGACACAAACCCTCAGGGAGGCGGGCACCCAGCAGCCCCGGGTAAGAGACATAAACCCTCAGGGGACCGGCACCCAGCAGCCCCCAGGTCAGAGACACAAACCCGCATGGGACTGGCACCCAGGAGCCCCCTGATCAGAGAAACAAACCCTCCGGGGACCGGCACACAGCAGCCCCCAGGTCGGAGACACAAACTCTCAGGGGACTGGCACCCAGCAGCCCCCAGGTCAGAGACACAAACCCTCAGAGGACCGGCACCCAGCAGCACCAGGGTCAGAGATACAAACCCTCAGGGGACCGGCACCCAGCAGCATTAGGGTCAGAGACACAAACCCTCAGGGGACCGGCACCCAGCAGCACCAGGGTCAGAGATACAAACCCTCAGGGGACCGACACCCAGCAGCCCCAAGGACGGAGACACAAACCCTCAGGGGACCGGCACCCTGCAGCCTCCAGATTAGAGACACAAACCCTCAGGGGACCGGCACCCAGCAGACCCAAGGTCAGTGACACAAACCCTCAGGAGACCGGCACCCAGCAGCCCACAGGTCAAAGACACAAAACCTCAGGGGACGGGCACCCAGCAGCCCCCAAGTCGGAGACACAAACCCTCAGGGGAACGGCAACCAGCAGCCCCCGGATCAGAGACACAAACCCTCAGGGAGGCAGGCACCCAGCAGCCCCGGGTAAGAGACATAAACCCTCAGGGGACCGGCACCCAGCAGCCCCCAGGTCAGAGACATAAACCCTCAGGGGACCGGCACCCAGCAGCCCCCAGGAGAGAGACACAAACCCGCAGGGGACCGGCACCCAGCAGCCCCCTGATCAGAGAAACAAACCCTCCGGGGAACGGCACACACCAACCCCCAGGTCGGAAACACAAAACCTCAGAGGACCAGCACCCAGCAGCCCCCAGGTCAGAGACACAAACCCGCAGAAGTAGGGCACCCAGCAGCCTCCTGATCAGAGACAGAAACCCTCAGGGGACCGGCACCCAGCAGCACCAGGGTCAGAGAAACAAACCCTCAGGGGACTGGCACCCAGCAGCCCCAGTACGAAGACACAAACCCACAGGGGACCGGCACCCAGCAGCCCCCAGGTCAGAGACAAAAACCCTCAGGGAACCGGCACCCAGCAGACCGCAGGTCAGAGACACAAACCCTCATAGGACCGGCACCCAGGAACGCCCGGATCAGAGAAACAAACAATCCGGGGACCGGCACACAGCAGCCCCCAGGTTGGAGACACGAAACCTCAGGGGACCAGCACCTAGCAGCCCCAGGTCATAGACACAAACCCGCAGAAGTAGGGCACCCAGCAGCCTCCTGATCAGAGACACAAACCCTCTGGGGACCGGCACCCAGCAGCACCAGGGTCAGAGACACAAACCCTCAGAGGACCGACACCCAGCAGCCCCCAGGACTGAGACACAAACCCGCAGGGAGGCGGGCACCCAGCAGCCCCCGGGTAAGAGACATAAACCCTCAGGGGATCGGCCCCCAGCAGCCCCTGGGTAAGAGACATAAACCCTCAGGGGATCGGCCCCCAGCAGCCCCCGGGTAAGAGACATAAACCCTCAGGGGACCGGCACCCAGCAGCCGCCAGGTCAGAGACACAAACCCGCAGGGAGTCGGGCACCCAGCAGCCACCAGGTCGGACACACAAACCTTCAGGGGACCGGCACCCAGCAGCCCCCAGGTCAGAGACACAAACCCTCAGGGGAGCGGTACCCAGCAGCCCCCAGGTCAGAGACACTAACCCTCAGGGAGGCGGGCACCCAGCAGCCCCCGGGTAAGAGACATAAACACTCAGGGGTCGGCACCCAGCAGCCCCCAGGTCAGAGAAACAAACCCGCAAAAGTAGGGCACCCAGCAGCCTCCTGATCAGAGACACAAACCCTCAAGGGACCGGCACCCAGCAGCACCAGGGTCAGAGACACAAACCCTCAGGGGACCGGCACCCAGCAGCACCAGGGTCAGAGATACAAACCCTCAGGGGACCGGCACCCAGCAGCCCCCAGGACGGAGACACAAACCCTCAGGGGACCGGCACCCTGCAGCCTCCAGATTAGAGACACAAACCCTCAGGGGACCGGCACCCAGCAGACCCCAGGTCAGAGACACAAACCCTCAGGAGACCGGCACCCAGCAGCTGCCAGGTCAGAGACACAAACCCTCAGGGGACTGGCACCCAGCAGCCCCCGGATCAGAGACACAAACCCTCAGGGGACCGGCACCCAGCAGCTGCCAGGTCAGAGACACAAACCCTCAGGGGACCTGCACCTAGCAGCACCCAGGTCAGATACAGAAACCCGCAGGGCGGTAGGCACCCAGCAGCCCCCAGATCGGAGACACAAACCCGCAGGAGACCGGCACCCAGCAGCCGACAGGTCAAAAACACAAAACCTCAGGGGACGGGCACCCAGCAGCCCCCAAGTCGGAGACAAAAACCCTCAGGGGAACGGCACCCAGGAGCCCCCCGGATCAGAGACACAAACCCTCAGGGAGGCGGGAACCCAGCAGCCCCGGGTAAGAGACATAAACCTCAGGGGACCGGCACCCAGCAGCCCCCAGGTCAGAGACACAAACCCGCAGGAGACCGGCACCCAGCAGCCCACAGGTCAAAGACACAAAACCTCAGGGGACGGGCACCCAGCAGCCCCCAAGTCGGAGACACAAACCCTCAGGGGAACAGCACTCAGCAGCCCCCGGATCAGAGACACAAACCCTCAGGGAGGCGGGCAACTAGCAGCCCCGGGTAAGAGATATAAACCCTCAGAGGACCGGCACCCAGCAGCCCCCAGGTCAGAGACACAAACCCGCAGGGGACTGGCACCCAGCAGCCCCCTGATCAGAGAAACAAACCCTCCGGGGACCGGCACCCAGCAGCCCCAGGGTCGGAGACACAAAACCTCAGGGGACCTGCACCCAGCAGTCCGCAGGTCGGAGACACAAACCCTTAGAGGACCGGCACCCAGCAGCCCACAGTTCAGAGACACAAACCCTCAGAGGACCCACAACCAGCAGCCCCAAGATCAGATACACAAACCCTCAGGGGACCGGCACCCAGCAGCCCCCGGATAAGAGACAAAAATCCTCAGTGGACCTGAACCCAGCAGACCCCAGGTCAGAGACACAAACCCTCAGGGAACCGGCACCGAGCAGCCCCCTGATCAGAGACACAAACCCGCAGGGAGTCGGGCACCCAGCAGCCCCCAGGTCAGAGACACAAACCCTCAGGGGACTGGCACCCAGCAGCCCCCAGGTCAGACACACAAACCTTCAGGGGACCGGCACCCAGCAGCCCCCAGGTCAGAGACACAAACCCTCAGGGGAGCGGTACCCAGCAGCCCCCAGGTCAGAGACACTAACCCTCAGGGAGGCGGGCACCCAGCAACCCCCGGGTAAGAGACATAAACACTCAGGGGTCGGCACCCAGCAGCCCCCAGGTCAGAGAAACAAACCCGCAAAAGTAGGGCACCCAGCAGCCTCCTGATCAGAGACACAAACCCTCAAGGGACCGGCACCCAGCAGCACCAGGGTCAGAGACACAAACCCTCAGGGGACCGGCACCCAGCAGCACCAGGGTCAGAGATACAAACCCTCAGGGGACCGGCACCCAGCAGCCCCCAGGACGGAGACACAAACCCTCAGGGGACCGGCACCCTGCAGCCTCCAGATTAGAGACACAAACCCTCAGGGGACCGGCACCCAGCAGACCCCAGGTCAGAGACACAAACCCTCAGGAGACCGGCAACCAGCAACCCCCGGAACAGAGACACAAACCCTCAGGGGACTTGCACCCAGCAGCCCCCGGATCAGAGACACAAACCCTCAGGGGACCGGCACCCAGCAGCCCCCGGATCAGAGAAACAAACCATCCGGGGACCGGCACACAGCAGCCCCCAGGTTGGAGACACGAAACCTCAGGGGACCAGCACCTAGTAGCACCGAGGTCAGAGACAGAAACCCACAGGGCGGTGGGCACCCAGCAGCCCCCAGGTCACAGACACAAACCCTCAGGGGACTGGCACCCGGCAGCCTCCGGGTCAGAGACACAAATCCGCAGGGAGGCGAGCACCCAGCAGCCCCAGGATCAGAGACACAAACCCTCAGGGACCGGCACCCAGCAGCCCCCAGGTCAGAGACACAAACCCTCAGGGGACCGGCACCCAGCAGCCCACAAGTCGGAGACAAAAAACCTCATGGGACCGGCAGCCAGCATCCGCCCGGATCAGAAATTAAACCCTCAGGGGACCGGCACACAGCAGCCCAGAGGTCGGAGACACAAAACCACAGGGAAACGGCACCAAGCAGCCCCTCGGATCAGACACACAAACCCTCAGGGGATCGGCAACCAGCAGCCCACAGGTAGGAGACACAAAAACTCATGGGACCGGCAACCAGCAGTACCCAGGTCGGAGACACAAAACCACAGGGAAACGGCACCCAGCAGCCCCCTGGATCAGACACACAAACCCTCAGGGACCGGCACCCAGCAGCCCCCCAGGTCAGAGACACAAACGCTCAGGGGACCGGCACACAGCAGCCCCCAAGACGGAGACACAATCCCTCAGGAGACGAGCACCCAGCAGCCCCCGAATCAGAGACACAAACCCTCAGGGGACCTGCACCTAGCAGCACCCAGGTCAGAGACAGAAACCCGCAGGGCGGTGGGCACCCAGCAGCCCCCAGGTCAGAGACACAAACCCGCTGGGAGGCGGGCACCCAGCAGCCCCCAGATCACAGACACAAACCCTCAGGGGACCGGCACCCAGCAGTCCCAGGTAAGAGACACAAACCCGCAGGGAGGCGGGCACCCAACAGCCCCCGGGTAAGAGACATAAACCCTCAGGGGACCGGCACCCAGCAGCCCCCACATCTGAGACACAAACCCTCAGGAGACCGGCACCCAGCAGCTCCCGGATAAGAGACAAAAATCCTCAGGTGACCTACACCCAGCAGCCCCCAGGTCAGAGACAGAAACCCGCAGGGCGGTGGGCACCCAGCAGCCCCCAGGTCAGAGACACAAACCCGCAGGGAGGCGAGCACCCAGCAGCCCCAGGGTCAGAGACACAAACCCTCAGGGACCGGCACCCAGCAGCCCCCTGATCAGAGACACAAACCCACAGGGAGGCGGGCACCCAGCAGCCCCTGGGTGAGAGACATAAACCCTCAGGGGACCGGCACTCAGTAGCCCCCAGGTCAGAGACACAAACCCGCAGGGAGGCGTACACCCAGGAGCCCCCAGGTCAGAGACACAAACCCTCAGGGGACTGGCACCCAGCAGCCTCCTGATCAGATACACAAACCCTCAGGGGACCGGCACCCAGCAGCCCCGGATAAGAGACAAAAATCCTCAGGGGACCTGCACCCCGCACCCCCGGGTCAGAGACACAAACCCTCAGGGGACCGGCATCCAGCAACCCCCAGATCGGAGACACAAACACGCAGGGAGTCGGGCAACCAGCAGCCCACTGATCAGAGACACATACCTTGAGGGGACTGGCACCCAGCAGCCCCCAGATCAGAGACAAAATCCCTATGTGGACCGGCACCCAGCAGCCCCCAGGTCGGAGACACAAACCCTCATGGGACCGGCACCCAGCAGCCCCCAGATCAGAGACACAAACCCTCAGGGTACCGGCACCCAGCAGCCCCGGATAAGAGACAAAAATCCTCAGGGGACCTACAACCCGCACCCCCGGTTCAGAGACACAAACCCTCAGTGGACCGGCATCCAGTAGCCCCCAGGTCAGAGACACAAACCCGCAGGGGACCGGCACCCAGCGACCCCAGATCGGAGACACAAACCCTAGGCGGACCGGCACACCGTAGCCCCCGGATCAGAGACACAAACCCTATGGACTGGCACCCAGAAGCCCCCAGGTCAGACACACAAACCCTCAGGGGAACCCGCACCCAGCAGCCTCCTGATCATAGACACAAACCCTCAGGGGACCGGCACCCAGCAGCCCCCAGGTCAGAGACACAAACCCTCAGGGGCCTGGCACCCAGCAGCCCCCAGGTCAGAGACACAAACCCGCAGGGAGGCAGGCACACAGCAGCCCCCCCGGAACAGAGACAAAATCTCTCAGGACACCGGCACCCAGCAGCCCCCCGGATCAGAAACACAAACCCTCAGGGGACCGGCACCCAGCAGCCCACAGGTCGGAGACAAAAAACCTCATGGGACCGGCAGCCAGCAGCCTCCAGGTCAAAGACACAAACCCTCAGAGGACCGGCACCCAGCAGCCCCCAGATCAGATACACAAACCCTCAGGGGACCGGATCCCAGCAGCCCCCAGGTCGGAGACACAAACCCTTAGAGGACCGGCACCCTGCAGCCCCTGGATCGAAGACAAAAGCCTCAGCGGACCGGCACGCAGCAGCCCCCTGATCAGAGACAATAACCCTCAGGGGACCTGCACCCAGCAGACCCCTGATCAGAGACACAAACCCTCAGGGGACCGGCACCCAGCAGCCCCCAGATGGGAGATACAAACTGTCAGGGGACCGGCACCCAGCAGCCCCCCGGATCAGAGACACAAACACTGAGGGGACCGGCACCCAGCAGCCCCCCGGATCAGAGACAAAAAACCTAAGGGGAACGGCACCCAGAAGCACCAGATCGGAGAGACAAACCCGCAGGGAGGCGGGCACCCAGCAGCCCCCGGGTCAGAGACACAAACCCCCAGGGGACCGGCACCCAGCAGCCCCCGGATGAGAGACACAAAATCTTAGGGGACCGGCACCCAGCAGCCCCCAGATCAGAGACACATACCCGCGGGGACGCGGGCACCCACCATCCCCCTGATCGGGGACACAAACCCTCGGGGACCGGCACCCTGAAGCCCCTAGGTCAGAGACACAAACCATCAGGGGACCAGGACCCAGCAGACCCCGTATGAAAGACACAAACCCTCAGGGAGCGGCAACCGGCAGCCCCCCAGGTCAGAGACACAAACCCTCAGGGGACCGGCACACAGCAGCCCCCGAATCAGAGACACAAACCCTCAGGGGACCGGAACCCAGGAGCCCCCCAAATCAAAGAAACATACCCGGAGGGAGGCGGGCATCCAGCAGCCCCCTGATCAGAGACACAAATCCTCAGGGGACCTGCACCCAGCAGCCCCCTGGTCAGCGAAAAAAAGACTCAATGGGACCGGCACCCAGCAGCCTCCAGGTCAGAAACACAAACTCTCAGGGGACCGACACCCAGCAGCCTCCTGATCAGAGACACAAACCCTAAGTGGACCGCCACCCAGCAGCCCCCAAATCAGATACACAAACCCTCAGGGGACCGGCACCCAGCAGCCCCCAGGTCGGAGACACAAACCCTTAGGGGACCGGCACCCAGCAGCCCCTGGATAGAAGACAAAAACCCTCAGGGGACCGGCACCCAGCAGCCACCCGGAACAGAGACACAAACCCTCAGGAGACCGGCACCCAGCAGCCCCCAGATGGGAGATACAAACTGTCAGGGGACCGGCACCCAGCAGCCCCCGAATTAGAGACACAAACACTGAAGGGACCGGCACCCAGCAGCCCCCCGGATCAGAGACAAAAAACCTAAGGGGAACGGCACCCAGAAGCCACCAGATCGGAGGCACAAACCCGCAGGGAGGCGGGCACCCAGCAGCCCCCCTGGTTGGAGACACAAACCCTCAGGGGACCCGCACCCAGCAGCCTCCTGATCAGAGACACAAACCTTCAGGGGACCGGCACCCAGCAGCCCCCAGGTCAGAGACGCAAACCCTCCGGGGACGGCACCCAGCAGCCCCCAGGTCAGAGACAAAAACCCGCAGGAAGGCAGGCACACAGCAGCCCCCGGGTAAGAGACACAAACCCTCAGGGGACGGGCACCCAGCAGCCCCGAGGTCAGAGACATAAACCCGCAGGGAGGCGGGCACCCAGCAGCCCCCAGGTCAGAGACACAAACCCTCAGGGGACCGGCACACAGCAGCCCCCCGGAACAGAGACAAAATCTCTCAGGGGACCGGCACCCAGCAACTGCCCGGATCAGAGACACAAACCCTCATGGGACCGGCACCCAGCAGCCCACAAGTCGGAGACAAAAAACCTCATGGGACCAGCAGCCAGCATCCGCCTGGATCAGAAATTAAACCCTCAGGGGACCGGCACACAGCAGCCCACAGGTCGGAGACACAAAACCACAGGGAAACGGCACCCAGCAGCCCCCCGGATCAGACACACAAACCCTCAGGGGATCGGCACCCAGCAGCCCACAGGTCAGAGACACAAACCCTCAGGGGACCGGCACCCAGCAGCCCGCAGATCAGAGACACAAACCCTCAGGGGACCGGCAACCAGCAGCCCCAGGTCGGAGACACAAACCCTCAGGGGACCGGCACCCAGCAGTCCCCTGATCAGAGACACAAACCTTCAGGTGACCAGCACCCAACAGCCCCCGGATCAGAGACAAAAACCCTCAGGGGACCGGCACCCAGCAGCCTCTGGATCATAGACTCAAACCCGCAGGGAGGAAGGCACCCAACAGCCCCCCGATCAGAAACACAAACCCATAGGGGACTGGCACCCAACAGCCCCAGATCGGAGACACAAACCTGCAGGGAACCGGCACCCAGCAGCCCCCAGGTCAGAGACACTAACCCTATGGACTGGCACACAGCAGCCCCCAGGTCACAGACACAAACCCTCAGGGGACCGACACCCAGCAGCACTCTGATCAGAGACACAAACTGTCAGGGACCGGCTCCCAGCAGCCCCCAGGTCAGAGACACAAACCCTCAGGGGACTGGAACACAGCAACCCCCAGGTCAGAGACACAAACCCTCAGGGGAGCAGCACCCAGCAGCCCCCAGGTAAGAGACACAAACACTCAGGGGACCGGCACCCAGCAGCCCCCGGATCAGATACACAAACCCTCAGGGGACCGGCACCCAGCAGCCCCAGGTCAGAGACAAAAACCCTCAGGGGACCGTCACCCAGCAGCCCCCTGATCAGAGACACAAACCCTCAGGGACCAGCACCCAGCAGCCCCCAGGTCAGAGACACAAACACTCAGGGGACCGGCACTCAGCAGCCCGCAGGTCAGAGACACAAACCCCCAGGGGATCGGCATCCAGCAGCCCCCAGGTCAGAGACACAAACCCTCAGGGAGGCAGGCACCCAGCAGCCCCCATGTCAGAGACACAAACCCTCAGGGGACCGGCACCCAGCAGCCCTCTGGTGAGAGACACAAACCCTCAGGGGACCGGCACCCAGCAGCCCCCAGATCAGAGACACAAACCAGAAGGGAACCGGCAGACAGCAGCCCCCGGATCAGAGACACAAACCCTCAGGGAGGCGGGCACCCAGCAGCCCCCTGATCAGAGACAATAACCCTCAGGGGACCGGCACCCAGCACCCCCCAGGTCAGAGACACAAACCCTCAGGGGACCGGCACCCAGCAGCCCCCTGACCAGAGAAACAAACCCTCAGGGGACTGGCACCCAGCCGCCCCCCTGATCAGAGACAACAACCCTCAGGGGACCGGCACCCAACAGGCCCCAGATCAGAGACACAAACCCTCAGGGGACCGGCACCCAGCAGCCCACGGATTAGAGACACAAACCCTCAGGGAGGCGGGCACATAGCAGTCCCCTGATCAGAGACAATAACCCTCAGGGGACCTGCACCCAGAGGAGCCCATGGTTAGAGACACAAACGCTATGGAGTGACACCCAGCAGCCCCCATGTCAGAGACACAAACCCTCAGGGGACCGGCACCCAGCAGCCCCTGGATAGAAGACAAAAACCCTCAGGGGACCGGCACCCAGCAGCCACCCGGAACAGAGACACAAACCCTCAGGAGACCGGCACCCAGCAGCCCCCAGATGGGAGATACAAACTGTCAGGGGACCGGCACCCAGCAGCCCCCGAATTAGAGACACAAACACTGAAGGGACCGGCACCCAGCAGCCCCCCGGATCAGAGACAAAAAACCTAAGGGGAACGGCACCCAGAAGCCACCAGATCGGAGGCACAAACCCGCAGGGAGGCGGGCACCCAGCAGCCCCCCTGGTTGGAGACACAAACCCTCAGGGGACCCGCACCCAGCAGCCTCCTGATCAGAGACACAAACCTTCAGGGGACCGGCACCCAGCAGCCCCCAGGTCAGAGACGCAAACCCTCCGGGGACGGCACCCAGCAGCCCCCAGGTCAGAGACAAAAACCCGCAGGAAGGCAGGCACACAGCAGCCCCCGGGTAAGAGACACAAACCCTCAGGGGACGGGCACCCAGCAGCCCCGAGGTCAGAGACATAAACCCGCAGGGAGGCGGGCACCCAGCAGCCCCCAGGTCAGAGACACAAACCCTCAGGGGACCGGCACACAGCAGCCCCCCGGAACAGAGACAAAATCTCTCAGGGGACCGGCACCCAGCAACTCCCCGGATCAGAGACACAAACCCTCATGGGACCGGCACCCAGCAGCCCACAAGTCGGAGACAAAAAACCTCATGGGACCAGCAGCCAGCATCCGCCTGGATCAGAAATTAAACCCTCAGGGGACCGGCACACAGCAGCCCACAGGTCGGAGACACAAAACCACAGGGAAACGGCACCCAGCAGCCCCCCGGATCAGACACACAAACCCTCAGGGGATCGGCACCCAGCAGCCCACAGGTCAGAGACACAAACCCTCAGGGGACCGGCAACCAGCAGCCCCAGGTCGGAGACACAAACCCTCAGGGGACCGGCACCCAGCAGTCCCCTGATCAGAGACACAAACCTTCAGGTGACCAGCACCCAACAGCCCCCGGATCAGAGACAAAAACCCTCAGGGGACCGGCACCCAGCAGCCTCTGGATCATAGACTCAAACCCGCAGGGAGGAAGGCACCCAACAGCCCCCCGATCAGAAACACAAACCCATAGGGGACTGGCACCCAACAGCCCCAGATCGGAGACACAAACCTGCAGGGAACCGGCACCCAGCAGCCCCCAGGTCAGAGACACTAACCCTATGGACTGGCACACAGCAGCCCCCAGGTCACAGACACAAACCCTCAGGGGACCGACACCCAGCAGCACTCTGATCAGAGACACAAACTGTCAGGGACCGGCTCCCAGCAGCCCCCAGGTCAGAGACACAAACCCTCAGGGGACTGGAACACAGCAACCCCCAGGTCAGAGACACAAACCCTCAGGGGAGCAGCACCCAGCAGCCCCCAGGTAAGAGACACAAACACTCAGGGGACCGGCACCCAGCAGCCCCCGGATCAGATACACAAACCCTCAGGGGACCGGCACCCAGCAGCCCCAGGTCAGAGACAAAAACCCTCAGGGGACCGTCACCCAGCAGCCCCCTGATCAGAGACACAAACCCTCAGGGACCAGCACCCAGCAGCCCCCAGGTCAGAGACACAAACACTCAGGGGACCGGCACTCAGCAGCCCGCAGGTCAGAGACACAAACCCCCAGGGGATCGGCATCCAGCAGCCCCCAGGTCAGAGACACAAACCCTCAGGGAGGCAGGCACCCAGCAGCCCCCATGTCAGAGACACAAACCCTCAGGGGACCGGCACCCAGCAGCCCTCTGGTGAGAGACACAAACCCTCAGGGGACCGGCACCCAGCAGCCCCCAGATCAGAGACACAAACCAGAAGGGAACCGGCAGACAGCAGCCCCCGGATCAGAGACACAAACCCTCAGGGAGGCGGGCACCCAGCAGCCCCCTGATCAGAGACAATAACCCTCAGGGGACCGGCACCCAGCACCCCCCAGGTCAGAGACACAAACCCTCAGGGGACCGGCACCCAGCAGCCCCCTGACCAGAGAAACAAACCCTCAGGGGACTGGCACCCAGCCGCCCCCCTGATCAGAGACAACAACCCTCAGGGGACCGGCACCCAACAGGCCCCAGATCAGAGACACAAACCCTCAGGGGACCGGCACCCAGCAGCCCACGGATTAGAGACACAAACCCTCAGGGAGGCGGGCACATAGCAGTCCCCTGATCAGAGACAATAACCCTCAGGGGACCTGCACCCAGAGGAGCCCATGGTTAGAGACACAAACGCTATGGAGTGACACCCAGCAGCCCCCATGTCAGAGACACAAACCCTCAGGGGACCGGCACCCAGCAGCCCTCTGGTGAGAGACACAAACACTCAGGGTTCCGGAACCCAGCAGCCCCGGGATCAGAGAGAATAACCCTCAGGGGCCCGGCAGCCAGCAGCCCCTGGATCAAAGACACAAACCCTCAGGGAGGCGGGCACCCAGGAGCCCCCTGATCAGAGACAATAACCCTCAGGGGACATGCACCCAGCAGCCCCCGGATTGGAGACACAAACCCTCAGGGGACCAGCACCCAGGAGCCCCCAGGTCAGAGACACAATCCCGCAGGGGACTGGCACCCAGCAGCCCTCGGATCGGAGACACAAACCCTCAGGGGACCAGCACCCAGGAGCCCCCAGGTCAGAGACACAAACCCTCAGGGGACCTGAACCCAGCAGCCCCCGGGTCGGAGACACAAATCCTCAGATAACCGGCACCCAGCAGCCCCTGGATCAGAGACACAATCCCTCAGGGGACCGGCACCCAGCAGGCCCCAGGTCAGAGACACAAACCCGCAGAGAGGCAGGCACCCAGCAGCCCCAGATCGGAGACACAAACCTGCAGGAAACCGGCACCCAGCAGCCCCCAGGTCAGAGACACAAACCCTATGGACTGGCACACAGCAGCCCCCAGGTCACAGACACAAACCCTCAGGGGACCGACACCCAGCAGCCCCCTGATCAGAGATACTAACCCTCAGGGACCGGCACCAAGCAGTCCCCAGGTCAGAGACACAAACCCTCAGGGGACTGGCACCCAGCAGCCCCCAGGTCAGAGACACAAACCCTCAGGGGACCGGCACCCAGCAGCCCCCAGGTCAGAGACACAAACCCTCAGGGGACCGGCACCCAGCAGCCCCCAGGTCAGAGACATAAACCCGCAGGGGACCGGCACCCAGCAGCCCCCAGGTCGGAGACACAAACCCTCAGGGGACCGGCAAACAGCGGCCCCCAGGTCAGAGACACAAACCCTATGGACTGGCACACAGCAGCCCCCAGGTCACAGACACAAACCCTCAGGGGACCGGCACCCAGCAGACCCCAGGTCAGAGACACAAACCCTCAAGTGACCGGCACCCACCTGCCCCCAGGTCAGAGACACAAACTCTCAGGGGACCGGCACCCAGCAGCCCCCGAATCTGAGACACAAACCCTCAGGTGACCGGCACCCACCTGCCCCCAGGTCAGAGACACAAACCCTCAGGGAGGCAGGCACCCAGTAACCCCCCGTCAGAAACACAAACCGCAGTGACTGGCACTCAGCAACCCCAGATCGGAGACACAAGCTCTATGGACTGGCACACAGCAGCCCCCAGGTCAGAGACACAAACCCTCAGGGGACCGGCACCCTGCAGCCCCCAGGTCAGAGACACAAACCCTCAGGGGACTGGCACCCAGCAGCCCCCAGGTCAGAGACACAAACCCTCAGGGGACCGGCACCCAGCAGCCCCCAGGTCAGAGACACAAACCCTCAGGGGACAGGCACCCAGCAGCCCCCAGATCAGAGACACAAACCTTCAGGGGACCGGATCCCAGCAGCCCCCGGTTCAGAGACATAAACCCTCAGTGGACCTGAACCCAGCAGCCCCCGGGTCGGAGACACAAACCCTCAGATAACCGGCACCCAGCAGGCCCCAGGTCAGAGACACAAACCCGCAGAGAGGCAGGCACCCAGCAGCCCCCAGGAGGGAGACACAAACGCTCAGGGGACTGGTACACAGCAGCCCCCAGGTCAGAGACACAAACCCTCAGGGGACCGGCAACCAGCAGCCCCCGGATCGGAGACACAAACCCTCAGGGGACCGGCACCCAGCAGCCCCCAGGTCGGAGACACAAACCCTCAGGGGACCGGCACCCAGCACCCTCTGAATCAGAGACACAAACCCGCAGGGAGGCAGGCACCAAACAGCCCCCCGATCAGAAACACAAACCCGCAGGGGACTGGCACCCAGCAGCCCCAGATCGGAGACAAAAACCTACAGGCAACCGGCACCCAGCAGCCACCAGGTCAGAGACACAAACCCTATGGACAGGCACACAGCAGCCCCCAGGTCACAGACACAAACCCTCAGGGGACTGGCACCCTGCAGCCCCCAGGTCAGAGACAAAAACCCTCAGGGTACCGGCACAGAGCAGCCCCCAGGTCAGAGACACAAACCCTCAGGGGACGTGCACCCAGCAGCCCCCGGATCAGAGACACAAACCCTCAGGGGACCGGCACCCAGCAGCGCCCAGGTCAGAGACACAAACCCTCAGGGGACCGGACCCAGCAGTCCCCAGGTCAGAGACACAAACCGCAGGGGACCGGACCCAGCAGTCCCCAGGTCAGAGACACAAACCCTCAGGGGACCGGCACCCAGCAGCCCCCAGGTCAGAGAGACAAACCCTCAGGGGATCGGCAACCAGCAGCCCCCGGATCAGAGACACAAACCCGCAAGGAGGCAGGCACCCAGTAACCCCCCGTCAGAAACACAAACCCGCAGGTGACTGGCACTCAGCAGCCTCAGATCGGCGACACAAACTCGATGGACTGGCACAAAGCAGCCCCCAGTTCAGAGACACAAACCCTCAGGAAACCGGCACCCAGCAGCCCCGGGATCGGAGACACAAACCCTCAGGGGACTGGCACCTAGGAGCCCACAGGTCAGAGACACAAACACTCAGGGAACCGGCACCCAGCAGCCCCCAGGTCGGAGACACAAACCCTCAGGGGACCGGCAAACAGCAGCCCCCAGGTCAGAGACACAAACCCTCAGGGGACCGGCACCCAGCAGCCCCCAGATCAGAAACATAAACCCACAGGGGACCGGCACCCAGCAGCCCCCAGATCAGAAACATAAACCCACAGGGGACCGGCACCCAGCAGCCCCCAGGTCAGAAACATAAACCCACAGGGGACCGGCACCCAGAGCCCCCAGGTCGGAGACACAAACCCTCAGGGGACCGGCAAACAGCGGCCCCCAGGTCAGAGACACAAACCCTATGGACTGGCACACAGCAGCCCCCAGGTCACAGACACAAACCCTCAGGGGACCGGCAACCAGCAGCCCCCAGGTGAGAGACACAAACCCGCAGGGGACCGGCACCCAGCAGCCCCAGGATCAGAGACACAAACCCTCAGGGGACCGGCACCCACCTGCCCCCAGGTCAGAGACACAAACTCTCAGGGGACCGGCACCCAGCAGCCCCCAGGTCAGACACAAACCCTCAGGGGACCGGCACCCAGCAGCCGCCAGGTTAGAGACACAAACCCGCATGGGACCGGCACCCAGCAGCCCCCGTATCAGAGACACAAACCTTCAGGTGACCGGCACCCACATGCCCCCGGTCAGAGACACAAACTCTCAGGGGACCGGCACCCAGCAGCCCCCGGATCAGAGACACAAACCCGCAGGGAGGCAGGCACCCAGTAACCCCCCGTCAGAAACACAAACCCGCAGTTGACTGGCACTCAGCAACCCCAGATCGGAGACACAAGCTCTATGGACTGGCACACAGCAGCCCCCAGGTCAGAGACACAAACCCTCAGGGGACAGGCACCCAGCAGCCCCCAGGTCAGAGAAACAAACCCTCAGGGGACTGGCACCCAGCCGCCCCCCTGATCAGAGACAACAACCCTCAGGGGACCGGCACCCAACAGGCCCCAGATTAGAGACACAAACCCTCAGGGGACCGGCACCCAGCAGACCCCAGGTCAGAGACACAAACCCTCAGGAGACCGGCAACCAGCAACCCCCGGAACAGAGACACAAACCCTCAGGGGACTTGCACCCAGCAGCCCCCGGATCAGAGACACAAACCCTCAGGGGACCGGCACCCAGCAGCCCCCGGATCAGAGAAACAAACCATCCGGGGACCGGCACACAGCAGCCCCCAGGTTGGAGACACGAAACCTCAGGGGACCAGCACCTAGTAGCACCGAGGTCAGAGACAGAAACCCACAGGGCGGTGGGCACCCAGCAGCCCCCAGGTCACAGACACAAACCCTCAGGGGACTGGCACCCGGCAGCCTCCGGGTCAGAGACACAAACCCGCAGGGAGGCGAGCACCCAGCAGCCCCAGGATCAGAGACACAAACCCTCAGGGACCGGCACCCAGCAGCCCCCAGGTCAGAGACACAAACCCTCAGGGGACCGGCACCCAGCAGCCCACAGGTCGGAGACAAAAAACCTCATGGGACCGGCAGCCAGCATCCGCCCGGATCAGAAATTAAACCCTCAGGGGACCGGCACACAGCAGCCCAGAGGTCGGAGACACAAAACCACAGGGAAACGGCACCAAGCAGCCCCTCGGATCAGACACACAAACCCTCAGGGGATCGGCAACCAGCAGCCCACAGGTAGGAGACACAAAACCTCATGGGACCGGCAACCAGCAGTACCCAGGTCGGAGACACAAAACCACAGGGAAACGGCACCCAGCAGCCCCCTGGATCAGACACACAAACCCTCAGGGACCGGCACCCAGCAGCCCCCCAGGTCAGAGACACAAACGCTCAGGGGACCGGCACACAGCAGCCCCCAAGACGGAGACACAATCCCTCAGGAGACGAGCACCCAGCAGCCCCCGAATCAGAGACACAAACCCTCAGGGGACCTGCACCTAGCAGCACCCAGGTCAGAGACAGAAACCCGCAGGGCGGTGGGCACCCAGCAGCCCCCAGGTCAGAGACACAAACCCGCTGGGAGGCGGGCACCCAGCAGCCCCCAGATCACAGACACAAACCCTCAGGGGACCGGCACCCAGCAGTCCCAGGTAAGAGACACAAACCCGCAGGGAGGCGGGCACCCAACAGCCCCCGGGTAAGAGACATAAACCCTCAGGGGACCGGCACCCAGCAGCCCCCACATCTGAGACACAAACCCTCAGGAGACCGGCACCCAGCAACTCCCGGATAAGAGACAAAAATCCTCAGGGGACCTACACCCAGCAGCCCCCAGGTCAGAGACAGAAACCCGCAGGGCGGTGGGCACCCAGCAGCCCCCAGGTCAGAGACACAAACCCGCAGGGAGGCGAGCACCCAGCAGCCCCAGGGTCAGAGACACAAACCCTCAGGGACCGGCACCCAGCAGCCCCCTGATCAGAGACACAAACCCACAGGGAGGCGGGCACCCAGCAGCCCCTGGGTGAGAGACATAAACCCTCAGGGGACCGGCACTCAGTAGCCCCCAGGTCAGAGACACAAACCCGCAGGGAGGCGTACACCCAGGAGCCCCCAGGTCAGAGACACAAACCCTCAGGGGACTGGCACCCAGCAGCCTCCTGATCAGATACACAAACCCTCAGGGGACCGGCACCCAGCAGCCCCGGATAAGAGACAAAAATCCTCAGGGGACCTGCACCCCGCACCCCCAGGTCAGAGACACAAACCCTCAGGGGACCGGCATCCAGCAACCCCCAGATTGGAGACACAAACACGCAGGGAGTCGGGCAACCAGCAGCCCATTGATCAGAGACACATACCTTGAGGGGACTGGCACCCAGAGCCCCCAGATCAGAGACAAAATCCCTATGTGGACCGGCACCCAGCAGCCCCCAGGTCGGAGACACAAACCCTCATGGGACCGGCACCCAGCAGCCCCCAGATCAGAGACACAAACCCTCAGGGTACCGGCACCCAGCAGCCCCGGATAAGAGACAAAAATCCTCAGGGGACCTACAACCCGCACCCCCGGTTCAGAGACACAAACCCTCAGTGGACCGGCATCCAGTAGCCCCCAGGTCAGAGACACAAACCCGCAGGGGACCGGCACCCAGCGACCCCAGATCGGAGACACAAACCCTAGGCGGACCGGCACACCGTAGCCCCCGGATCAGAGACACAAACCCTATGGACTGGCACCCAGAAGCCCCCAGGTCAGACACACAAACCCTCAGGGGAACCCGCACCCAGCAGCCTCCTGATCATAGACACAAACCCTCAGGGGACCGGCACCCAGCAGCCCCCAGGTCAGAGACACAAACCCTCAGGGGCCTGGCACCCAGCAGCCCCCAGGTCAGAGACACAAACCCGCAGGGAGGCAGGCACACAGCAGCCCCCCCGGAACAGAGACAAAATCTCTCAGGACACCGGCACCCAGCAGCCCCCCGGATCAGAAACACAAACCCTCAGGGGACCGGCACCCAGCATCCCACAGGTCGGAGACAAAAAACCTCATGGGACCGGCAGCCAGCAGCCTCCAGGTCAAAGACACAAACCCTCAGAGGACCGGCACCCAGCAGCCCCCAGATCAGATACACAAACCCTCAGGGGACCGGATCCCAGCAGCCCCCAGGTCGGAGACACAAACCCTTAGAGGACCGGCACCCTGCAGCCCCTGGATCGAAGACAAAAGCCTCAGCGGACCGGCACGCAGCAGCCCCCTGATCAGAGACAATAACCCTCAGGGGACCTGCACCCAGCAGACCCCTGATCAGAGACACAAACCCTCAGGGGACCGGCACCCAGCAGCCCCCAGATGGGAGATACAAACTGTCAGGGGACCGGCACCCAGCAGCCCCCCGGATCAGAGACACAAACACTGAGGGGACCGGCACCCAGCAGCCCCCCGGATCAGAGACAAAAAACCTAAGGGGAACGGCACCCAGAAGCACCAGATCGGAGAGACAAACCCGCAGGGAGGCGGGCACCCAGCAGCCCCCGGGTCAGAGACACAAACCCCCAGGGGACCGGCACCCAGCAGCCCCCGGATGAGAGACACAAAATCTTAGGGGACCGGCACCCAGCAGCCCCCAGATCAGAGACACATACCCGCGGGGACGCGGGCACCCACCATCCCCCTGATCGGGGACACAAACCCTCGGGGACCGGCACCCTGAAGCCCCTAGGTCAGAGACACAAACCATCAGGGGACCAGGACCCAGCAGACCCCGTATGAAAGACACAAACCCTCAGGGAGCGGCAACCGGCAGCCCCCCAGGTCAGAGACACAACCGCTCAGGGGACCGGCACACAGCAGCCCCCGAATCAGAGACACAAACCCTCAGGGGACCGGAACCCAGGAGCCCCCCAAATCAAAGAAACATACCCGGAGGGAGGCGGGCATCCAGCAGCCCCCTGATCAGAGACACAAATCCTCAG
Organism: Cnephaeus nilssonii; assembly: GCF_951640355.1. Taxonomy (NCBI): domain Eukaryota; kingdom Metazoa; phylum Chordata; class Mammalia; order Chiroptera; family Vespertilionidae; genus Cnephaeus; species Cnephaeus nilssonii. Next base: position 3,074,619 of record NC_137096.1, on the reverse strand, counting down.
GGGACCTGCACCCAGCAGCCCCCTGGTCAGCGAAAAAAAGACTCAATGGGACCGGCACCCAGCAGCCTCCAGGTCAGAAACACAAACTCTCAGGGGACCGACACCCAGCAGCCTCCTGATCAGAGACACAAACCCTAAGTGGACCGCCACCCAGCAGCCCCCAAATCAGATACACAAACCCTCAGGGGACCGGCACCCAGCAGCCCCCAGGTCGGAGACACAAACCCTTAGGGGACCGGCACCCAGCAGCCCCTGGATAGAAGACAAAAACCCTCAGGGGACCGGCACCCAGCAGCCACCCGGAACAGAGACACAAACCCTCAGGAGACCGGCACCCAGCAGCCCCCAGATGGGAGATACAAACTGTCAGGGGACCGGCACCCAGCAGCCCCCGAATTAGAGACACAAACACTGAAGGGACCGGCACCCAGCAGCCCCCCGGATCAGAGACAAAAAACCTAAGGGGAACGGCACCCAGAAGCCACCAGATCGGAGGCACAAACCCGCAGGGAGGCGGGCAACCAGCAGCCCCCCTGGTTGGAGACACAAACCCTCAGGGGACCCGCACCCAGCAGCCTCCTGATCAGAGACACAAACCTTCAGGGGACCGGCACCCAGCAGCCCCCAGGTCAGAGACGCAAACCCTCCGGGGACGGCACCCAGCAGCCCCCAGGTCAGAGACAAAAACCCGCAGGAAGGCAGGCACACAGCAGCCCCCGGGTAAGAGACACAAACCCTCAGGGGACGGGCACCCAGCAGCCCCGAGGTCAGAGACATAAACCCGCAGGGAGGCGGGCACCCAGCAGCCCCCAGGTCAGAGACACAAACCCTCAGGGGACCGGCACACAGCAGCCCCCCGGAACAGAGACAAAATCTCTCAGGGGACCGGCACCCAGCAACTCCCCGGATCAGAGACACAAACCCTCATGGGACCGGCACCCAGCAGCCCACAAGTCGGAGACAAAAAACCTCATGGGACCAGCAGCCAGCATCCGCCTGGATCAGAAATTAAACCCTCAGGGGACCGGCACACAGCAGCCCACAGGTCGGAGACACAAAACCACAGGGAAACGGCACCGAGCAGCCCCCCGGATCAGACACACAAACCCTCAGGGGATCGGCACCCAGCAGCCCACAGGTCAGAGACACAAACCCTCAGGGGACCGGCACCCAGCAGCCCGCAGATCAGAGACACAAACCCTCAGGGGACCGGCAACCAGCAGCCCCAGGTCGGAGACACAAACCCTCAGGGGACCGGCACCCAGCAGTCCCCTGATCAGAGACACAAACCTTCAGGTGACCAGCACCCAACAGCCCCCGGATCAGAGACAAAAACCCTCAGGGGACCGGCACCCAGCAGCCTCTGGATCATAGACTCAAACCCGCAGGGAGGAAGGCACCCAACAGCCCCCCGATCAGAAACACAAACCCATAGGGGACTGGCACCCAACAGCCCCAGATCGGAGACACAAACCTGCAGGGAACCGGCACCCAGCAGCCCCCAGGTCAGAGACACTAACCCTATGGACTGGCACACAGCAGCCCCCAGGTCACAGACACAAACCCTCAGGGGACCGACACCCAGCAGCACTCTGATCAGAGACACAAACTGTCAGGGACCGGCTCCCAGCAGCCCCCAGGTCAGAGACACAAACCCTCAGGGGACTGGAACACAGCAACCCCCAGGTCAGAGACACAAACCCTCAGGGGACCGTCACCCAGCAGCCCCCTGATCAGAGACACAAACCCTCAGGGACCAGCACCCAGCAGCCCCCAGGTCAGAGACACAAACACTCAGGGGACCGGCACTCAGCAGCCCGCAGGTCAGAGACACAAACCCCCAGGGGATCGGCATCCAGCAGCCCCCAGGTCAGAGACACAAACCCTCAGGGAGGCAGGCACCCAGCAGCCCCCATGTCAGAGACACAAACCCTCAGGGGACCGGCACCCAGCAGCCCTCTGGTGAGAGACACAAACCCTCAGGGGACCGGCACCCAGCAGCCCCCAGATCAGAGACACAAACCAGAAGGGAACCGGCAGACAGCAGCCCCCGGATCAGAGACACAAACCCTCAGGGAGGCGGGCACCCAGCAGCCCCCTGATCAGAGACAATAACCCTCAGGGGACCGGCACCCAGCACCCCCCAGGTCAGAGACACAAACCCTCAGGGGACCGGCACCCAGCAGCCCCCTGACCAGAGAAACAAACCCTCAGGGGACTGGCACCCAGCCGCCCCCCTGATCAGAGACAACAACCCTCAGGGGACCGGCACCCAACAGGCCCCAGATCAGAGACACAAACCCTCAGGGGACCGGCACCCAGCAGCCCACGGATTAGAGACACAAACCCTCAGGGAGGCGGGCACATAGCAGTCCCCTGATCAGAGACAATAACCCTCAGGGGACCTGCACCCAGAGGAGCCCATGGTTAGAGACACAAACGCTATGGAGTGACACCCAGCAGCCCCCATGTCAGAGACACAAACCCTCAGGGGACCGGCACCCAGCAGCCCTCTGGTGAGAGACACAAACACTCAGGGTTCCGGAACCCAGCAGCCCCGGGATCAGAGAGAATAACCCTCAGGGGCCCGGCAGCCAGCAGCCCCTGGATCAAAGACACAAACCCTCAGGGAGGCGGGCACCCAGGAGCCCCCTGATCAGAGACAATAACCCTCAGGGGACATGCACCCAGCAGCCCCCGGATTGGAGACACAAACCCTCAGGGGACCAGCACCCAGGAGCCCCCAGGTCAGAGACACAAACCCTCAGGGGACCTGAACCCAGCAGCCCCCGGGTCGGAGACACAAATCCTCAGATAACCGGCACCCAGCAGCCCCTGGATCAGAGACACAATCCCTCAGGGGACCGGCACCCAGCAGGCCCCAGGTCAGAGACACAAACCCGCAGAGAGGCAGGCACCCAGCAGCCCCAGATCGGAGACACAAACCTGCAGGAAACCGGCACCCAGCAGCCCCCAGGTCAGAGACACAAACCCTATGGACTGGCACACAGCAGCCCCAAGGTCACAGACACAAACCCTCAGGGGACCGACACCCAGCAGCCCCCTGATCAGAGATACTAACCCTCAGGGACCGGCACCAAGCAGTCCCCAGGTCAGAGACACAAACCCTCAGGGGACTGGCACCCAGCAGCCCCCAGATCAGAGACACAAACCCTCAGGGGACCGGCACCCAGCAGCCCCCAGGTCAGAGACACAAACCCTCAGGGGACCGGCACCCAGCAGCCCCCAGGTCAGAGACATAAACCCGCAGGGGACCGGCACCCAGCAGCCCCCAGGTCGGAGACACAAACCCTCAGGGGACCGGCAAACAGCGGCCCCCAGGTCAGAGACACAAACCCTATGGACTGGCACACAGCAGCCCCCAGGTCACAGACACAAACCCTCAGGGGACCGGCACCCAGCAGACCCCAGGTCAGAGACACAAACCCTCAGGTGACCGGCACCCACCTGCCCCCAGGTCAGAGACACAAACTCTCAGGGGACCGGCACCCAGCAGCCCCCGAATCTGAGACACAAACCCTCAGGTGACCGGCACCCACCTGCCCCCAGGTCAGAGACACAAACCCTCAGGGAGGCAGGCACCCAGTAACCCCCCGTCAGAAACACAAACCGCAGTGACTGGCACTCAGCAACCCCAGATCGGAGACACAAGCTCTATGGACTGGCACACAGCAGCCCCCAGGTCAGAGACACAAACCCTCAGGGGACCGGCACCCTGCAGCCCCCAGGTCAGAGACACAAACCCTCAGGGGACTGGCACCCAGCAGCCCCCAGGTCAGAGACACAAACCCTCAGGGGACCGGCACCCAGCAGCCCCCAGGTCAGAGACACAAACCCTCAGGGGACAGGCACCCAGCAGCCCCCAGATCAGAGACACAAACCTTCAGGGGACCGGATCCCAGCAGCCCCCGGTTCAGAGACATAAACCCTCAGTGGACCTGAACCCAGCAGCCCCCGGGTCGAAGACACAAACCCTCAGATAACCGGCACCCAGCAGGCCCCAGGTCAGAGACACAAACCCGCAGAGAGGCAGGCACCCAGCAGCCCCCAGGAGGGAGACACAAACGCTCAGGGGACTGGTACACAGCAGCCCCCAGGTCAGAGACACAAACCCTCAGGGGACCGGCAACCAGCAGCCCCCGGATCGGAGACACAAACCCTCAGGGGACCGGCACCCAGCAGCCCCCAGGTCGGAGACACAAACCCTCAGGGGACCGGCACCCAACACCCTCTGAATCAGAGACACAAACCCGCAGGGAGGCAGGCACCCAACAGCCCCCCGATCAGAAACACAAACCCGCAGGGGACTGGCACCCAGCAGCCCCAGATCGGAGACAAAAACCTACAGGCAACCGGCACCCAGCAGCCACCAGGTCAGAGACACAAACCCTATGGACTGGCACACAGCAGCCCCCAGGTCACAGACACAAACCCTCAGGGGACTGGCACCCTGCAGCCCCCAGGTCAGAGACAAAAACCCTCAGGGTACCGGCACAGAGCAGCCCCCAGGTCAGAGACACAAACCCTCAGGGGACGTGCACCCAGCAGCCCCCGGATCAGAGACACAAACCCTCAGGGGACCGGCACCCAGCAGCGCCCAGGTCAGAGACACAAACCCTCAGGGGACCGGACCCAGCAGTCCCCAGGTCAGAGACACAAACCGCAGGGGACCGGACCCAGCAGTCCCCAGGTCAGAGACACAAACCCTCAGGGGACCGGCACCCAGCAGCCCCCAGGTCAGAGAGACAAACCCTCAGGGGATCAGCAACCAGCAGCCCCCGGATCAGAGACACAAACCCGCAAGGAGGCAGGCACCCAGTAACCCCCCGTCAGAAACACAAACCCGCAGGTGACTGGCACTCAGCAGCCTCAGATCGGCGACACAAACTCGATGGACTGGCACAAAGCAGCCCCCAGTTCAGAGACACAAACCCTCAGGAAACCGGCACCCAGCAGCCCCGGGATCGGAGACACAAACCCTCAGGGGACTGGCACCTAGGAGCCCACAGGTCAGAGACACAAACACTCAGGGAACCGGCACCCAGCAGCCCCCAGGTCGGAGACACAAACCCTCAGGGGACCGGCAAACAGCAGCCCCCAGGTCAGAGACACAAACCCTCAGGGGACCGGCACCCAGCAGCCCCCAGATCAGAAACATAAACCCACAGGGGACCGGCACCCAGCAGCCCCCAGATCAGAAACATAAACCCACAGGGGACCGGCACCCAGCAGCCCCCAGGTCAGAAACATAAACCCACAGGGGACCGGCACCCAGCAGCCCCCAGGTCGGAGACACAAACCCTCAGGGGACCGGCAAACAGCGGCCCCCAGGTCAGAGACACAAACCCTATGGACTGGCACACAGCAGCCCCCAGGTCACAGACACAAACCCTCAGGGGACCGGCAACCAGCAGCCCCCAGGTGAGAGACACAAACCCGCAGGGGACCGGCACCCAGCAGCCCCAGGATCAGAGACACAAACCCTCAGGTGACCGGCACCCACCTGCCCCCAGGTCAGAGACACAAACTCTCAGGGGACCGGCACCCAGCAGCCCCCAGGTCAGACACAAACCCTCAGGGGACCGGCACCCAGCAGCCGCCAGGTTAGAGACACAAACCCGCATGGGACCGGCACCCAGCAGCCCCCGTATCAGAGACACAAACCTTCAGGTGACCGGCACCCACATGCCCCCGGTCAGAGACACAAACTCTCAGGGGACCGGCACCCAGCAGCCCCCGGATCAGAGACACAAACCCGCAGGGAGGCAGGCACCCAGTAACCCCCCGTCAGAAACACAAACCCGCAGTTGACTGGCACTCAGCAACCCCAGATCGGAGACACAAGCTCTATGGACTGGCACACAGCAGCCCCCAGGTCAGAGACACAAACCCTCAGGGGACAGGCACCCAGCAGCCCCCAGATCAGAGACACAAACCTTCAGGGGACCGGATCCCAGCAGCCCCCGGTTCAGAGACATAAACCCTCAGGGGACCTGAACCCAGCAGCCCCCGGGACGGAGACACAAACCCTCAGATAACCGGCACCCAGCAGCCCCTGGATCAGAGACACAATCCCTCAGGGGACCGGCACCCAGCAGGCCCCAGGTCAGAGACACAAACCCGCAGAGAGGCAGGCACCCAGCAGCCCCCAGGAGGGAGACACAAACGCTCAGGGGATCGGTACACAGCAGCCCCCAGGTCAGAGACACAAACCCTCAGGGGACCGGCACCCAGCAGCCTCCGGATCGGAGACACAAACCCTCATGGGACCGGCACCCAGGAGCCCCCAAGTCAGAGACACAATCCTTCAGGGGACCGTCACCCAGCAGCCCCCAGGTCGGAGACACAAACCCTCAGGGGACCGGCACCCAGCACCCTCTGAATCAGAGACACAAACCCGCAGGGAGGCAGGCACCCAACAGCCCCCCGATCAGAAACACAAACCCGCAGGGGACTGGCACCCAGCAGCCCCAGATCGGAGACAAAAACCTGCAGGCAACCGGCACCCAGCAGCCACCAGGTCAGAGACACAAACCCTCAGGGTACCGACACCGAGCAGCACCCTGATCAGAGACACAAACCCTCAGGGACCGGCACCCAGCAGCCCCCAGGTCAGAGACACAAACCCTCAGGGGACTGGCACCCAGCAGCCCCCAGTCAGAGACAAAAACCCTCAGGGTAGCGGCACCCAGCAGCCCCCAGGTCAGAGACACAAACCCTCAGGGGACCGGCACCCAGCAGCCCCCTGGTCAGAGACACAAACCCGCAGGGGACCGGCACCCAACAGCCCTCTGATCAGAGAGACAAACCCTCAGGGGACCGGCACCCAGCAGCCCCAGGTCACAGACACAAACCCTCAGGGGACCGACACCCAGCAGCCCCCAGGTCAGAGACACAAACCCTCAGGGGAGCAGCACCCAGCAGCCCCCAGGTCAGAGACACAAACCCTCAGGGGACCGGCACCCAGCAGCCCCCAGGTCAGAGACACAACCCTCAGGGTACCGGCACCCACCTGCCCCCGGATCAGAGAAACAAACCCTCAGGTGACCGGCACTCAGCTGCCCGCAGGTCGGTGACAAAAACCCTCAGGGGATCGGCACCCAGCAGCCCCCGGATGAGAGACACAAACCCGCAGGGAGGCAGGCACCCAGCAGCCCCGCTATCAGAAACACAAACACGCAGGGGACTGGCACCCAGCAGCCCCGGATCAGAGACACAAACCTGCAGGAACCGGCACCCAGCAGCACCCCAGGTCAGAGACACAAACCCTCAGGGGACCGGCACCCAGCAGCCCCGGATCGGAGACACAAAACTGCAGGAACCGGCACCCGGCAGCACCCCAGGTCAGAGACACAAACCCACAGCGGACCGGCACCCAGCAGCCCGCTGGTCAGAGACACAAACCCGCATGGGACCGGCACCCAGCAGCCCCCGGATCAGAGACACAAACCCTCAGGTGACCGGCACCCACCTGCCCCCAGGTCAGACACAAACTCTCAGGGGATCAGCACCCAGCATACCCCGGATCAGAGACACAAACCCGCAGGGAGGCAGGCACCCAGTAACCCCCCGTCAGAAACACAAACCAGCAGGTGACTGGCACTCAGCAGCCCCAAATCGGAGACACAAACTCTATGGACTGGCACCCAGCATCCCCCAGGTCGGAGACACAAACCCTCAGTGGGGCAGGCACCCAGCAGGCCAGGTCAGAGACACAAACCCTCAGGGGACCGGCACCCAGCAGCCCCCTGATCAGAGACACTAACCCTCAGGGACTGGCACCCAGCACCCACAGGTCAGAGACACAAACCCTCAGGGGACTGGCACCGAGCAGCCCCCAGGTCAGAGAGACAAACCCTCAGGGGACCGGCACCCAGCAGCCCCCAGGTCAGAGACACAAACTCGCAGGGGACCGGCACCCAGCAGCCCCCGGATCAGAGACACAAACCCTCAGGGGACTGGCACCGAGCAGCCCCCAGGTCAGAGACACAAACTCGCAGGGGACCGGCACCCAGCAGCCCCCGGATCAGAGACACAAACCCTCAGGGGACCGGCACCCAGCAGCCCCCGGATCAGAGAAACAAACCCTCAGGTGACCGGCACTCAGCTGGCCCCAGGTCGGAGACACAAACCTTCAGGGGACCACACCCAGCAGCCCCCGGATGAGAGACACAAACCCGCAGGGAGGCAAGCACCCAGCAGCCCCCAGGACAGAGACACAAACCCTCAGGGGACCGGTACCCAGCAGCCACCTGATCAGAGACACAAACCCGCTGGGAGGCAGGCACCCAGCAGCCGCCAGTTCGGAGACACAAACCCTCAGGGGACTGGCACCCTGCAACCCCCAGGTCAGAGACACAAACTCGCAGGGGACCGGCACCCAGCAGCCCCCGGATCAGAGACACAAACCCTCAGGGGACCGGATCCCAGCAGCCCCCGGATCAGAGACACAAAACCCCTCAGGGGACCAGCACCCAGTAGCCCCCAGGTCAGAGACACAAACCCTCAGCGGAACGGCACCCACCTGCCCCCAGGTCACAGACACAAACCCTCAGGGGACTGACACCCGCAGCCCCCTGATCAGAGACACAAACCCTCAGGGGACCGGCACCCAGCAGCCCCCAGGTCAGAGACACAAACCCGCAGGGGACCAGCACCCAGCAGCCCCCAGGTCAGAGACACGAACCCTCAGGGGAGCGGCACCCAGCAGGCCCCAGGTCAGAGACACAAACCCTCAGGGGACCGGTACCCAGCAGCCCCCAGGTCAGAGACACAAACCCTCAGGTGACCAGCACCTACCTGCCCCCGGATCAGAGAAACAAACCCTCAGGGGACCGGCACTCAGCTGCCCCCAGATCGGAGACACAAACCCTCAGGGGACCGGCAAACAGCGGCCCCCAGGTCAGAGACACAAACCCTATGGACTGGCACACAGCAGCCCCCAGGTCACAGACACAAACCCTCAGGGGACCGGCAACCAGCAGCCCCCAGGTGAGAGACACAAACCCGCAGGGGACCGGCACCCAGCAGCCCCAGGATCAGAGACACAAACCCTCAGGTGACCGGCACCCACCTGCCCCCAGGTCAGAGACACAAACTCTCAGGGGACCGGCACCCAGCAGCCCCCAGGTCAGACACAAACCCTCAGGGGACCGGCACCCAGCAGCCGCCAGGTTAGAGACACAAACCCGCATGGGACCGGCACCCAGCAGCCCCCGTATCAGAGACACAAACCTTCAGGTGACCGGCACCCACATGCCCCCGGTCAGAGACACAAACTCTCAGGGGACCGGCACCCAGCAGCCCCCGGATCAGAGACACAAACCCGCAGGGAGGCAGGCACCCAGTAACCCCCCGTCAGAAACACAAACCCGCAGTTGACTGGCACTCAGCAACCCCAGATCGGAGACACAAGCTCTATGGACTGGCACACAGCAGCCCCCAGGTCAGAGACACAAACCCTCAGGGGACAGGCACCCAGCAGCCCCCAGATCAGAGACACAAACCTTCAGGGGACCGGATCCCAGCAGCCCCCGGTTCAGAGACATAAACCCTCAGGGGACCTGAACCCAGCAGCCCCCGGGACGGAGACACAAACCCTCAGATAACCGGCACCCAGCAGCCCCTGGATCAGAGACACAATCCCTCAGGGGACCGGCACCCAGCAGGCCCCAGGTCAGAGACACAAACCCGCAGAGAGGCAGGCACCCAGCAGCCCCCAGGAGGGAGACACAAACGCTCAGGGGATCGGTACACAGCAGCCCCCAGGTCAGAGACACAAACCCTCAGGGGACCGGCACCCAGCAGCCTCCGGATCGGAGACACAAACCCTCATGGGACCGGCACCCAGGAGCCCCCAAGTCAGAGACACAATCCTTCAGGGGACCGTCACCCAGCAGCCCCCAGGTCGGAGACACAAACCCTCAGGGGACCGGCACCCAGCACCCTCTGAATCAGGGACACAAACCCGCAGGGAGGCAGGCACCCAACAGCCCCCCGATCAGAAACACAAACCCGCAGGGGACTGGCACCCAGCAGCCCCAGATCGGAGACAAAAACCTGCAGGCAACCGGCACCCAGCAGCCACCAGGTCAGAGACACAAACCCTCAGGGTACCGACACCGAGCAGCACCCTGATCAGAGACACAAACCCTCAGGGACCGGCACCCAGCAGCCCCCAGGTCAGAGACACAAACCCTCAGGGGACTGGCACCCAGCAGCCCCCAGTCAGAGACAAAAACCCTCAGGGTAGCGGCACCCAGCAGCCCCCAGGTCAGAGACACAAACCCTCAGGGGACCGGCACCCAGCAGCCCCCTGGTCAGAGACACAAACCCGCAGGGGACCGGCACCCAACAGCCCTCTGATCAGAGAGACAAACCCTCAGGGGACCGGCACCCAGCAGCCCCAGGTCACAGACACAAACCCTCAGGGGACCGACACCCAGCAGCCCCCAGGTCAGAGACACAAACCCTCAGGGGAGCAGCACCCAGCAGCCCCCAGGTCAGAGACACAAACCCTCAGGGGACCGGCACCCAGCAGCCCCCAGGTCAGAGACACAACCCTCAGGGTACCGGCACCCACCTGCCCCCAGGTCAGAGACACAAACCCTCAGGGGACCGGACCCAGCAGTCCCCAGGTCAGAGACACAAACCGCAGGGGACCGGACCCAGCAGTCCCCAGGTCAGAGACACAAACCCTCAGGGGACCGGCACCCAGCAGCCCCCAGGTCAGAGAGACAAACCCTCAGGGGATCAGCAACCAGCAGCCCCCGGATCAGAGACACAAACCCGCAAGGAGGCAGGCACCCAGTAACCCCCCGTCAGAAACACAAACCCGCAGGTGACTGGCACTCAGCAGCCTCAGATCGGCGACACAAACTCGATGGACTGGCACAAAGCAGCCCCCAGTTCAGAGACACAAACCCTCAGGAAACCGGCACCCAGCAGCCCCGGGATCGGAGACACAAACCCTCAGGGGACTGGCACCTAGGAGCCCACAGGTCAGAGACACAAACACTCAGGGAACCGGCACCCAGCAGCCCCCAGGTCGGAGACACAAACCCTCAGGGGACCGGCAAACAGCAGCCCCCAGGTCAGAGACACAAACCCTCAGGGGACCGGCACCCAGCAGCCCCCAGATCAGAAACATAAACCCACAGGGGACCGGCACCCAGCAGCCCCCAGATCAGAAACATAAACCCACAGGGGACCGGCACCCAGCAGCCCCCAGGTCAGAAACATAAACCCACAGGGGACCGGCACCCAGCAGCCCCCAGGTCGGAGACACAAACCCTCAGGGGACCGGCAAACAGCGGCCCCCAGGTCAGAGACACAAACCCTATGGACTGGCACACAGCAGCCCCCAGGTCACAGACACAAACCCTCAGGGGACCGGCAACCAGCAGCCCCCAGGTGAGAGACACAAACCCGCAGGGGACCGGCACCCAGCAGCCCCAGGATCAGAGACACAAACCCTCAGGTGACCGGCACCCACCTGCCCCCAGGTCAGAGACACAAACTCTCAGGGGACCGGCACCCAGCAGCCCCCAGGTCAGACACAAACCCTCAGGGGACCGGCACCCAGCAGCCGCCAGGTTAGAGACACAAACCCGCATGGGACCGGCACCCAGCAGCCCCCGTATCAGAGACACAAACCTTCAGGTGACCGGCACCCACATGCCCCCGGTCAGAGACACAAACTCTCAGGGGACCGGCACCCAGCAGCCCCCGGATCAGAGACACAAACCCGCAGGGAGGCAGGCACCCAGTAACCCCCCGTCAGAAACACAAACCCGCAGTTGACTGGCACTCAGCAACCCCAGATCGGAGACACAAGCTCTATGGACTGGCACACAGCAGCCCCCAGGTCAGAGACACAAACCCTCAGGGGACAGGCACCCAGCAGCCCCCAGATCAGAGACACAAACCTTCAGGGGAGCGGATCCCAGCAGCCCCCGGTTCAGAGACATAAACCCTCAGGGGACCTGAACCCAGCAGCCCCCGGGACGGAGACACAAACCCTCAGATAACCGGCACCCAGCAGCCCCTGGATCAGAGACACAATCCCTCAGGGGACCGGCACCCAGCAGGCCCCAGGTCAGAGACACAAACCCGCAGAGAGGCAGGCACCCAGCAGCCCCCAGGAGGGAGACACAAACGCTCAGGGGATCGGTACACAGCAGCCCCCAGGTCAGAGACACAAACCCTCAGGGGACCGGCACCCAGCAGCCTCCGGATCGGAGACACAAACCCTCATGGGACCGGCACCCAGGAGCCCCCAAGTCAGAGACACAATCCTTCAGGGGACCGTCACCCAGCAGCCCCCAGGTCGGAGACACAAACCCTCAGGGGACCGGCACCCAGCACCCTCTGAATCAGGGACACAAACCCGCAGGGAGGCAGGCACCCAACAGCCCCCCGATCAGAAACACAAACCCGCAGGGGACTGGCACCCAGCAGCCCCAGATCGGAGACAAAAACCTGCAGGCAACCGGCACCCAGCAGCCACCAGGTCAGAGACACAAACCCTCAGGGTACCGACACCGAGCAGCACCCTGATCAGAGACACAAACCCTCAGGGACCGGCACCCAGCAGCCCCCAGGTCAGAGACACAAACCCTCAGGGGACTGGCACCCAGCAGCCCCCAGTCAGAGACAAAAACCCTCAGGGTAGCGGCACCCAGCAGCCCCCAGGTCAGAGACACAAACCCTCAGGGGACCGGCACCCAGCAGCCCCCTGGTCAGAGACACAAACCCGCAGGGGACCGGCACCCAACAGCCCTCTGATCAGAGAGACAAACCCTCAGGGGACCGGCACCCAGCAGCCCCAGGTCACAGACACAAACCCTCAGGGGACCGACACCCAGCAGCCCCCAGGTCAGAGACACAAACCCTCAGGGGAGCAGCACCCAGCAGCCCCCAGGTCAGAGACACAAACCCTCAGGGGACCGGCACCCAGCAGCCCCCAGGTCAGAGACACAACCCTCAGGGTACCGGCACCCACCTGCCCCCAGGTCAGAGACACAAACCCTCAGGGGACCGGACCCAGCAGTCCCCAGGTCAGAGACACAAACCGCAGGGGACCGGACCCAGCAGTCCCCAGGTCAGAGACACAAACCCTCAGGGGACCGGCACCCAGCAGCCCCCAGGTCAGAGAGACAAACCCTCAGGGGATCAGCAACCAGCAGCCCCCGGATCAGAGACACAAACCCGCAAGGAGGCAGGCACCCAGTAACCCCCCGTCAGAAACACAAACCCGCAGGTGACTGGCACTCAGCAGCCTCAGATCGGCGACACAAACTCGATGGACTGGCACAAAGCAGCCCCCAGTTCAGAGACACAAACCCTCAGGAAACCGGCACCCAGCAGCCCCGGGATCGGAGACACAAACCCTCAGGGGACTGGCACCTAGGAGCCCACAGGTCAGAGACACAAACACTCAGGGAACCGGCACCCAGCAGCCCCCAGGTCGGAGACACAAACCCTCAGGGGACCGGCAAACAGCAGCCCCCAGGTCAGAGACACAAACCCTCAGGGGACCGGCACCCAGCAGCCCCCAGATCAGAAACATAAACCCACAGGGGACCGGCACCCAGCAGCCCCCAGATCAGAAACATAAACCCACAGGGGACCGGCACCCAGCAGCCCCCAGGTCAGAAACATAAACCCACAGGGGACCGGCACCCAGCAGCCCCCAGGTCGGAGACACAAACCCTCAGGGGACCGGCAAACAGCGGCCCCCAGGTCAGAGACACAAACCCTATGGACTGGCACACAGCAGCCCCCAGGTCACAGACACAAACCCTCAGGGGACCGGCAACCAGCAGCCCCCAGGTGAGAGACACAAACCCGCAGGGGACCGGCACCCAGCAGCCCCAGGATCAGAGACACAAACCCTCAGGTGACCGGCACCCACCTGCCCCCAGGTCAGAGACACAAACTCTCAGGGGACCGGCACCCAGCAGCCCCCAGGTCAGACACAAACCCTCAGGGGACCGGCACCCAGCAGCCGCCAGGTTAGAGACACAAACCCGCATGGGACCGGCACCCAGCAGCCCCCGTATCAGAGACACAAACCTTCAGGTGACCGGCACCCACATGCCCCCGGTCAGAGACACAAACTCTCAGGGGACCGGCACCCAGCAGCCCCCGGATCAGAGACACAAACCCGCAGGGAGGCAGGCACCCAGTAACCCCCCGTCAGAAACACAAACCCGCAGTTGACTGGCACTCAGCAACCCCAGATCGGAGACACAAGCTCTATGGACTGGCACACAGCAGCCCCCAGGTCAGAGACACAAACCCTCAGGGGACAGGCACCCAGCAGCCCCCAGATCAGAGACACAAACCTTCAGGGGACCGGATCCCAGCAGCCCCCGGTTCAGAGACATAAACCCTCAGGGGACCTGAACCCAGCAGCCCCCGGGACGGAGACACAAACCCTCAGATAACCGGCACCCAGCAGCCCCTGGATCAGAGACACAATCCCTCAGGGGACCGGCACCCAGCAGGCCCCAGGTCAGAGACACAAACCCGCAGAGAGGCAGGCACCCAGCAGCCCCCAGGAGGGAGACACAAACGCTCAGGGGATCGGTACACAGCAGCCCCCAGGTCAGAGACACAAACCCTCAGGGGACCGGCACCCAGCAGCCTCCGGATCGGAGACACAAACCCTCATGGGACCGGCACCCAGGAGCCCCCAAGTCAGAGACACAATCCTTCAGGGGACCGTCACCCAGCAGCCCCCAGGTCGGAGACACAAACCCTCAGGGGACCGGCACCCAGCACCCTCTGAATCAGGGACACAAACCCGCAGGGAGGCAGGCACCCAACAGCCCCCCGATCAGAAACACAAACCCGCAGGGGACTGGCACCCAGCAGCCCCAGATCGGAGACAAAAACCTGCAGGCAACCGGCACCCAGCAGCCACCAGGTCAGAGACACAAACCCTCAGGGTACCGACACCGAGCAGCACCCTGATCAGAGACACAAACCCTCAGGGACCGGCACCCAGCAGCCCCCAGGTCAGAGACACAAACCCTCAGGGGACTGGCACCCAGCAGCCCCCAGTCAGAGACAAAAACCCTCAGGGTAGCGGCACCCAGCAGCCCCCAGGTCAGAGACACAAACCCTCAGGGGACCGGCACCCAGCAGCCCCCTGGTCAGAGACACAAACCCGCAGGGGACCGGCACCCAACAGCCCTCTGATCAGAGAGACAAACCCTCAGGGGACCGGCACCCAGCAGCCCCAGGTCACAGACACAAACCCTCAGGGGACCGACACCCAGCAGCCCCCAGGTCAGAGACACAAACCCTCAGGGGAGCAGCACCCAGCAGCCCCCAGGTCAGAGACACAAACCCTCAGGGGACCGGCACCCAGCAGCCCCCAGGTCAGAGACACAACCCTCAGGGTACCGGCACCCACCTGCCCCCGGATCAGAGAAACAAACCCTCAGGTGACCGGCACTCAGCTGCCCGCAGGTCGGTGACAAAAACCCTCAGGGGATCGGCACCCAGCAGCCCCCGGATGAGAGACACAAACCCGCAGGGAGGCAGGCACCCAGCAGCCCCGCTATCAGAAACACAAACACGCAGGGGACTGGCACCCAGCAGCCCCGGATCAGAGACACAAACCTGCAGGAACCGGCACCCAGCAGCACCCCAGGTCAGAGACACAAACCCTCAGGGGACCGGCACCCAGCAGCCCCGGATCGGAGACACAAAACTGCAGGAACCGGCACCCGGCAGCACCCCAGGTCAGAGACACAAACCCACAGCGGACCGGCACCCAGCAGCCCGCTGGTCAGAGACACAAACCCGCATGGGACCGGCACCCAGCAGCCCCCGGATCAGAGACACAAACCCTCAGGTGACCGGCACCCACCTGCCCCCAGGTCAGACACAAACTCTCAGGGGATCAGCACCCAGCATACCCCGGATCAGAGACACAAACCCGCAGGGAGGCAGGCACCCAGTAACCCCCCGTCAGAAACACAAACCAGCAGGTGACTGGCACTCAGCAGCCCCAAATCGGAGACACAAACTTTATGGACTGGCACCCAGCATCCCCCAGGTCGGAGACACAAACCCTCAGTGGGGCAGGCACCCAGCAGGCCAGGTCAGAGACACAAACCCTCAGGGGACCGGCACCCAGCAGCCCCCTGATCAGAGACACTAACCCTCAGGGACTGGCACCCAGCACCCACAGGTCAGAGACACAAACCCTCAGGGGACTGGCACCGAGCAGCCCCCAGGTCAGAGAGACAAACCCTCAGGGGACCGGCACCCAGCAGCCCCCAGGTCAGAGACACAAACTCGCAGGGGACCGGCACCCAGCAGCCCCCGGATCAGAGACACAAACCCTCAGGGGACTGGCACCGAGCAGCCCCCAGGTCAGAGACACAAACTCGCAGGGGACCGGCACCCAACAGCCCCCGGATCAGAGACACAAACCCTCAGGGGACCGGCACCCAGCAGCCCCCGGATCAGAGAAACAAACCCTCAGGTGACCGGCACTCAGCTGGCCCCAGGTCGGAGACACAAACCTTCAGGGGACCACACCCAGCAGCCCCCGGATGAGAGACACAAACCCGCAGGGAGGCAAGCACCCAGCAGCCCCCAGGACAGAGACACAAACCCTCAGGGGACCGGTACCCAGCAGCCACCTGATCAGAGACACAAACCCGCTGGGAGGCAGGCACCCAGCAGCCGCCAGTTCGGAGACACAAACCCTCAGGGGACTGGCACCCTGCAACCCCCAGGTCAGAGACACAAACTCGCAGGGGACCGGCACCCAGCAGCCCCCGGATCAGAGACACAAACCCTCAGGGGACCGGATCCCAGCAGCCCCCGGATCAGAGACACAAAACCCCTCAGGGGACCAGCACCCTGTAGCCCCCAGGTCAGAGACACAAACCCTCAGCGGAACGGCACCCACCTGCCCCCAGGTCACAGACACAAACCCTCAGGGGACTGACACCCGCAGCCCCCTGATCAGAGACACAAACCCTCAGGGGACCGGCACCCAGCAGCCCCCAGGTCAGAGACACAAACCCGCAGGGGACCAGCACCCAGCAGCCCCCAGGTCAGAGACACGAACCCTCAGGAGAGCGGCACCCAGCAGCCCCCAGGTCAGAGACACAAACCCGCAGGGAGGCAGGCACCCAGTAACCCCCAGTCAGAAACACAAACCCGCAGGTGACTGGCACTCAGCAGCCCCAGATCGGAGACACAAACTCTATGGACTGGCACCCAGCAGCCCCCGCATCAGAGACACAAACCCTCAGGGGACCGGCACCCACCAGCCCTCAGGTCAGAGACACAAACCCGCAGGGGACCGTCACCCAGCAGCCCCCAGGTAAGAGACACAAACCCTCAGGAGAGCGGCACCCAGCAGCCCCCAGGTCAGAGACACAAACCCTCAGGGGACCGGCACCCAGCAGCCCCCAGGTCAGAGACACAAACCTTCAGGTGACCGGCACCTACCTGCCCCCGGATCAGAGAAACAAACCCTCAGCTGACCGGCACTCAGCTGCCCCCAGGTTAGAGACACAAACCCTCAGGGGATCGGCACCCAGCAGCCCCCGGATGAGAGACACAAACCCGCAGGGAGGCAGGCACCCAGCAGCCCCGCTATCAGAAACACAAACCCGCAGGGGACTGTACCCAGCAGCCCCGGATCGGAGACACAAACCTGCAGGAACCAGCACCCGGCAGCCCGCAGGTAAGAGACACAAACCCTCAGGGGACCTGAACCCAGCAGCCCCCGCATCAGAGACATAATCCCTCAGGGGACCGGCACCCAGCAGGCCCCAAATCAGAGACACAAACCCACAGGGAGGCAGGCATCCAGTAACCCCCAGTCAGAAACACAAACCCTCAGGGGACTGGCACCCAGCAGCCCCCCAGTCAAAGAAACAAACCCTCAGGGGAGCGGCACCCAGCAGCCCCCAGGTCAGAGACACAAACCCTCAGGGAACCGGCACCCAGCGGCCCCCAGGTCAGAGACACAAACCCTCAGGGAACCGGCACCCAGCGGCCCCCAGGTCAGAGACACAAACCCGCAGGGGACCGGCACTCAGCAGCCCCTGGATCAGAGACACAAACCCTCAGGTGACCGGCACCCAGCATCACCCGGATCAGAGACACAAACCCTCAGGTGACCGGCACCCAGCAGCCCCGGATCAGAGACACAAACCCGCAGTTGACTGCCACTCAGCAGCCCCAGATCGGAGACACAAACTCTATGGACTGGCTCACAGGAGCCCCCAGGTCGGAGACACAAACCCGCAGGGGACCACACCCAGCAGCCTTCGGATCGGAGACTCAAACCCTCAGGGGACCGGCACCCAGGAGCCCCCAGTTTAGAGACACAAACCCTCAGGGGACCATACCCAGCAGCCCCCGGATCAAAGACAAACACCCTCAGGGGACCGGCACCCAGCAGCCCCCAGGTCAGAGACACAAACCCTAAGGGGACCGGCAAACAGCAGCCCCCAGGTCAGAGACAAAAACCCGCAGGGAGGAGGGCACCCAGCAGCCCCCAGGTCAGAGACACAAACCCTCAGGTGATCGGCACCCAGCAGCCCCCGGATCAGATACACAAACCCGCAGGGAGGCAGGCACCGAGCAGCCCCCCTATCAGAAACACAAACCCGCAGGGGACTGGCACCCAGCAGCCCCGGATCGGAGACACAAACCTTCAGGGAACCGGCATCCGGCAGCCTCCAGGTCAGAGACACAAACCCTATGGACTGGCACACAGCAGCCCCCAGGTCACAGACACAAACCCTCAGGAGACCGACACCTGGGGGTAGACCTGGGGGTAGCAGGGTGCCGATCACCTGAAGGTTTGTGACACCCAACAGCCCCCTGATCAGAGACACAAATCCTCAGAGGACCGGTACCCAGAAGCCCCCTGATCAGAGACACAAACCCGCTGGGAGGCGGGCACCCAGCAGCCGCCAGGTCAGAGACACAAACCCTCAGGGGACCGGCACCCTGCAACCCCCACTTCAGAGACACAAACCCGAATGGAGCGGCTCCCAGCAGCCCCCAGGTCAGAGACACAAACCCTCAGGGGACCGGCACCTTGCAGCCCCCAGGTCAGAGACACAAACCCTCAGGGGACTGGCACCCAGCAGCCCCCAGGTCAGACACACAAACCCTCAGGGGACCGGCCCCCAGCAGCCCCCAGATCAGAGACACAAACCCTCAGGGGACTGGCACCCAGCAGCCCCCAGGTCAAAGACACAAACCCTCAGGGGACAGGCACCCAGCAGCCCCCAGATCAGAGACACAAACCCTCAGGGGACGGGATCCCAGCAGCCCCCAGGTCAGAGACACAAACCCTCAGCGTACCGGCACACAACAGCCCCCAGGTCAGATACACAAACCCGCAGTGGACCAGAACCAAGCAGCCCCCGGATCAGAGACACAAACCTTCAGGTGATCGGCACCCTGCTACCCCCAGGTCTGAGACAAAAACCCTCAGGGGATCGGCACCCAGCAGCCCCCGGATGAGAGACACAAACCCGCAGGGAGGCAGGCACCCAGCAGCCCCGCTATCAGAAACACAAACCCGCAGGGGACTGGCACCCAGCAGCCCCGGATCAAGACACAAACCTAAAGGGAACCGGCACCCTGCAGCCCCCGGATCAGAGACACAATCCCTCAGGGGAGCGGCACCCAGCAGCCCCCAGGTCAGAGACACAAACCCTCAGGGGAGCGGCACCCAGCAGCCCCCAGGTCAGAAACAGAAACCCTCAGGTGACCGGCACCCACCTGCCCCCAGGTCAGAGACACAAACTCTCAGGGGACCGGCACCCACCAGCCCCCAGGTCAGAGACACAAATCCTCAGGGGACCGGCACTCAGCTGCCCCCAGGTCTGAGACACAAACCCTCAGGGGATCGGAACCCAGTAGCCCCCGGATCAGAGACACAAACCCGCAGGGAGGCAGGCAACCAGCAGCCCCCAGGACACAGACACAAACCCTCAGGGTACCGACACCCAGCAGCACCCTGATCAGAGACACAAACCCTCAGGGACCGGCACCCAGCAGCCCCCAGGTCAGAGACACAAGCCCTCAGGGGACTGGCACCAAGCAGCCCCCAGGTCAGAGACACAAACCCTCAGGGGAGCGGCACCCAGCTGCCCCCAGGTCAGAGACACAAACCCTCATGGGACCGGCACCCAGCAGTCCCCAGGTCAGACACACAAACCCGCAGGGGACCGCACCCAGCAGCCCCCAGGTCAGAGACACAAACCCGCAGAGAGGCAGGCACCCAGCAGCCTCCGGATCAGAGACTCAAACCCGCAGGGAGGCAGGCACCCAGCAGCCCCGCTATCAGAAACACAAACCCGCAGGGGACTGGCACCCAGCAGCCCCGGATCAGAGACACAAACCTGCAGGGAACCGGCACCCGGCAGCCCCCAGGTCAGAGACACAAACCCTATGGACTGGCACACAGCAGCCCCCAGGTCACAGACACAAACCCTCAGGAGACCGACACCCAGCAGCCCCCGGATCAGAGACACAAACCCTCAGGGGACATGAACCCAGCAGCCCCCGGGTCGGAGACACAAACCCTCAGATAACCGGCACCCAGCAGCCCCCATGTCAGAAACACAAATCCTCAGGGGGGCAGGCACCCAGCAGCCCCTAAATCAGAGACACAAACCCTCAGGTGACCGGCACCCACCTGCCCCCAGGTCAGAGACACAAACTCTCAGGGGACTGGCACCCAGCAGCCCCCAGGTCAGAGACACAAACCCTCAGGGACCGGCAATCAGCTGCCCCCAGGTCTGAGACACAAACCCTCAGGGGATCAGAACCCAGCAGCCCCCGGATCAGAGACACAAACCCGCAGGGAGGCAGGCACCCAGCAGCCCCCAGGACACAGACACAAACCCTCAGGGTACCGACACCCAGCAGCACCTTGATCAGAGACACAAACCCTCAGGGACCGGCACCCAGCTGCCCCCAGGTCAGAGACACAAACCCTCAGGGATGCAGGTACCCAGTAACCCCCCGTCAGAAACACAAACCCGCAGGTTACTGGCACTCAGCAGCCCCAGATCGGAGACACAAACCCTCAGGGGACTGGCACCCAGCAGACCCCAGGTCAGAGACACAAACCCTCAGGGAGCGGCACCCAGCAGCCCCCAGGTCAGAGACACAAACCCTCAGGGGACCGGCACCCAGCAGCCCCCAGGTCAGAGACACAAACCCGCAGAGAGGCAGGCACCCAGCAGCCTCTGGATCAGAGACTCAAACCCGCAGGGAGGCAGGCACCCAACAGCCCCCCGATCAGAAACACAAACCCGCAGGGGACTGGCACCCAGCAGCCCCAGATCAGAGACACAAACCTGCAGGGAACCGGCACCCAGCAACCCCCAGGTCAGAGACACAAACCCTATGGACTGGCACACAGCAGCCCCCAGGTCACAGATACAAACCCTCAGGAGACCGACACCCAACAGCCCCCTGATCAGAGACACAAATCCTCCGAAGACCGGTACCCAGATGCCCCCTGAAGAGAGACACAAACCCGCTGGGAGGCGGGCACCCAGCAGCCGCCAGGTCAGAGACACAAACCCTCAGGGGACCGGCACGCTGCGACCCCCATTTCAGAGACACAAACCAAAGGGGACCGGCTCCCAGCAGCCGCCAGGTCAGAGACACAAACCCTCAGGGGACCGGCACCCTGCAGCCCCCTGGTCAGATACACAAACCCTCACGGGATTGGCACCCAGCAGCCCCCAGGTCAGACACACAAACCCTCAGGGGACCGGCCCCCAGCAGCCCCAGGTCAAAGACACAAACCCTCAGGGGACCGGCACCCAGCAGCCCCCAGATCAGAGACGCAAACCCTCAGGCGACCGGATCCCAGCAGCCCCCGGATCAGAGACACAAACCCTCAGGGGACCGGCACCCAGTAGCCACCAGGTCAGAGACACAAACCCGCAGGGAGGCAGGCACCCAGCAGCCCCCCTATCAGAAACACAAACCCGCAGGGGACTGGCACGCAGCAGCCCCAGATCGGAGACACAACCTGCAGGGAACCAGCACTTGGCAGCCCCCAGGTCAGAGACACAAACCCTCAGGGGACCTGAACCCAGCAGCCCCCGGGTCGGAGACTCAAACCCTCAGATAACCGGCACCCTGCAGCCCCCGGATCAGAGACACAAACCCTCAGGGGACCGGCATCCAGTAGCCCCCAGGTCAGAGACACAAACCCTCAGCGGACCGGCACACACTGCCCCCAGGAAAGAGACACAAACCCGCAGTGGACCAGCACCAAGCAGCCCCCGGATCAGAGACACAAACCCTCAGGGGAGCGGCACCCAGAAGCCCCGGATCAGAGACACAAACCCTCAGGGTACCGGCACCCAGTAGCCCCCAATTCAGAGACACAAACCCTCAGCGGACCGGCACACAATTGCCCCCAGGACAGAGACACAAACCCGAAGTGGACCAGCACCAAGCAGCCCCCGGATCAGAGACACAAACCCTCAGGGGAGCAGCACCCAGCAGCCCCCAGGTCAGAGACACAAACCCTCAGGGGACCGGCACCCAGCAGCCCCCAGGTCGGAGACACAAACCCTCAGGGGACCGGTACCCAGCAGCCCCCAAAACAGAAAAAAAACCCTCAGGGGGGCAGGCACGCAGTAGCCCCCAAATCAGAGACACAAACCCTCAGGTGACCGGATCCCACCTGTCCCCAGGTCAGAGACAAAAACTCTCAGGGGACCGGCACCCAGCAGCCCCCAGGTCAGAGACACAATCCCTCAGGGGACCGGCACTCAGCTGTCCCCAGGTCTGAGACACAAACCCTCAGGGGATCGGAACCCAGCAGCCCCCGGATCAGAGACACAAACCCGCAGGGAGGCAGGCACCCAGAAGCCCCCAGGACACAGACACAAACCCTCAGGGTACCGACACCCAGCAGCACCCTGATCAGAGACACAAACCCTCAGGGACCGGCACCAAGCAGCCCCCAGGTCAGAGACACAAACCCTCAGGGTACCAACACCCAGCAGCACCCTGATCAGAGACACAAACCCTCAGGGACCGGCACCCAGCAGCCCCCAGGTCAGAGACACAAACCCTCAGGGGACTGGCACACAGCAGCCCCCAGGTAAGAGACACAAACCCTCAGGGGACCGGCACCCAGCAGCCCCAAGTCAGAGACACAAACCCGCAGGGGACCGCACCCAGCAGCCCCCAGGTCAGAGAAACAGACCCTCAGGTGACCGGCACCCACCTGCTCCAAGGTCAGATACACAAACTCTCAGGGGACCGGCACCCACCAGCCCCCGGATCACAGACACAAACCCGCAGGGAGGCAGGCAACCAGTAACCCCCGTCAGAAACACAAACCCGCAGGAGACTGGCACTCAGCAGCCTCAGATCGGAGACACAAACCCTCAGGGGACTGGCACCCAGCAGCCCCCAGGTCAGAGACACAAACCCTCAGGGGAGCGGCACCCAGCAGCCCCCAGGTCAGAGACACAAACCCTCAGGGGACCGGCACCCAGCAGCCCCCAGGTCAGAGACACAAACCCGCAGGGCACCGGCACCCAGCAGCCTCCAGGTC
The DNA here is from genome assembly GCF_951640355.1 of Cnephaeus nilssonii. NCBI lineage: Eukaryota > Metazoa > Chordata > Mammalia > Chiroptera > Vespertilionidae > Cnephaeus > Cnephaeus nilssonii. The sequence goes on along the minus strand of NC_137096.1, from coordinate 3,050,999 downwards.
AGAGACACAAACCCGCAGAGAGGCAGGCACCCAGCAGCCTCCGGATCAGAGACTCAAACCCGCAGGGAGGTAGGCACCCAACAGCCCCCCGATCAGAAACACAAACCCGCAGGGGACTGGCACCCAGCAGCCCCAGATCGGAGACACAAACCTGCAGGAAACCGGCACCCAGCAACCCCCAGGTCAGAGACACAAACCCTATGGACTGGCACACAGGAGCCCCAAGGTCACAGACACAAACCCTCGGGAGACCGACACCCAACAGCCCCCTGATCAGAGACACAAATCCTCAGAGGACCGGTACCCAGAAGCCCCCTGATCAGAGACACAAACCCGCTGGGAGGCGGGCACCCAGCAGCCGCCAGGTCAGAGACACAAACCCTCAGGGGACCGGCACCCTGCAACCCTCACTTCAGAGACACAAACCCGAAGGGGACCGGCTCCCAGCAGCCGCCAGGTCAGAGACACAAACCCTCAGGGGACCGGCACCCTGCAGCCCCCAGGTCAGAGACACAAACCCTCAGGGGACTGGCACCCAGCAGCCCCCAGGTCAGAGACACAAACCCTCAGGGGACCGGCACCCAGCAGCCCCCAGTTCAAAGCCACAAACCCTCAGGGGACAGGCAACCAGCAGCCCCCAGATCAGAGACACAAACCCTCAGGGGACCGGATCCCAGCAGCCCCCGGATCAGAGACACAAACCCTCAAGGGACCGGCACCCAGTAGCCCCCAGGTCAGAGACACAAACCCTCAGCGGACCGGCACACAACAGCCCCCAGGTCAGAGACACAAACCGCAGTGGACCAGCACCAAGCAACCCCCGGATCAGAGACACAAACCCTCAGGGGAGCGACACCCAGCAGCCCCCAGGTCAGAGACACAAACCCTCAGGGGACCGGCACCCAGCAGCCCCCAGGTCGGAGACACAAACCCTCAGGGGACCGGTACCCAGCAGCCCCCATGTCAGAGACACAAACCCTCAGGGGGGCAGGCACCCAGCAGCCCCCAAATCAGAGACACAAACCCTCAGGTGACCAGCACCCACCTGCCCCCAGGTCAGAGACACAAACTCTCAGGGGACCGGCACCCAGCAGCCCCCAGGTCAGAGAAACAAACCCTCAGGGACCGGCACTCAGCTGCCCCCAGGTCTGAGACACAAACCCTCAGGGGATCGGCACCCAGCAGCCCCCGTATCAGAGACACAAACCCGCAGGGAGGCAGGCACCCAGTAACCCCCCGTCAGAAACACAAACCCACAGGTGACTGGCACTCAGCAGCCCCAGATCGGAGACACAAACCCTCAGGGGAGCGGCACACAGCTGCCCCCAGGTCAGAGACACAAACCCTCAGGGGACCGGCACCCAGCAGCCCCCAGGTCAGAGACACAAACCCGCAGGGGACCGCACCCAGCAGCCCCCAGGTCAGAGACACAAACCCTCAGGTGACCGGCACCCACCTGCCCCCAGGTCAGAGACACAAACTCTCAGGGAACCGGCACCCACCAGCCCCCGGATCAGAGACACAAACCCTCAGGTGACCGGCACCCACCTGCCCCCAGGTCAGAGACACAAACTCTCAGGGGACCGGCACACAGCAGCCCCTGGATCAGAGACACAAACCCTCAGGGGACCGGCACCCAGTAGCCCCTGGATCAGAGACACAAACCATCAGGGGACCGGGACCCAGTAGCCCCAAGGTCAGAGACAAAACCGTCAGCGGACCGGCACACAACTGCCCCCAGGACAGAGACACAAACCCGCAGTGGACCAGCACCAAGCTGCCCCCGGATCAGAGACAAAAACCCTCAGGGGAGCGGCACCCAGCTACCCCCAGGTCAGAGACACAAACCCTCAGGGGACCGGCACCCAGCAGTCCCCAGGTCGGAGACACAAACCCTCAGGGGGGCAGGCACCCAGCAGCCCCCAAATCAGAGACAAAACCCTCAGGGACCGGCACCCAGCTGCCCCCAGGTCTGAGACACAAACCCTCAGGGGATCGGCACCCAGCAGCCCCCGGATCAGAGACACAAACCCTCAGGGTACCGACACCCAACAGTACCCTGATCAGAGACACAAAACCGCAGGGAGGCAGGCACCCAGTAACCCCCCGTCAGAAACACAAACCCGCAGGTGACTGGCACTCAGCAGCCCCAGATCGGAGACACAAACTCTATGGACTGGCACACAGCAGCCGTCAGGGCAGAGACACAAACCCTCAGGGGACCGGTACCCAGCAGCCCCCTGATCAGAGTCACAAACCCGCTGGGAGGCGGGCACCCAGCAGCCGCTAGGTCAGAGACACAAACCCTCAGGGGACCGGCACCCTGCAACCCCCAGGTCAGAGACATAAACCCGAAGGGGACCGGCACCCAGCAGCCGCCAGGTCAGAGACAAAAACCCTCAGGGGACCGGCACCCAGCAGCCCCCAGGTCAGAGACACAAACCCTAAGGGGACTGGCACCCAGCAGCCCTTAGGTCAGAGACACAAACCCGCAGGGAACCTGCACCCAGTAGCCCCCAGGTCAGAGACACAAACCCTCAGGGGACCGGCACCCAGCAGCCCCCAGGTCAGAGACACAAACCCTAAGGGGACTGTCACCCAGCAGCCCTTAGGTCAGAGACACAAACCCGCAGGGAACCTGCACCCAGTAGCCCCCAGGTCTGAGACACAAACCCTCAGGGGACCGGATCCTAGCAGAACCCGATCAGAGACACAAACCCTCAGGGGACCGGCACCCAGTAGCCCCCAGGTCAGAGACACAAACCCTCAGCGGACCGGCACCCACCTGCCCCCAAGTCAGAGACACAAACTCTCAGGGGACTGGCACCCACCAGCCCCAGGATTAGAGACACAAACCCGCAGGGAGGCAGGCACTCAGTAACCCCCCGTCAGAAACACAAACCCGCAGGTGACTGGCACTCAGCAGCCCCAGATCGGAGACACAAACTCTATGGACTGGCACAAATCAGCCCCCAGTAACCCCCCGTCAGAAACACAAACCCTCAGGGGACCGGCACCCAGCAGCCCCCAGGTCAGAGACACAAACCCTCAGGGGGGCAGGAACCCAGCAGCCCCCAAGTCAGAGACACAATCCCTCAGGGGACCGGCACTCAGCTGCCCCCAGGTCGGAGGCACAAACCCTCAGGGGACCGGCACGCAGCAGCCCCCAGGTCGGAGACACAAGCCTGCAGGGAACCGGCACCCAGCAACCCCCAGGTCAGAGACACAAACCCTATGGACTGGCACACAGCAGCCCCCAGGTCACAGACACAAACCTTCAGGAGACCGACACCCAACAGCCCCCTGATCAGAGACACAAACCCTCAGGGGACCGGATCTCAGCAGCCCCCTGATCAGAGACACAAACCCGCTGGGAGGCGGGCACCCAGCAGCCGCCAGGTCAGAGACACAAACCCTCAGGGGACCGGCACCCAGCAACCCCCACTTCAGAGACACAAACCCGAAGGGGACCGGCACCCAGCAGCCGCCAGGTCAGAGACACAAACCCTCACGGGACCGGCACCCTGCAGCCCCCAGGTCAGAGACACAAACCCTCAGGGGACTGGCACCCAGCAGCCCCCAGGTCAGAGACACAAACCCTCAGGTGACCGGCCCCCAGCAGCACCAAGGTCAGAGACACAAACCCTCAGGGGACAGGCACCCAGCAGCCCCCAGATCAGAGACACAAACCCTCAGGGGACCGGATCCCAGCAGCCCCCGGATCAGAGACACAAACCCTCAGGGGACCGGCACCCAGTAGCCCCCAGGTCAGAGACACAAACCCTCAGGGGACCGGCACACAACAGCCCCCAGGTCAGAGACACAAACCCGAGGTGGACCAGCACCAAGCAGCCCCCGGATCAGAGACACAAACCCTCAGGTGACCGGCACCCTGCTACCCTCAGGTCTGAGACACAAACCCTCAGGGGAACGGCACCCAGCAGCCCCCAGATCAGAGACACAAACCCGCAGGGAGGCAGGCACCCAGCAGCCCCCCTATCAGAAACACAAACCCGCAGGGGACTGGCACCCAGCATCCCCGGATCGGAGACACAAACCTGCAGGGACCCGGCACCCGGCAGCCCCCAGTAAAGAGACACAAACCCTCTGGGGACCTGAACCCAGCAGCCCCCGGGTCGGAGACACAAACCCTCAGTTAACAGGCACCCAGCACCCCCGGATCAGAGACACAATCCCTCAGGGGACCGGCTCCCAGCAGGCCCCAGGTCAGAGACACAAACCCGAAGAGAGGCAGGCACCCAGCAGCCCCCAGGAGGAAGACACGAACCCTGAGGGTACCGGCACCCAGCAGCCCCCGGGTCGGAGACACAAACCCTCAGGGGACCGGCACCCAGGAGCCCCCAGGTCAGAGACACAAACCCTCAGGGGACCGGCACCCAGCAGCCCCCAGGTCGGAGACACAAACCCTCAGGGGACCGGCACCCAGCAGCCTCCGGATCAGAGACTCAAACCCGCAGGGAGGCAGGCACCCAACAGCCCCCCGATCAGAAAAACAAACCCGCAGGAGACTGGCACCCAGCAGCCCCCAGGTCAGAGACACAAACCCACAGGGGACCGGCACCCAGCAGCCCCCAGATCAGAGACACAAACCCTCAGGGGACCGGCACTCACCTGCCCCCAGGTCAGAGACACAAACCCTCAGGGGACCGGCACCCAGCAGCCCCCAGGTCGGAGACACAAACCCTCAGGGGACCAGCACCCAGCAGCCTCCAGATCAGAGACTCAAACCCGCAGGGAGGCAGGCACCCAACAGCCCCCCGATCAGAAACACAAACCTGCAGGGTACTGGCACCCAGCAGCCCCAGATCGGAGACACAAACCTGCAGGGAACCGGCACCCAGCAGCCCCCAGGTCAGAGACACAAACCCTATGGACTGGCACACAGCAGCCCCCAGGTCACAGACACAAACCCTCAGGGGACTGGCACCCAGCAGCCCCAGGTCAGAGACACAAACCCTCAGGGGACAGGCACCCAGCAGCCCCCAGATCAGAGACACAAACCCTCAGGGGACAGGCACCCAGCAGCCCCCAGGTCAGAGACACAAACCCACAAGGGACCGGCACGCACCTGCCCACAGGTCTGAGACACAAACCCTCAGGGGACCGGCACCCAGCAGCCCCCAGGTCAGAGACACAAACCCGCAGGGTACCGGACCCAGCATCCCCATGTCATGACACAAACCCGCAGGGGACCGGCACCCAGCAGCCCCCAGGTCAGAGACACAAACCCGCAGGGGACCGGCACCCAGCAGGACCCAGGTCAGAGACACAAACCCTCAGGGGACCGGCACCCTGCAGCCCCCGGATCAGAGACACAAACCCGCAGGGAGGCAGGCACCCAGTAACCCCCCGTCAGAAATACAAACCCGCAGGTGACTGGCACTCAGCAGCCCCAGATCTGAGACACAAACCCTATGGACTGGCACACAGCAGCCCCCAGGTCACAGACACAAACCCTCAGGGGAATGACACCCATCAGCCCCCTGATCAGAGACACAAACCCTCAGGGACTGGCACCCAGGAGCCCCCAGACCAGAGACACAAACTCTCAGGGGACCGGCACCCATCAGCCCCCTGATCAGAGACACAAACCCTCAGGGACTGGCACCCAGGAGCCCCCAGACCAGAGACACAAACCCTCAGGGGACCGGATCCCAGCAGCCCCCGGATCAGAGACACAAACCCTCAGGGGACCGGATCCCAGCAGCCCCCGGATCAGAGACACAAACCCTCAGGGGACCGGCACCCAGTAGCCCCCAGGTCAGAGACACAAACCCTCAGCGGACCGGAACCCAGCAGCCCCCGGATCAGAGACACAAACCCTCAGGGGAGCGGCACCCAGCAGCCCCCAGGTCAGAGACACAAACTCTCCGGGGACCGGCACCCAGCTGCCCCCAGGTCTGAGACACAAACCCTCAGGGGATCGGCACCCAGCAGCCCCCGGATCAGAGACACAAACCCGCAAGGAGGCAGGCACCCAGCAGCCCCCAGGTCACAGACAAAAAACCCTCAGGGTACCGACACCCAGCAGCACCCTGATCAGAGACACAAACCCTCAGGGACCGGCACCCAGCAGCCCCCAGGTCAAAGACACAAACCCTCAGGGGACCGGCACCCAGCAGCCCCCAGATCAGATACACAAACCCTCAGGGGACCGGATCCCAGCAGCCCCCAGGTCGGAGACACAAACCCTTAGAGGACCGGCACCCTGCAGCCCCTGGATCGAAGACAAAAGCCTCAGCGGACCGGCACGCAGCAGCCCCCTGATCAGAGACAATAACCCTCAGGGGACCTGCACCCAGCAGACCCCTGATCAGAGACACAAACCCTCAGGGGACCGGCACCCAGCAGCCCCCAGATGGGAGATACAAACTGTCAGGGGACCGGCACCCAGCAGCCCCCCGGATCAGAGACACAAACACTGAGGGGACCGGCACCCAGCAGCCCCCCGGATCAGAGACAAAAAACCTAAGGGGAACGGCACCCAGAAGCACCAGATCGGAGAGACAAACCCGCAGGGAGGCGGGCACCCAGCAGCCCCCGGGTCAGAGACACAAACCCCCAGGGGACCGGCACCCAGCAGCCCCCGGATGAGAGACACAAAATCTTAGGGGACCGGCACCCAGCAGCCCCCAGATCAGAGACACATACCCGCGGGGACGCGGGCACCCACCATCCCCCTGATCGGGGACACAAACCCTCGGGGACCGGCACCCAGAAGCCCCTAGGTCAGAGACACAAACCATCAGGGGACCAGGACCCAGCAGACCCCGTATGAAAGACACAAACCCTCAGGGAGCGGCAACCGGCAGCCCCCCAGGTCAGAGACACAACCGCTCAGGGGACCGGCACACAGCAGCCCCCGAATCAGAGACACAAACCCTCAGGGGACCGGAACCCAGGAGCCCCCCAAATCAAAGAAACATACCCGGAGGGAGGCGGGCATCCAGCAGCCCCCTGATCAGAGACACAAATCCTCAGGGGACCTGCACCCAGCAGCCCCCTGGTCAGCGAAAAAAAGACTCAATGGGACCGGCACCCAGCAGCCTCCAGGTCAGAAACACAAACTCTCAGGGGACCGACACCCAGCAGCCTCCTGATCAGAGACACAAACCCTAAGTGGACCGCCACCCAGCAGCCCCCAAATCAGATACACAAACCCTCAGGGGACCGGCACCAAGCAGCCCCCAGGTCGGAGACACAAACCCTTAGGGGACCGGCACCCAGCAGCCCCTGGATAGAAGACAAAAACCCTCAGGGGACCGGCACCCAGCAGCCACCCGGAACAGAGACACAAACCCTCAGGAGACCGGCACCCAGCAGCCCCCAGATGGGAGATACAAACTGTCAGGGGACCGGCACCCAGCAGCCCCCGAATTAGAGACATAAACACTGAAGGGACCGGCACCCAGCAGCCCCCCGGATCAGAGACAAAAAACCTAAGGGGAACGGCACCCAGAAGCCACCAGATCGGAGGCACAAACCCGCAGGGAGGCGGGCACCCAGCAGCCCCCCTGGTTGGAGACACAAACCCTCAGGGGACCCGCACCCAGCAGCCTCCTGATCAGAGACACAAACCTTCAGGGGACCGGCACCCAGCAGCCCCCAGGTCAGAGACGCAAACCCTCCGGGGACGGCACCCAGCAGCCCCCAGGTCAGAGACAAAAACCCGCAGGAAGGCAGGCACACAGCAGCCCCCGGGTAAGAGACACAAACCCTCAGGGGACGGGCACCCAGCAGCCCCGAGGTCAGAGACATAAACCCGCAGGGAGGCGGGCACCCAGCAGCCCCCAGGTCAGAGACACAAACCCTCAGGGGACCGGCACACAGCAGCCCCCCGGAACAGAGACAAAATCTCTCAGGGGACCGGCACCCAGCAACTCCCCGGATCAGAGACACAAACCCTCATGGGACCGGCACCCAGCAGCCCACAAGTCGGAGACAAAAAACCTCATGGGACCAGCAGCCAGCATCCGCCTGGATCAGAAATTAAACCCTCAGGGGACCGGCACACAGCAGCCCACAGGTCGGAGACACAAAACCACAGGGAAACGGCACCCAGCAGCCCCCCGGATCAGACACACAAACCCTCAGGGGATCGGCACCCAGCAGCCCACAGGTCAGAGACACAAACCCTCAGGGGACCGGCACCCAGCAGCCCGCAGATCAGAGACACAAACCCTCAGGGGACCGGCAACCAGCGGCCCCAGGTCGGAGAAACAAACCCTCAGGGGACCGGCACCCAGCAGTCCCCTGATCAGAGACACAAACCTTCAGGTGACCAGCACCCAACAGCCCCCGGATCAGAGACAAAAACCCTCAGGGGACCGGCACCCAGCAGCCTCTGGATCATAGACTCAAACCCGCAGGGAGGAAGGCACCCAACAGCCCCCCGATCAGAAACACAAACCCATAGGGGACTGGCACCCAACAGCCCCAGATCGGAGACACAAACCTGCAGGGAACCGGCACCCAGCAGCCCCCAGGTCAGAGACACTAACCCTATGGACTGGCACACAGCAGCCCCCAGGTCACAGACACAAACCCTCAGGGGACCGACACCCAGCAGCACTCTGATCAGAGACACAAACTGTCAGGGACCGGCTCCCAGCAGCCCCCAGGTCAGAGACACAAACCCTCAGGGGACTGGAACCCAGCAACCCCCAGGTCAGAGACACAAACCCTCAGGGGAGCAGCACCCAGCAGCCCCCAGGTAAGAGACACAAACACTCAGGGGACCGGCACCCAGCAGCCCCCGGATCAGATACACAAACCCTCAGGGGACCGGCACCCAGCAGCCCCAGGTCAGAGACAAAAACCCTCAGGGGACCGTCACCCAGCAGCCCCCTGATCAGAGACACAAACCCTCAGGGACCAGCACCCAGCAGCCCCCAGGTCAGAGACACAAACACTCAGGGGACCGGCACTCAGCAGCCCGCAGGTCAGAGACACAAACCCCCAGGGGATCGGCATCCAGCAGCCCCCAGGTCAGAGACACAAACCCTCAGGGAGGCAGGCACCCAGCAGCCCCCATGTCAGAGACACAAACCCTCAGGGGACCGGCACCCAGCAGCCCTCTTGTGAGAGACACAAACCCTCAGGGGACCGGCACCCAGCAGCCCCCAGATCAGAGACACAAACCAGAAGGGAACCGGCAGACAGCAGCCCCCGGATCAGAGACACAAACCCTCAGGGAGGCGGGCACCCAGCAGCCCCCTGATCAGAGACAATAACCCTCAGGGGACTGGCACCCAGCACCCCCCAGGTCAGAGACACAAACCCTCAGGGGACCGGCACCCAGCAGCCCCCTGACCAGAGAAACAAACCCTCAGGGGACTGGCACCCAGCCGCCCCCCTGATCAGAGACAACAACCCTCAGGGGACCGGCACCCAACAGGCCCCAGATCAGAGACACAAACCCTCAGGGGACCGGCACCCAGCAGCCCACGGATTAGAGACACAAACCCTCAGGGAGGCGGGCACATAGCAGTCCCCTGATCAGAGACAATAACCCTCAGGGGACCGGCACCCAGCACCCCCCACGTCAGAGACACAAACCCTCAGGGGACCGGCACCCAGCAGCCCCCTGACCAGAGAAACAAACCCTCAGGGGACTGGCACCCAGCCGCCCCCCTGATCAGAGACAACAACCCTCAGGGGACCGGCACCCAACAGGCCCCAGATCAGAGACACAAACCCTCAGGGGACCGGCACCCAGCAGCCCACGGATTAGAGACACAAACCCTCAGGGAGGCGGGCACATAGCAGTCCCCTGATCAGAGACAATAACCCTCAGGGGACCTGCACCCAGAGGAGCCCCAGGTTAGAGACACAAACGCTATGGAGTGACACCCAGCAGTCCCCATGTCAGAGACACAAACCCTCAGGGGACCGGCACCCAGCAGCCCTCTGGTGAGAGACACAAACACTCAGGGTTCCGGAACCCAGCAGCCCCGGGATCAGAGAGAATAACCCTCAGGGGCCCGGCAGCCAGCAGCCCCTGGATCAAAGACACAAACCCTCAGGGAGGCGGGCACCCAGGAGCCCCCTGATCAGAGACAATAACCCTCAGGGGACATGCACCCAGCAGCCCCCGGATTGGAGACACAAACCCTCAGGGGACCAGCACCCAGGAGCCCCCAGGTCAGAGACACAATCCCGCAGGGGACTGGCACCCAGCAGCCCTCGGATCGGAGACACAAACCCTCAGGGGACCAGCACCCAGGAGCCCCCAGGTCAGAGACACAAACCCTCAGGGGACCTGAACCCAGCAGCCCCCGGATCAGAGACACAAACCCTCAGGGGACCGGATCCCAGCAGCCCCCGGATCAGAGACACAAAACCCCTCAGGGGACCAACACCCAGTAGCCCCCAGGTCAGAGACACAAACCCTCAGCGGAACGGCACCCACCTGCCCCCAGGTCACAGACACAAACCCTCAGGGGACTGACACCCGCAGCCCCCTGTTTAGAGACACAAACCCTCAGGGGACCGGCACCCAGCAGCCCCCAGGTCAGAGACACAAACCCGCAGGGGACCAGCACCCAGCAGCCCCCAGGTCAGAGACACGAACCCTCAGGGGAGCGGCACCCAGCAGGCCCCAGGTCAGAGACACAAACCCTCAGGGGACCGGTACCCAACAGCCCCCAGGTCAGAGACACAAACCCTCAGGTGACCAGCACCTACCTGCCCCCGGATCAGAGAAACAAACCCTCAGGGGACCGGCACTCAGCTGCCCCCAGGTCGGAGACACAAACCCTCAGGGGATCGGCACCCAGCAGCCCCCGGATGAGAGACACAAACCCGCAGGGAGGCAGGCAACCAGCATCCCCGCTATCAGAAACACAAACCCGCAGGTGACTGGCACCCAGCAGCCCCGGATCGGAGACACAAACCTGCAGGAACCGGCACCCGGCAGCCCCCAGGTCAGAGACACAAACCCTCAGGGGACCGGCACCCAGCAGCCCCCAGATCAGAGACACAAACCACCAGGGGACCGGCACCCAGCAGCCCCCGGATCAGAGACACAAACCCTCAGGTGACCGGCACCCACCTGCCCCCAGGTCAGAGACACAAACTCTCAGGGGACCGGCACCCAGCAGCCCCCGGATCAGAGACACAAACCCGCAGGGGGGCAGGCACCCAGTAACCCCCAGTCAGAAACACAAACCCGCAGGTGACTGGCACTCAGCAGCCCCAGATCGGAGACACAAACTCTATGGACTGGCACCCAGCAGCCCCCGCATCAGAGACACAAACACTCAGGGGACCGGCACCCACCAGCCCTCAGGTCAGAGACACAAACCCGCAGGGGACCGTCACCCAGCAGCCCCCAGGTCAGAGACACAAACCCTCAGGGAACCGGCACCCAGCGGCCCCCAGGTCAGAGACACAAACCCGCAGGGGACCGGCACCCAGCAGCCCCTGGATCAGAGACACAAACCCTCAGGTGACCGGCACCCAGCATCACCCGGATCAGAGACACAAACCCTCAGGTGACCGGCACCCAGCAGCCCCGGATCAGAGACACAAACCCGCAGTTGACTGCCACTCAGCAGCCCCAGATCGGAGACACAAACTCTATGGACTGGCTCACAGGAGCCCCCAGGTCGGAGACACAAACCCGCAGGGGACCACACCCAGCAGCCTTCGGATCGGAGACTCAAACCCTCAGGGGACCGGCACCCAGGAGCCCCCAGTTTAGAGACACAAACCCTCAGGGGACCATACCCAGCAGCCCCCGGATCAAAGACAAACACCCTCAGGGGACCGGCACCCAGCAGCCCCCAGGTCAGAGACACAAACCCTAAGGGGACCGGCAAACAGCAGCCCCCAGGTCAGAGACAAAAACCCGCAGGGAGGAGGGCACCCAGCAGCCCCCAGGTCAGAGACACAAACCCTCAGGTGATCGGCACCCAGCAGCCCCCGGATCAGATACACAAACCCGCAGGGAGGCAGGCACCCAGCAGCCCCCCTATCAGAAACACAAACCCGCAGGGGACTGGCACCCAGCAGCCCCGGATCGGAGACACAAACCTTCAGGGAACCGGCATCCGGCAGCCTCCAGGTCAGAGACACAAACCCTATGGACTGGCACACAGCAGCCCCCAGGTCACAGACACAAACCCTCAGGAGACCGACACCTGGGGGTAGACCTGGGGGTAGCAGGGTGCCGATCACCTGAAGGTTTGTGACACCCAACAGCCCCCTGATCAGAGACACAAATCCTCAGAGGACCGGTACCCAGAAGCCCCCTGATCAGAGACACAAACCCGCTGGGAGGCGGGCACCCAACAGCCGCCAGGTCAGAGACACAAACCCTCAGGGGACCGGCACCCTGCAACCCCCACTTCAGAGACACAAACCCGAATGGAGCGGCTCCCAGCAGCCCCCAGGTCAGAGACACAAACCCTCAGGGGACCGGCACCTTGCAGCGCCCAGGTCAGAGACACAAACCCTCAGGGGACTGGCACCCAGCAGCCCCCAGGTCAGACACACAAACCCTCAGGGGACCGGCCCCCAGCAGCCCCCAGATCAGAGACACAAACCCTCAGGGGACTGGCACCCAGCAGCCCCCAGGTCAAAGACACAAACCCTCAGGGGACAGGCACCCAGCAGCCCCCAGATCAGAGACACAAACCCTCAGGGGACGGGATCCCAGCAGCCCCCAGGTCAGAGACACAAACCCTCAGCGTACCGGCACACAACAGCCCCCAGGTCAGAGACACAAACCCGCAGTGGACCAGAACCAAGCAGCCCCCGGATCAGAGACACAAACCTTCAGGTGATCGGCACCCTGCTACCCCCAGGTCTGAGACAAAAACCCTCAGGGGATCGGCACCCAGCAGCCCCCGGATGAGAGACACAAACCCGCAGGGAGGCAGGCACCCAGCAGCCCCGCTATCAGAAACACAAACCCGCAGGGGACTGGCACCCAGCAGCCCCGGATCAAGACACAAACCTAAAGGGAACCGGCACCCTGCAGCCCCCGGATCAGAGACACAATCCCTCAGGGGAGCGGCACCCAGCAGCCCCCAGGTCAGAGACACAAACCCTCAGGGGAGCGGCACCCAGCAGCCCCCAGGTCAGAAACAGAAACCCTCAGGTGACCGGCACCCACCTGCCCCCAGGTCAGAGACACAAACTCTCAGGGGACCGGCACCCACCAGCCCCCAGGTCAGAGACACAAATCCTCAGGGGACCGGCACTCAGCTGCCCCCAGGTCTGAGACACAAACCCTCAGGGGATCGGAACCCAGTAGCCCCCGGATCAGAGACACAAACCCGCAGGGAGGCAGGCAACCAGCAGCCCCCAGGACACAGACACAAACCCTCAGGGTACCGACACCCAGCAGCACCCTGATCAGAGACACAAACCCTCAGGGACCGGCACCCAGCAGCCCCCAGGTCAGAGACACAAACCCTCAGGGGACTGGCACCAAGCAGCCCCCAGGTCAGAGACACAAACCCTCAGGGGAGCGGCACCCAGCTGCCCCCAGGTCAGAGACACAAACCCTCATGGGACCGGCACCCAGCAGTCCCCAGGTCAGACACACAAACCCGCAGGGGACCGCACCCAGCAGCCCCCAGGTCAGAGACACAAACCCTCAGGTGACCGGCACCCTGCAGCCCCCAGGTCAGAGACACAAACCCTCAGGGGACAGGCACTCAGCAGCCCCCAGATCAGAGACAAAAACCCTGAGGGGACCGGCACCCAGTAGCGCCCAGGTCAGAGACACAAACCCTCAGCGGACCGGCACCCACCTGCCCCCAGGTCAGAGACACAAACTCTCAGGGGACCGGCACCCAGCAGCCCTCGGATCAGAGACTCAAACCCGCAGGGAGGCAGGCACCCAACAGCCCCCCGATCAGAAACACAAACCCGCAGGGAACTGGCACCCAGCAGCCCCAGATCGGAGACACAAACCTGCAGGGAACCGGCACCCAGCAACCCCCAGGTCAGAGACACAAACCCTATGAACTGGCACACAGCTGACCCCAGGTCACAGATACAAACCCTCAGGAGACCGACACCCAACAGCCCCCTGATCAGAGACACAAATCCTCAGAGGACCGGTACCCAGAAGCCCCCTGAACAGAGACACAAACCGGCTGGGATGCGGGCACCCAGCAGCCGCCAGGTCAGAGACACAAACCCTCAGGGGACCGGCACCCTGCAACCCCCACTTCAGAGACACAAACCCGAAGGGGACCTGCTCCCAGCAGCCGCCAGGTCAGAGACACAAACCCTCAGGGGACCGGCACCCTGCAGCCCCCAGGTCAGAGACACAAACCCTCAGGGGACTGGCACCCAGCAGCCCCCAGGTCAGACACACAAACCCTCAGGGGACCGGCCCCAGCAGCCCCCAGGTCAAAGACACAAACCCTCAGGGGACAGGCACCCAGCAGCCCCCAGATCAGAGAAACAAACCCTCAGGGGACCGGATCCCAGCAGCCCCCAGATCAGAGACACAAACCCTCAGGGGACCGGCACTCAGCTGCCCCCAGGTCTGAGACACAAACCCTCAGGGGATCGGAACCCAGCAGCCCCCGGATCAGAGACACAAACCCGCAGGGAGGCAGGCACCCAGCTGCCCCCAGGACACAGACACAAACCCTCAGCGGACCGGCACCCACCTGCCCCCAGGTCGGAGACACAAACCCTCAGGGGACCGGCACCCAGCAGCCCCCAGGTCAGAGACACAAACCCTCAGGGGACCGGCACCCAGCAGCCCCCAGGTCAGAGACACAAACCTGCAGGGGAACGGCACCCAGCAGCCCCCATGTCAGAGACACAAACCCTCAGGGGAGCGGCACCCAGCAGCCCCCAGTTCAGAGACACAAACCATCAGGGGACCGGCACCCAGCAGCCCCCAGGTCAGAGACACAAACCCGCAGAGAGGCAGGCACCCAGCAGCCTCCGGATCAGAGACTCAAACCCGCAGGGAGGCAGGCACCCAGCAGCCCCGCTATCAGAAACACAAACCCGCAGGGGACTGGCACCCAGCAGCCCCGGATCAGAGACACAAACCTGCAGGGAACCGGCACCCGGCAGCCCCCAGGTCAGAGACACAAACCCTATGGACTGGCACACAGCAGCCCCCAGGTCACAGACACAAACCCTCAGGAGACCGACACCCAGCAACCCCCGGATCAGAGACACAAACCCTCAGGGGACATGAACCCAGCAGCCCCCGGGTCGGAGACACAAACCCTCAGATAACCGGCACCCAGCAGCCCCCATGTCAGAAACACAAATCCTCAGGGGGGCAGGCACCCAGCAGACCCTAAATCAGAGACACAAACCCTCAGGTGACCGGCACCCACCTGCCCCCAGGTCAGAGACACAAACTCTCAGGAGACTGGCACCCAGCAGCCCCCAGGTCAGAGACACAAACCCTCAGGGACCGGCAATCAGCTGCCCCCAGGTCTGAGACACAAACCCTCAGGGGATCGGAACCCAGCAGCCCCCGGATCAGAGACACAAACCCGCAGGGAGGCAGGCACCCAGCAGCCCCCAGGACACAGACACAAACCCTCAGGGTACCGACACCCAGCAGCACCTTGATCAGAGACACAAACCCTCAGGGACCGGCACCCAGCTGCCCCCAGGTCAGAGACACAAACCCTCAGGGATGCAGGTACCCAGTAACCCCCCGTCAGAAACACAAACCCGCAGGTTACTGGCACTCAGCAGCCCCAGATCGGAGACACAAACCCTCAGGGGACTGGCACCCAGCAGACCCCAGGTCAGAGACACAAACCCTCAGGGGAGCGGCACCCAGCAGCCCCCAGGTCAGAGACACAAACCCTCAGGGAGCGGCACCCAGCAGCCCCCAGGTCAGAGACACAAACCCTCAGGGGACCGGCACCCAGCAGCCCCCAGGTCAGAGACACAAACCCGCAGAGAGGCAGGCACCCAGCAGCCTCTGGATCAGAGACTCAAACCCGCAGGGAGGCAGGCACCCAACAGCCCCCCGATCAGAAACACAAACCCGCAGGGGACTGGCACCCAGCAGCCCCAGATCAGAGACACAAACCTGCAGGGAACCGGCACCCAGCAACCCCCAGGTCAGAGACACAAACCCTATGGACTGGCACACAGCAGCCCCCAGGTCACAGATACAAACCCTCAGGAGACCGACACCCAACAGCCCCCTGATCAGAGACACAAATCCTCCGAGGACCGGTACCCAGATGCCCCCTGAAGAGAGACACAAACCCGCTGGGAGGCGGGCACCCAGCAGCCGCCAGGTCAGAGACACAAACCCTCAGGGGACCGGCACGCTGCGACCCCCACTTCAGAGACACAAACCAAAGGGGACCGGCTCCCAGCAGCCGCCAGGTCAGAGACACAAACCCTCAGGGGACCGGCACCCTGCAGCCCCCTGGTCAGATACACAAACCCTCACGGGATTGGCACCCAGCAGCCCCCAGGTCAGACACACAAACCCTCAGGGGACCGGCCCCCAGCAGCCCCAGGTCAAAGACACAAACCCTCAGGGGACCGGCACCCAGCAGCCCCCAGATCAGAGACACAAATCCTCAGGGGACCGGCACTCAGCTGCCCCCAGGTCTGAGACACAAACCCTCAGGGGATCGGAACCCAGTAGCCCCCGGATCAGAGACACAAACCCGCAGGGAGGCAGGCAACCAGCAGCCCCCAGGACACAGACACAAACCCTCAGGGTACCGACACCCAGCAGCACCCTGATCAGAGACACAAACCCTCAGGGACCGGCACCCAGCAGCCCCCAGGTCAGAGACACAAGCCCTCAGGGGACTGGCACCAAGCAGCCCCCAGGTCAGAGACACAAACCCTCAGGGGAGCGGCACCCAGCTGCCCCCAGGTCAGAGACACAAACCCTCATGGGACCGGCACCCAGCAGTCCCCAGGTCAGACACACAAACCCGCAGGGGACCGCACCCAGCAGCCCCCAGGTCAGAGACACAAACCCGCAGAGAGGCAGGCACCCAGCAGCCTCCGGATCAGAGACTCAAACCCGCAGGGAGGCAGGCACCCAGCAGCCCCGCTATCAGAAACACAAACCCGCAGGGGACTGGCACCCAGCAGCCCCGGATCAGAGACACAAACCTGCAGGGAACCGGCACCCGGCAGCCCCCAGGTCAGAGACACAAACCCTATGGACTGGCACACAGCAGCCCCCAGGTCACAGACACAAACCCTCAGGAGACCGACACCCAGCAGCCCCCGGATCAGAGACACAAACCCTCAGGGGACATGAACCCAGCAGCCCCCGGGTCGGAGACACAAACCCTCAGATAACCGGCACCCAGCAGCCCCCATGTCAGAAACACAAATCCTCAGGGGGGCAGGCACCCAGCAGCCCCTAAATCAGAGACACAAACCCTCAGGTGACCGGCACCCACCTGCCCCCAGGTCAGAGACACAAACTCTCAGGGGACTGGCACCCAGCAGCCCCCAGGTCAGAGACACAAACCCTCAGGGACCGGCAATCAGCTGCCCCCAGGTCTGAGACACAAACCCTCAGGGGATCAGAACCCAGCAGCCCCCGGATCAGAGACACAAACCCGCAGGGAGGCAGGCACCCAGCAGCCCCCAGGACACAGACACAAACCCTCAGGGTACCGACACCCAGCAGCACCTTGATCAGAGACACAAACCCTCAGGGACCGGCACCCAGCTGCCCCCAGGTCAGAGACACAAACCCTCAGGGATGCAGGTACCCAGTAACCCCCCGTCAGAAACACAAACCCGCAGGTTACTGGCACTCAGCAGCCCCAGATCGGAGACACAAACCCTCAGGGGACTGGCACCCAGCAGACCCCAGGTCAGAGACACAAACCCTCAGGGAGCGGCACCCAGCAGCCCCCAGGTCAGAGACACAAACCCTCAGGGGACCGGCACCCAGCAGCCCCCAGGTCAGAGACACAAACCCGCAGAGAGGCAGGCACCCAGCAGCCTCTGGATCAGAGACTCAAACCCGCAGGGAGGCAGGCACCCAACAGCCCCCCGATCAGAAACACAAACCCGCAGGGGACTGGCACCCAGCAGCCCCAGATCAGAGACACAAACCTGCAGGGAACCGGCACCCAGCAACCCCCAGGTCAGAGACACAAACCCTATGGACTGGCACACAGCAGCCCCCAGGTCACAGATACAAACCCTCAGGAGACCGACACCCAACAGCCCCCTGATCAGAGACACAAATCCTCCGAAGACCGGTACCCAGATGCCCCCTGAAGAGAGACACAAACCCGCTGGGAGGCGGGCACCCAGCAGCCGCCAGGTCAGAGACACAAACCCTCAGGGGACCGGCACGCTGCGACCCCCATTTCAGAGACACAAACCAAAGGGGACCGGCTCCCAGCAGCCGCCAGGTCAGAGACACAAACCCTCAGGGGACCGGCACCCTGCAGCCCCCTGGTCAGATACACAAACCCTCACGGGATTGGCACCCAGCAGCCCCCAGGTCAGACACACAAACCCTCAGGGGACCGGCCCCCAGCAGCCCCAGGTCAAAGACACAAACCCTCAGGGGACCGGCACCCAGCAGCCCCCAGATCAGAGACGCAAACCCTCAGGCGACCGGATCCCAGCAGCCCCCGGATCAGAGACACAAACCCTCAGGGGACCGGCACCCAGTAGCCACCAGGTCAGAGACACAAACCCGCAGGGAGGCAGGCACCCAGCAGCCCCCCTATCAGAAACACAAACCCGCAGGGGACTGGCACGCAGCAGCCCCAGATCGGAGACACAACCTGCAGGGAACCAGCACTTGGCAGCCCCCAGGTCAGAGACACAAACCCTCAGGGGACCTGAACCCAGCAGCCCCCGGGTCGGAGACTCAAACCCTCAGATAACCGGCACCCTGCAGCCCCCGGATCAGAGACACAAACCCTCAGGGGACCGGCATCCAGTAGCCCCCAGGTCAGAGACACAAACCCTCAGCGGACCGGCACACACTGCCCCCAGGAAAGAGACACAAACCCGCAGTGGACCAGCACCAAGCAGCCCCCGGATCAGAGACACAAACCCTCAGGGGAGCGGCACCCAGAAGCCCCGGATCAGAGACACAAACCCTCAGGGTACCGGCACCCAGTAGCCCCCAATTCAGAGACACAAACCCTCAGCGGACCGGCACACAATTGCCCCCAGGACAGAGACACAAACCCGAAGTGGGCCAGCACCAAGCAGCCCCCGGATCAGAGACACAAACCCTCAGGGGAGCGGCACCCAGCAGCCCCCAGGTCAGAGACACAAACCCTCAGGGGACCGGCACCCAGCAGCCCCCAGGTCGGAGACACAAACCCTCAGGGGACCGGTACCCAGCAGCCCCCATATCAGAAAAAAAACCCTCAGGGGGGCAGGCACGCAGTAGCCCCCAAATCAGAGACACAAACCCTCAGGTGACCGGATCCCACCTGTCCCCAGGTCAGAGACACAAACTCTCAGGGGACCGGCACCCAGCAGCCCCCAGGTCAGAGACACAATCCCTCAGGGGACCGGCACTCAGCTGTCCCCAGGTCTGAGACACAAACCCTCAGGGGATCAGAACCCAGCAGCCCCCGGATCAGAGACACAAACCCGCAGGGAGGCAGGCACCCAGAAGCCCCCAGGACACAGACACAAACCCTCAGGGTACCGACACCCAGCAGCACCCTGATCAGAGACACAAACCCTCAGGGACCGGCACCAAGCAGCCCCCAGGTCAGAGACACAAACCCTCAGGGTACCAACACCCAGCAGCACCCTGATCAGAGACACAAACCCTCAGGGACCGGCACCCAGCAGCCCCCAGGTCAGAGACACAAACCCTCAGGGGACTGGCACACAGCAGCCCCCAGGTCAGAGACACAAACCCTCAGGGGAGCGGCACCCAGCTGCCCCCAGGTAAGAGACACAAACCCTTAGGGGACCGGCACCCAGCAGCCCCAAGTCAGAGACACAAACCCGCAGGGGACCGCACCCAGCAGCCCCCAGGTCAGAGAAACAGACCCTCAGGTGACCGGCACCCACCTGCTCCAAGGTCAGATACACAAACTCTCAGGGGACCGGCACCCACCAGCCCCCGGATCACAGACACAAACCCGCAGGGAGGCAGGCAACCAGTAACCCCCGTCAGAAACACAAACCCGCAGGAGACTGGCACTCAGCAGCCTCAGATCGGAGACACAAACCCTCAGGGGACTGGCACCCAGCAGCCCCCAGGTCAGAGACACAAACCCTCAGGGGAGCGGCACCCAGCAGCCCCCAGGTCAGAGACACAAACCCTCAGGGGACCGGCACCCAGCAGCCCCCAGGTCAGAGACACAAACCCGCAGGGGACCGGCACACAGCAGCCTCCAGGTCAGAGACACAAACCCGCAGAGAGGCAGGCACCCAGCAGCCTCCGGATCAGAGACTCAAACCCGCAGGGAGGTAGGCACCCAACAGCCCCCCGATCAGAAACACAAACCCGCAGGGGACTGGCACCCAGCAGCCCCAGATCGGAGACACAAACCTGCAGGAAACCGGCACCCAGCAACCCCCAGGTCAGAGACACAAACCCTATGGACTGGCACACAGGAGCCCCAAGGTCACAGACACAAACCCTCGGGAGACCGACACCCAACAGCCCCCTGATCAGAGACACAAATCCTCAGAGGACCGGTACCCAGAAGCCCCCTGATCAGAGACACAAACCCGCTGGGAGGCGGGCACCCAGCAGCCGCCAGGTCAGAGACACAAACCCTCAGGGGACCGGCACCCTGCAACCCTCACTTCAGAGACACAAACCCGAAGGGGACCGGCTCCCAGCAGCCGCCAGGTCAGAGACACAAACCCTCAGGGGACCGGCACCCTGCAGCCCCCAGGTCAGAGACACAAACCCTCAGGGGACTGGCACCCAGCAGCCCCCAGGTCAGAGACACAAACCCTCAGGGGACCGGCACCCAGCAGCCCCCAGTTCAAAGCCACAAACCCTCAGGGGACAGGCAACCAGCAGCCCCCAGATCAGAGACACAAACCCTCAGGGGACCGGATCCCAGCAGCCCCCGGATCAGAGACACAAACCCTCAGGGGACCGGCACCCAGTAGCCCCCAGGTCAGAGACACAAACCCTCAGCGGACCGGCACACAACAGCCCCCAGATCAGAGACACAAACCGCAGTGGACCAGCACCAAGCAGCCCCCGGATCAGAGACACAAACCCTCAGGGGAGCGACACCCAGCAGCCCCCAGGTCAGAGACACAAACCCTCAGGGGACCGGCACCCAGCAGCCCCCAGGTCGGAGACACAAACCCTCAGGGGACCGGTACCCAGCAGCCCCCATGTCAGAGACACAAACCCTCAGGGGGGCAGGCACCCAGCAGCCCCCAAATCAGAGACACAAACCCTCAGGTAACCGGCACCCACCTGCCCCCAGGTCAGAGACACAAACTCTCAGGGGACCGGCACCCAGCAGCCCCCAGGTCAGAGAAACAAACCCTCAGGGACCGGCACTCAGCTGCCCCCAGGTCTGAGACACAAACCCTCAGGGGATCGGCACCCAGCAGCCCCCGTATCAGAGACACAAACCCGCAGGGAGGCAGGCACCCAGTAACCCCCCGTCAGAAACACAAACCCACAGGTGACTGGCACTCAGCAGCCCCAGATCGGAGACACAAACCCTCAGGGGAGCGGCACACAGCTGCCCCCAGGGCAGAGACACAAACCCGCAGGGGACCGCACCCAGCAGCCCCCAGGTCAGAGACACAAACTCTCAGGGAACCGGCACCCACCAGCCCCCGGATCAGAGACACAAACCCTCAGGTGACCGGCACCCACCTGCCCCCAGGTCAGAGACACAAACTCTCAGGGGACCGGCACACAGCAGCCCCTGGATCAGAGACACAAACCCTCAGGGGACCGGCACCCAGTAGCCCCTCGATCAGAGACACAAACCATGAGGGGACCGGGACCCAGTAGCCCCCAGGTCAGAGACAAAACCGTCAGCGGACCGGCACACAACTGCCCCCAGGAAAGAGACACAAACCCGCAGTGGACCAGCACCAAGCTGCCCCCGGATCAGAGACAAAAACCCTCAGGGGAGCGGCACCCAGCTACCCCCAGGTCAGAGACACAAACCCTCAGGGGACCGGCACCCAGCAGTCCCCAGGTCGGAGACACAAACCCTCAGGGGGGCAGGCACCCAGCAGCCCCCAAATCAGAGACAAAACCCTCAGGGCCCGGCACCCAGCTGCCCCCAGGTCTGAGACACAAACCCTCAGGGGATCGGCACCCAGCAGCCCCCGGATCAGAGACACAAACCCGCAGGGAGGCAGGCACCCAGCAGCCCCCAGGTCACAGACACAAACCCTCAGGGTACCGACACCCAACAGTACCCTGATCAGACACACAAAACCGCAGGGAGGCAGGCACCCAGTAACCCCCCGTCAGAAACACAAACCCGCAGGTGACTGGCACTCAGCAGCCCCAGATCGGAGACACAAACTCTATGGACTGGCACACAGCAGCCCTCAGGGCAGAGACACAAACCCTCAGGGGACCGGTACCCAGCAGCCCCCTGATCAGAGTCACAAACCCGCTGGGAGGCGGGCACCCAGCAGCCGCTAGGTCAGAGACACAAACCCTCAGGGGACCGGCACCCTGCAACCCCCAGGTCAGAGACATAAACCCGAAGGGGACCGGCACCCAGCAGCCGCCAGGTCAGACAAAAACCCTCAGGGGACCGGCACCCAGCAGCCCCCAGGTCAGAGACACAAACCCTAAGGGGACTGGCACCCAGCAGCCCTTAGGTCAGAGACACAAACCCGCAGGGAACCTGCACCCAGCAGCCCCCAGGTGAGAGACACAAACCCTCAGGGGACCGGATCCTAGCAGAACCCGATCAGAGACACAAACCCTCATGGGACCGGCACCCAGTAGCCCCCAGGTCAGAGACACAAACCCTCAGCGGACCGGCACCCACCTGCCCCCAAGTCAGAGACACAAACTCTCAGGGGACTGGCACCCACCAGCCCCAGGATTAGAGACACAAACCCGCAGGGAGGCAGGCACTCAGTAACCCCCCGTCAGAAACACAAACCCGCAGGTGACTGGCACTCAGCAGCCCCAGATCGGAGACACAAACTCTATGGACTGGCACAAATCAGCCCCCAGTAACCCCCCGTCAGAAACACAAACCCTCAGGGGACCGGCACCCAGCAGCCCCCAGGTCAGAGACACAAACCCTCAGGGGGGCAGGAACCCAGCAGCCCCCAAGTCAGAGACACAATCCCTCAGGGGACCGGCACTCAGCTGCCCCCAGGTCGGAGGCACAAACCCTCAGGGGACCGGCACGCAGCAGCCCCCAGGTCGGAGACACAAGCCTGCAGGGAACCGGCACCCAGCAACCCCCAGGTCAGAGACACAAACCCTATGGACTGGCACACAGCAGCCCCCAGGTCACAGACACAAACCCTCAGGAGACCGACACCCAACAGCCCCCTGATCAGAGACACAAACCCTCAGGGGACCGGATCTCAGCAGCCCCCTGATCAGAGACACAAACCCGCTGGGAGGCGGGCACCCAGCAGCCGCCAGGTCAGAGACACAAACCCTCAGGGGACCGGCACTCAGCAACCCCCACTTCAGAGACACAAACCCGAAGGGGACCGGCACCCAGCAGCCGCCAGGTCAGAGACACAAACCCTCAGGGGACCGGCACCCTGCAGCCCCCAGGTCAGAGACACAAACCCTCAGGGGACTGGCACCCAGCAGCCCCCAGGTCAGAGACACAAACCCTCAGGTGACCGGCCCCCAGCAGCACCAAGGTCAGAGACACAAACCCTCAGGGGACAGGCACCCAGCAGCCCACAGATCAGAGACACAAACCCTCAGGGGACCGGATCCCAGCAGCCCCCGGATCAGAGACACAAACCCTCAGGGGACCGGCACCCAGTAGCCCCCAGGTCAGAGACACAAACCCTCAGGGGACCGGCACACAACAGCCCCCAGGTCAGAGACACAAACCCGAGGTGGACCAGCACCAAGCAGCCCCCGGATCAGAGACACAAACCCTCAGGTGACCGGCACCCTGCTACCCTCAGGTCTGAGACACAAACCCTCAGGGGAACGGCACCCAGCAGCCCCCAGATCAGAGACACAAACCCGCAGGGAGGCAGGCACCCAGCAGCCCCCCTATCAGAAACACAAACCCGCAGGGGACTGGCACCCAGCATCCCCGGATCGGAGACACAAACCTGCAGGGACCCGGCACCCGGCAGCCCCCAGTAAAGAGACACAAACCCTCTGGGGACCTGAACCCAGCAGCCCCCGGGTCGGAGACACAAACCCTCAGATAACAGGCACCCAGCACCCCCGGATCAGAGACACAATCCCTCAGGGGACCGGCTCCCAGCAGGCCCCAGGTCAGAGACACAAACCCGAAGAGAGGCAGGCACCCAGCAGCCCCCAGGAGGAAGACACAAACCCTGAGGGTACCGGCACCCAGCAGCCCCCGGGTCGGAGACACAAACCCTCAGGGGACCGGCACCCAGGAGCCCCCAGGTAAGAGACACAAACCCTCAGGGGACCGGCACCCAGCAGCCCCCAGGTCGGAGACACAAACCCTCAGGGGACCGGCACCCAGCAGCCTCCGGATCAGAGACTCAAACCCGCAGGGAGGCAGGCACCCAACAGCCCCCCGATCAGAAAAACAAACCCGCAGGAGACTGGCACCCAGCAGCCCCCAGGTCAGAGACACAAACCCACAGGGGACCGGCACCCAGCAGCCCCCAGATCAGAGACACAAACCCTCAGGGGACCGGCACTCACCTGCCCCCAGGTCAGAGACACAAACCCTCAGGGGACCGGCACCCAGCAGCCCCCAGGTCGGAGACACAAACCCTCAGGGGACCAGCACCCAGCAGCCTCCAGATCAGAGACTCAAACCCGCAGGGAGGCAGGCACCTAACAGCCCCCCGATCAGAAACACAAACCTGCAGGGTACTGGCACCCAGCAGCCCCAGATCGGAGACACAAACCTGCAGGGAACCGGCACCCAGCAGCCCCCAGGTCAGAGACACAAACCCTATGGACTGGCACACAGCAGCCCCCAGGTCACAGACACAAACGCTCAGGGGACTGGCACCCAGCAGCCCCAGGTCAGAGACACAAACCCTCAGGGGACAGGCACCCAGCAGCCCCCAGATCAGAGACACAAACCCTCAGGGGACAGGCACCCAGCAGCCCCCAGGTCAGAGACACAAACCCACAAGGGACCGGCACGCACCTGCCCTCAGGTCTGAGACACAAACCCTCAGGGGACCGGCACCCAGCAGCCCCCAGGTCAGAGACACAAACCCGCAGGGTACCGGACCCAGCATCCCCATGTCATGACACAAACCCGCAGGGGACCGGCACCCAGCAGCCCCCAGGTCGGAGACACAAACCCTCAGGGGACCGGCACCCAGCAGCCTCCGGATCAGAGACTCAAACCCGCAGGGAGGCAGGCACCCAACAGCCCCCCGATCAGAAAAACAAACCCGCAGGGACTGGCACCCAGCAGCCCCCAGGTCAGAGACACAAACCCACAGGGGACCGGCACCCAGCAGCCCCCAGATCAGAGACACAAACCCTCAGGGGACCGGCACTCACCTGCCCCCAGGTCAGAGACACAAACCCTCAGGGGACCGGCACCCAGCAGCCCCCAGGTCGGAGACACAAACCCTCAGGGGACCAGCACCCAGCAGCCTCCAGATCAGAGACTCAAACCCGCAGGGAGGCAGGCACCCAACAGCCCCCCGATCAGAAACACAAACCTGCAGGGTACTGGCACCCAGCAGCCCCAGATCGGAGACACAAACCTGCAGGGAACCGGCACCCAGCAGCCCCCAGGTCAGAGACACAAACCCTATGGACTGGCACACAGCAGCCCCCAGGTCACAGACACAAACCCTCAGGGGACTGGCACCCAGCAGCCCCAGGTCAGAGACACAAACCCTCAGGGGACAGGCACCCAGCAGCCCCCAGATCAGAGACACAAACCCTCAGGGGACAGGCACCCAGCAGCCCCCAGGTCAGAGACACAAACCCACAAGGGACCGGCACGCACCTGCCCTCAGGTCTGAGACACAAACCCTCAGGGGACCGGCACCCAGCAGCCCCCAGGTCAGAGACACAAACCCGCAGGGTACCGGACCCAGCATCCCCATGTCATGACACAAACCCGCAGGGGACCGGCACCCAGCAGCCCCCAGGTCAGAGACACAAACCCGCAGGGGACCGGCACCCAGCAGGACCCAGGTCAGAGACTCAAACCCTCAGGGGACCGGCACCCTGCAGCCCCCGGATCAGAGACACAAACCCGCAGGGAGGCAGGCACCCAGTAACCCCCCGTCAGAAATACAAACCCGCAGGTGACTGGCACTCAGCAGCCCCAGATCTGAGACACAAACCCTATGGACTGGCACACAGCAGCCCCCAGGTCACAGACACAAACACTCAGGGGAATGACACCCATCAGCCCCCTGATCAGAGACACAAACCCTCAGGGACTGGCACCCAGGAGCCCCCAGACCAGAGACACAAACTCTCAGGGGACCGGCACCCATCAGCCCCCTGATCAGAGACACAAACCCTCAGGGACTGGCACCCAGGAGCCCCCAGACCAGAGACACAAACCCTCAGGGGACCGGCACCCAGTAGCCCCCAGGTCAGAGACACAAACCCTCAGCGGACCGGAACCCAGCAGCCCCCGGATCAGAGACACAAACCCTCAGGGGAGCGGCACCCAGCAGCCCCCAGGTCAGAGACACAAACTCTCCGGGGACCGGCACCCAGCTGCCCCCAGGTCTGAGACACAAACCCTCAGGGGATCGGCACCCAGCAGCCCCCGGATCAGAGACACAAACCCGCAGGGAGGCAGGCACCCAGCAGCCCCCAGGTCACAGACAAAAAACCCTCAGGGTACCGACACCCAGCAGCACCCTGATCAGAGACACAAACCCTCAGGGACCGGCACCCAGCAGCCCCCAGGTCAGAGACACAAACCCTCAGGGGACTGGCACCCAGCAGCACCCAGGTCAGAGACACAAACCCTCAGGGGAGCGGCACCCAGCAGCCCCCAGGTCAGAGACACAAACCTACAGGAGACCGGCACCCAGCATCCCCCAGGTCAGAGACACAAACGCGCAGGGGACGGGCACCCAGCCGCCCCCGGCTCAGAGACAAAAACCCTTAGGTGACCGGCACCCACCTGCCC
Source organism: Cnephaeus nilssonii (assembly GCF_951640355.1). Classification (NCBI taxonomy): domain Eukaryota; kingdom Metazoa; phylum Chordata; class Mammalia; order Chiroptera; family Vespertilionidae; genus Cnephaeus; species Cnephaeus nilssonii. The sequence goes on along the minus strand of NC_137096.1, from coordinate 3,023,769 downwards.
CCAGGTCAGAGACACAAACTCTCAGGGGACCGGCACCCAGCAGCCCCCGGATCAGAGACACACACCCGCAGGGAGGCAGGCACCCAGTACCCCCCGTCAGAAACACAAACCCGCAGGTGACTGGCACTCAGCAGCCCCAGATCGGAGACACAAACTCTCAGGGGACTGGCACCCAGCAGCCCCCAGGTCAGAGACACAAACCCTCAGGGGAGCGGCACCCAGCAGCCCCCAGGTCAGAGACACAAACCCTCAGGGAACCAGCACCCAGCAGCCCCCAGGTCAGAGACACAAACCCTCAGGGAACCAGCACCCAGCAGCCCCCAGGTCAGAGACACAAACCCGCAGGGGACGGGCACCCAGCAGCCCCCGGATCAGAGACACAAACCCTCAGGTTACCGGCACCCACCTGCCCCCAGGTCAGAGACACAAACTCTCAGGGGACCGGCACCCAGCAGCCCCCGGATCAGAGACACAAACCCGCAGGGAGGCAGGCACCCAGTAACCCCCCGTCAGAAACACAAACCCGCAGTTGACTGGCACTCAGCAGCCCCAGATGGGAGACACAAACCCTCAGGTGACCGGCACCCAGCAGCCCCCTGGTCGGAGACACAAACCCTCAGGGGACCGGCACACAGCAGCCCCCAAGTCAGAGACACAAACCCTCAAGGGACCGGCACCCAGCAGCCCCCTTGTGGAGACACAAACCCTCAGGGAACCGGCAAACAGCAGCCCCCAGGTCGGAGACACAAACCCGAAGGGGACCGGCACCCAGCAGCCGCCAGGTCAGAGACACAAACCCTCAGGGGACCGGCACCCTGCAGCCCCCAGGTCAGAGACACAAACCCTCAGGAGACTGGCACCCAGCAGCCCCCAGGTCAGAGGCACAAACCCTTAGGGGACCGGCCCCCAGCAGCCCCAAGGTCAGAGACACAAACCCTCAGGGGACAGGCACCCAGCAGCCCCCAGATCAGAGACACAAACCCTCAGGGGACCGGATCCCAGCAGCCCCCGGATCAGAGACACAAACCCTCAGGGGACCGGCACCCAGTAGCCCCAAGGTCAGAGGCACAAACCCTCAGGGGACCGGCACACAACAGCCCCCAGGTCAGAGACACAAACCCGCAGTGGACCAGCACCAAGCAGCCCCCGGATCAGAGACACAAACCCTCAGGGGACCGGCACCCAGCTGCCCCCAGGTCAGAGACACAAACCCTCAGGGGAGCGGCACCCAGCAGCCCCCAGGTCAGAGACACAAACTCTCAGGGGACCGGCACCCAGCAGCCCCCAGGTCAGAGACACAAACTCTCAGGGGACCGGCACCCAGCAGCCCCCAGGTCAGAGACACAAACTCTCAGCGGACCGGCACACAGCTGCCCCCAGGTCTGAGACACAAACCCTCAGGGGACCGGCACCCAGAAGCCTCCAGATCAGAGACTCAAACCCGCAGGGAGGCAGGCACCCAACAGCCCCCAGATCAGAAACACAAACCCGCAGGGGACTGGCACCCAGCAGCCCCAGATCGGAGACACAACCCTGCAGGGAACCGGCACCCAGCAGCCCCCAGGTCAGAGACACAAACCCTATGGACTGGCACACAGCAGCCCCCAGGTGAGAGACACAAATCCTCAGGGGACTGGCACCCAGCAGCCCCAGGTCAGAGACACAAACCCTCAGGGGACAGGCACCCAGCAGCCCCCAGATCAGAGACACAAACCCTCAGGGGACAGGCACCCAGCAGCCCCCAGGTCAGAGACACAAACCCGCAAGGGACCGGCATCAAGCAGCCCCCATCAGAGACACAAACCCTCAGGGGACCGGCACCCAGCAGCCCCCGGATCAGAGACACAAACCCTCAGGGGACCGGCACCCAGCAGCCCCGAGGTCAGAGACACAAACCCGCAGGGTACCGGACCCAGCAGCCCCCATGTCATGACACAAACCCGCAGGGGACTGGCACCCAGCAGCCCCCAGGTCAGAGACACAAACCCGCAGGGGACCGGCACCCAGCAGCACCCAGGTCAGAGACACAAACCCTCAGGGGACCGGCACCCTTCAGCCCCCGGATCAGAGACACAAACCCGCAGGGAGGCAGGCACCCAGTAACCCCCCGTCAGAAACACAAACCCGCAGGTGACTGGCACTCAGCAGCCCCAGATCTGAGACACAAACCCTATGGACTGGCACACAGCAGCCCCCAGGTCACAGACACAAACCCTCAGGGGAATGACACCCATCAGCCCCCTGATCAGAGACACAAACCCTCAGGGACTGGCACCCAGGAGCCCCCAGACCAGAGACACAAACTCTCAGGGGACCGGCACCCATCAGCCCCCTGATCAGAGACACAAACCCTCAGGGACTGGCACCCAGGAGCCCCCAGACCAGAGACACAAACTCTCAGGGGACCGGCACCCAACAGCCCCCAGGTCAGAGACACAAACCCGCAGGGGACCGGCACCCAGCAGCCCCCAGGTCAGAGACACAAACCCTCAGGGGACCGGATCCCAGCAGCCCCCGGATCAGAGACTCAAACCCTCAGGGGACCGGATCCCAGCAGCCCCCGGATCAGAGACACAAACCCTCAGGGGACCGGCACCCAGTAGCCCCCAGGTCAGAGACACAAACCCTCAGCGGACCGGAACCCAGCAGCCCCCGGATCACAGACACAAACCCGCAGGGAGGCAGGCACCCACCAGCCCCCAAGGTCACAGACAAAAAACCCTCAGGGTACCGACACCCAGCAGCACCCTGATCAGAGACACAAAACCTCAGGGACCGGCACCCAGCAGCACCCAGGTCAGAGACACAAACCCTCAGGGGACTGGCACCCAGCAGCACCCAGGTCAGAGACACAAACCCTCAGGGGAGCGGCACCCAGCAGCCCCCAGGTCAGAGACACAAACCTACAGGAGACCGGCACCCAGCATCCCCCAGGTCAGAGACACAAACGCGCAGGGGACGGGCACCCAGCCGCCCCCGGCTCAGAGACACAAACCCTTAGGTGACAGGCACCCACCTGCCCCCAGGTCAGAGACACAAACTCTCAGGGGACTGGCACCCAGCAGCCCCCGGATCAGAGACACAAACCCGCAGGGAGGCAGGCACCCAGTACCCCCCGTCAGAAACACAAACCCGCAGGTGACTGGCACTCAGCAGCCCCAGATCGGAGACACAAACTCTCAGGGGACTGGCACCCAGCAGCACCCAGGTCAGAGACACAAACCCTCAGGGGAGCGGCACCCAGCAGCCCCCAGGTCAGAGACACAAACCCTCAGGGAACCGGCACCCAGCAGCCCCCAGGTCAGAGACACAAACCCGCAGGGGACGGGCACCCAGCAGCCCCCGGATCAGAGACACAAACCCTCAGGTTACCGGCACCCACCTGCCCCCAGGTCAGAGACACAAACTCTCAGGGGACCGGCACCCAGCAGCCCCCGGATCAGAGACACAAACCCGCAGGGAGGCAGGCACCCAGTAACCCCCCGTCAGAAACACAAACCCGCAGTTGACTGGCACTCAGCAGCCCCAGATGGGAGACACAAACTCTATGCACTGGCACAAAGCAGCCCTCAGGGCAGATACACAAACCCTCAGGGGACCGGCACCCAGAAGCCCCCGGATCGGAGACACAAACCCTCAGGGGACCGGCACCCAGGAGCCCCCAGGTCAGAGACACAAACCCTCAGGGAACGGCACCCAGCAGCCCCCTTGTTGGAGACACAAACCCTCAGGGGGGCAGGCACCCAGCAGCCCCCAGGTCAGAGACACAAACCCTCAGGGGACCGGCACCCAGTAGCCCCCAGGTCGGATACACAAACCCTCAGGGGGGCAGGCACCCAGCAGCCCCCAAATCAAAGACACAAACCCTCAGGGGACCGGCACCCAGCTGCCCCCAGGTCAGAGACACAAACAGTCAGGGTACCGGCACCCAGCAGCCTCCGGATCAGAGACTCAAACCCGCAGGGAGGCAGGCACCCAACAGCCCCCCGATCAGAAACACAAACCCGCAGGAGACTGGCACCCAGCAGCCCCAGATCGGAGACACAAACCTGCAGGGAACCTGCACCCAGCAACCCCCAGGTCAGAGACACAAACCCTATGGACTAGCACACAGCAGCCCCCAGGTCACAGATACAAACCCTCAGGAGACCGGCACCCAGCAGCCCCCTGATCAGAGACACAAACCCTCAGGGGACCGGTACCCAGCAGCCCCCTGATCAGAGACACAAACCCGCTGGGAGGCGGGCACCCAGCAGCCGCCAGGTCAGAGACACAAACACTCAGGGGACCGGCACCCTGCAACCCCCAGTTCAGAGACACAAACCCGAAGGGGACCGGCACCCAGCAGCCGCCAAGTCAGAGACACAAACCCTCAGGGGACCGGCACCCTGCAGCCCCCAGGTCAGAGACAGAAACCCTCAGGGGACTGGCACCCAGCAGCCCCCAGGTCAGAGACACAAACCCTCAGGGGACCGGCCCCCAGCAGCCCCCAGGTCAGAGACACAAACCCTCAGGGGACAGGCACCCAGCAGCCCCCAGATCAGAGACACAAACTTTCAGGGGACCGGATCCAGGCAGCCCCCGGATCAGAGACACAAACCCTCAGGGGACCGGCACCCAGTAGCCCCAAGGTCAGAGACACAAACCCTAAGGGGACCGGCACACAACAGCCCCCAGGTCAGAGACACAAACCCGCAGTGGACCAGCACCAAGCAGCCCCCGGATCAGAGACACAAACCCTCAGGTGACCGGCACCCTGCTACCCCCAGGTCTGAGACACAAACCCTAAGTGGATCGGCACCCAGCAGCCCCCGGATCAGAGACACAAACCCGCAGGGGACTGGCACCCAGCAGCCCCGGATCGGAGACACAAACCTGCAGGGAACCTGCACCCAGCAGCCCCCGGATCAGAGACACAAACAAGCAGGGAGGCAGGCACCCAGTAACCCCCCGTCAGAAACACAAACCCGCAGGTGACTGGCACTCAGCAGCCCCAGATCGGAGACACAAACCCTCAGAAAACTGGCACCCAGCAGCCCCGAGGTCAGAGACACAAACCCTCAGGGGAGCGGCACACAGCAGCCCCCAGGTCAGAGACACAAACCCTCAGGGGACCTGCACCCAGCAGCCCCCAGGTCAGAGACACAAACCCGCAGGGAGGCAGGCACCCAGTAACCCCTCGTCAGAAACACAAACCCGCAGGTGACTGGCACTCAGCAGCCCCAGATCGGAGACACAAACTCTATGGACTGGCACACAGCAGCCCTCAGGGCAGAGACACAAACCCTCAGGGGACCGGCACCCATCAGCCCCCGGATCGGAGACACAAACCCTCAGGGGACCAGCACCCAGGAGCCCCCAGGTCAGAGACACAAACCCTCAGGGGACCGGCACCCAGCAGCCCCCTGGTCGAAGACACAAACCCTCAGGGACCGGCACCCAGCAGCACCCAGGTCAGAGACACAAACCCTCAGGGGACTGGCACCCAGCAGCACCCAGGTCAGAGACACAAACCCTCAGGGGAGCGGCACCCAGCAGCCCCCAGGTCAGAGACACAAACCTACAGGAGACCGGCACCCAGCATCCCCCAGGTCAGAGACACAAACGCGCAGGGGACGGGCACCCAGCCGCCCCCGGCTCAGAGACACAAACCCTTAGGTGACAGGCACCCACCTGCCCCCAGGTCAGAGACACAAACTCTCAGGGGACTGGCACCCAGCAGCCCCCGGATCAGAGACACAAACCCGCAGGGAGGCAGGCACCCAGTACCCCCCGTCAGAAACACAAACCCGCAGGTGACTGGCACTCAGCAGCCCCAGATCGGAGACACAAACTCTCAGGGGACTGGCACCCAGCAGCACCCAGGTCAGAGACACAAACCCTCAGGGGAGCGGCACCCAGCAGCCCCCAGGTCAGAGACACAAACCCTCAGGGAACCGGCACCCAGCAGCCCCCAGGTCAGAGACACAAACCCGCAGGGGACGGGCACCCAGCAGCCCCCGGATCAGAGACACAAACCCTCAGGTTACCGGCACCCACCTGCCCCCAGGTCAGAGACACAAACTCTCAGGGGACCGGCACCCAGCAGCCCCCGGATCAGAGACACAAACCCGCAGGGAGGCAGGCACCCAGTAACCCCCCGTCAGAAACACAAACCCGCAGTTGACTGGCACTCAGCAGCCCCAGATGTGAGACACAAACTCTATGCACTGGCACAAAGCAGCCCTCAGGGCAGATACACAAACCCTCAGGGGACCGGCACCCAGAAGCCCCCGGATCGGAGACACAAACCCTCAGGGGACCGGCACCCAGGAGCCCCCAGGTCAGAGACACAAACCCTCAGGGAACGGCACCCAGCAGCCCCCTTGTTGGAGACACAAACCCTCAGGGGGGCAGGCACCCAGCAGCCCCCAGGTCAGAGACACAAACCCTCAGGGGACCGGCACCCAGTAGCCCCCAGGTCGGATACACAAACCCTCAGGGGGGCAGGCACCCAGCAGCCCCCAAATCAAAGACACAAACCCTCAGGGGACCGGCACCCAGCTGCCCCCAGGTCAGAGACACAAACAGTCAGGGTACCGGCACCCAGCAGCCTCCGGATCAGAGACTCAAACCCGCAGGGAGGCAGGCACCCAACAGCCCCCCGATCAGAAACACAAACCCGCAGGAGACTGGCACCCAGCAGCCCCAGATCGGAGACACAAACCTGCAGGGAACCTGCACCCAGCAACCCCCAGGTCAGAGACACAAACCCTATGGACTAGCACACAGCAGCCCCCAGGTCACAGATACAAACCCTCAGGAGACCGGCACCCAGCAGCCCCCTGATCAGAGACACAAACCCTCAGGGGACCGGTACCCAGCAGCCCCCTGATCAGAGACACAAACCCGCTGGGAGGCGGGCACCCAGCAGCCGCCAGGTCAGAGACACAAACCCTCAGGGGACCGGCACCCTGCAACCCCCAGTTCAGAGACACAAACCCGAAGGGGACCGGCACCCAGCAGCCGCCAAGTCAGAGACACAAACCCTCAGGGGACCGGCACCCTGCAGCCCCCAGGTCAGAGACAGAAACCCTCAGGGGACTGGCACCCAGCAGCCCCCAGGTCAGAGACACAAACCCTCAGGGGACCGGCCCCCAGCAGCCCCCAGGTCAGAGACACAAACCCTCAGGGGACAGGCACCCAGCAGCCCCCAGATCAGAGACACAAACCCTCAGGGGACCGGATCCAGGCAGCCCCCGGATCAGAGACACAAACCCTCAGGGGACCGGCACCCAGTAGCCCCAAGGTCAGAGACACAAACCCTAAGGGGACCGGCACACAACAGCCCCCAGGTCAGAGACACAAACCCGCAGTGGACCAGCACCAAGCAGCCCCCGGATCAGAGACACAAACCCTCAGGTGACCGGCACCCTGCTACCCCCAGGTCTGAGACACAAACCCTAAGTGGATCGGCACCCAGCAGCCCCCGGATCAGAGACACAAACCCGCAGGGGACTGGCACCCAGCAGCCCCGGATCGGAGACACAAACCTGCAGGGAGGCAGGCACCCAGTAACCCCTCGTCAGAAACACAAACCCGCAGGTGACTGGCACTCAGCAGCCCCAGATCGGAGACACAAACTCTATGGACTGGCACACAGCAGCCCTCAGGGCAGAGACACAAACCCTCAGGGGACCGGCACCCATCAGCCCCCGGATCGGAGACACAAACCCTCAGGGGACCAGCACCCAGGAGCCCCCAGGTCAGAGACACAAACCCTCAGGGGACCGGCACCCAGCAGCCCCCTGGTCGAAGACACAAACCCTCAGGGACCGGCACCCAGCAGCCCCCAGGTCAGAGACACAAACCCTCAAGGGACCGGCACCCAGCAGCCCCTTGTCGGAGACACAAACCCTCAGGGGACCGGCAAACAGCAGCCCCCAGGTCGGAGACACAAACCCTCAGGGGTGCAGGAACCCAGCAGACCCCAAATCAGAGACACAATCCCTCAGGGGACCGGCACCCAGCTGCCCCCAGGTCAGAGGCACAAACCCTCAGGGGACCGGCACCCAGCAGCCCCCAGATCAGAGACTCAAACCCGCAGGGAGGCAGGCACCCAACAGCCCCCGGATCAGAAACACAAACTCGCAGGGGACTGGCACCCAGCAGCCCCAGATCGGAGACACAAACCTGCAGGGAACCGGCACCCAGCAACCCCCAGGTCAGAGACACAAACCCTATGGACTGGCACACAGCAGCCCCCAGGTCACAGACACAAACCCTCAGGAGACCGACACCCACCAGCCCCCTGATCAGAGACACAAACCCTCAGGGGAACGGTACCCAGCAGCCCCCTGATCAGAGACACAAACCCGCTGGGAAGTGGGCACCCAGCAGCCGCCAGGACTGAGACACAAACCCTCAGGGGACCGGCACCCAGCAGCCGCCAGGTCAGAGACACAAACCCTCAGGGGACCGGCACCCTGCAACCCCCAGGTCAGAGACACAAACCCTCAGGGGACCGGCACCCAGGAGCCCCCAGGTCAGAGACACAAACCCTATGGACTGGCACACAGCAGCCCCCAGGTCACAGACACAAACCCTAAGGGGAGCGGCACCCAGCAGCCCCCTGGTCAGAGACACAAACCCTCAGGGGACCGGCACCCAGCTGCCCCCAGGTCAGAGACACAAACCCGCAGGGGACCGGCACCCAGCAGCCCCCGGATCAGAGACACAAACCCTCAGATGACCGGTACCCACCTGCCCCCAGGTCAGAGACACAAACTCTCAGGGGACTGGCACCCAGCAGCCCCAGATCAGAGACACAAACCTGCAGGGAACCGACACCAAGCAACCCCCAGGTCAGAGACACAAACCCGCAGGGAGGCAGGCACCCAGCAGCCCCCCTATCAGAAACACAAACCCGCAGGGGACTGGCACGCAGCAGCCCCAGATCGGAGACACAACCTGCAGGGAACCAGCACTTGGCAGCCCCCAGGTCAGAGACACAAACCCTCAGGGGACCTGAACCCAGCAGCCCCCGGGTCGGAGACTCAAACCCTCAGATAACCGGCACCCTGCAGCCCCCGGATCAGAGACACAAACCCTCAGGGGACCGGCATCCAGTAGCCCCCAGGTCAGAGACACAAACCCTCAGCGGACCGGCACACACTGCCCCTAGGAAAGAGACACAAACCCGCAGTGGACCAGCACCAAGCAGCCCCCGGATCAGAGACACAAACCCTCAGGGGAGCGGCACCCAGAAGCCCCGGATCAGAGACACAAACCCTCAGGGTACCGGCACCCAGTAGCCCCCAATTCAGAGACACAAACCCTCAGCGGACCGGCACACAATTGCCCCCAGGACAGAGACACAAACCCGAAGTGGGCCAGCACCAAGCAGCCCCCGGATCAGAGACACAAACCCTCAGGGGAGCGGCACCCAGCAGCCCCCAGGTCAGAGACACAAACCCTCAGGGGACCGGCACCCAGCAGCCCCCAGGTCGGAGACACAAACCCTCAGGGGACCGGTACCCAGCAGCCCCCATATCAGAAAAAAAACCCTCAGGGGGGCAGGCACGCAGTAGCCCCCAAAACAGAAAAAAAACCCTCAGGTGACCGGATCCCACCTGTCCCCAGGTCAGAGACACAAACTCTCAGGGGACCGGCACCCAGCAGCCCCCAGGTCAGAGACACAATCCCTCAGGGGACCGGCACTCAGCTGTCCCCAGGTCTGAGACACAAACCCTCAGGGGATCAGAACCCAGCAGCCCCCGGATCAGAGACACAAACCCGCAGGGAGGCAGGCACCCAGAAGCCCCCAGGACACAGACACAAACCCTCAGGGTACCGACACCCAGCAGCACCCTGATCAGAGACACAAACCCTCAGGGACCGGCACCAAGCAGCCCCCAGGTCAGAGACGCAAACCCTCAGGGTACCAACACCCAGCAGCACCCTGATCAGAGACACAAACCCTCAGGGACCGGCACCCAGCAGCCCCCAGGTCAGAGACACAAACCCTCAGGGGACTGGCACACAGCAGCCCCCAGGTCAGAGACACAAACCCTCAGGGGAGCGGCACCCAGCTGCCCCCAGGTAAGAGACACAAACCCTCAGGGGACCGGCACCCAGCAGCCCCAAGTCAGAGACACAAACCCGCAGGGGACCGCACCCAGCAGCCCCCAGGTCAGAGAAACAGACCCTCAGGTGACCGGCACCCACCTGCTCCAAGGTCAGATACACAAACTCTCAGGGGACCGGCACCCACCAGCCCCCGGATCACAGACACAAACCCGCAGGGAGGCAGGCAACCAGTAACCCCCGTCAGAAACACAAACCCGCAGGAGACTGGCACTCAGCAGCCTCAGATCGGAGACACAAACCCTCAGGGGACTGGCACCCAGCAGCCCCCAGGTCAGAGACACAAACCCTCAGGGGAGCGGCACCCAGCAGCCCCCAGGTCAGAGACACAAACCCTCAGGGGACCGGCACCCAGCAGCCCCCAGGTCAGAGACACAAACCCGCAGGGGACCGGCACACAGCAGCCTCCAGGTCAGAGACACAAACCCGCAGAGAGGCAGGCACCCAGCAGCCTCCGGATCAGAGACTCAAACCCGCAGGGAGGTAGGCACCCAACAGCCCCCCGATCAGAAACACAAACCCGCAGGGGACTGGCACCCAGCAGCCCCAGATCGGAGACACAAACCTGCAGGAAACCGGCACCCAGCAACCCCCAGGTCAGAGACACAAACCCTATGGACTGGCACACAGGAGCCCCAAGGTCACAGACACAAACCCTCGGGAGACCGACACCCAACAGCCCCCTGATCAGAGACACAAATCCTCAGAGGACCGGTACCCAGAAGCCCCCTGATCAGAGACACAAACCCGCTGGGAGGCGGGCACCCAGCAGCCGCCAGGTCAGAGACACAAACCCTCAGGGGACCGGCACCCTGCAACCCTCACTTCAGAGACACAAACCCGAAGGGGACCGGCTCCCAGCAGCCGCCAGGTCAGAGACACAAACCCTCAGGGGACCGGCACCCTGCAGCCCCCAGGTCAGAGACACAAACCCTCAGGGGACTGGCACCCAGCAGCCCCCAGGTCAGAGACACAAACCCTCAGGGGACCGGCACCCAGCAGCCCCCAGTTCAAAGCCACAAACCCTCAGGGGACAGGCAACCAGCAGCCCCCAGATCAGAGACACAAACCCTCAGGGGACCGGATCCCAGCAGCCCCCGGATCAGAGACACAAACCCTCAGGGGACCGGCACCCAGTAGCCCCCAGGTCAGAGACACAAACCCTCAGCGGACCGGCACACAACAGCCCCCAGATCAGAGACACAAACCGCAGTGGACCAGCACCAAGCAGCCCCCGGATCAGAGACACAAACCCTCAGGGGAGCGACACCCAGCAGCCCCCAGGTCAGAGACACAAACCCTCAGGGGACCGGCACCCAGCAGCCCCCAGGTCGGAGACACAAACCCTCAGGGGACCGGTACCCAGCAGCCCCCATGTCAGAGACACAAACCCTCAGGGGGGCAGGCACCCAGCAGCCCCCAAATCAGAGACACAAACCCTCAGGTAACCGGCACCCACCTGCCCCCAGGTCAGAGACACAAACTCTCAGGGGACCGGCACCCAGCAGCCCCCAGGTCAGAGAAACAAACCCTCAGGGACCGGCACTCAGCTGCCCCCAGGTCTGAGACACAAACCCTCAGGGGATCGGCACCCAGCAGCCCCCGTATCAGAGACACAAACCCGCAGGGAGGCAGGCACCCAGTAACCCCCCGTCAGAAACACAAACCCACAGGTGACTGGCACTCAGCAGCCCCAGATCGGAGACACAAACCCTCAGGGGAGCGGCACACAGCTGCCCCCAGGGCAGAGACACAAACCCGCAGGGGACCGCACCCAGCAGCCCCCAGGTCAGAGACACAAACTCTCAGGGAACCGGCACCCACCAGCCCCCGGATCAGAGACACAAACCCTCAGGTGACCGGCACCCACCTGCCCCCAGGTCAGAGACACAAACTCTCAGGGGACCGGCACACAGCAGCCCCTGGATCAGAGACACAAACCCTCAGGGGACCGGCACCCAGTAGCCCCTCGATCAGAGACACAAACCATGAGGGGACCGGGACCCAGTAGCCCCCAGGTCAGAGACAAAACCGTCAGCGGACCGGCACACAACTGCCCCCAGGAAAGAGACACAAACCCGCAGTGGACCAGCACCAAGCTGCCCCCGGATCAGAGACAAAAACCCTCAGGGGAGCGGCACCCAGCTACCCCCAGGTCAGAGACACAAACCCTCAGGGGACCGGCACCCAGCAGTCCCCAGGTCGGAGACACAAACCCTCAGGGGGGCAGGCACCCAGCAGCCCCCAAATCAGAGACAAAACCCTCAGGGCCCGGCACCCAGCTGCCCCCAGGTCTGAGACACAAACCCTCAGGGGATCGGCACCCAGCAGCCCCCGGATCAGAGACACAAACCCGCAGGGAGGCAGGCACCCAGCAGCCCCGAGGTCACAGACACAAACCCTCAGGGTACCGACACCCAACAGTACCCTGATCAGAGACACAAAACCGCAGGGAGGCAGGCACCCAGTAACCCCCCGTCAGAAACACAAACCCGCAGGTGACTGGCACTCAGCAGCCCCAGATCGGAGACACAAACTCTATGGACTGGCACACAGCAGCCCTCAGGGCAGAGACGCAAACCCTCAGGGGACCGGTACCCAGCAGCCCCCTGATCAGAGTCACAAACCCGCTGGGAGGCGGGCACCCAGCAGCCGCTAGGTCAGAGACACAAACCCTCAGGGGACCGGCACCCTGCAACCCCCAGGTCAGAGACATAAACCCGAAGGGGACCGGCACCCAGCAGCCGCCAGGTCAGACAAAAACCCTCAGGGGACCGGCACCCAGCAGCCCCCAGGTCAGAGACACAAACCCTAAGGGGACTGGCACCCAGCAGCCCTTAGGTCAGAGACACAAACCCGCAGGGAACCTGCACCCAGCAGCCCCCAGGTGAGAGACACAAACCCTCAGGGGACCGGATCCTAGCAGAACCCGATCAGAGACACAAACCCTCATGGGACCGGCACCCAGTAGCCCCCAGGTCAGAGACACAAACCCTCAGCGGACCGGCACCCACCTGCCCCCAAGTCAGAGACACAAACTCTCAGGGGACTGGCACCCACCAGCCCCAGGATTAGAGACACAAACCCGCAGGGAGGCAGGCACTCAGTAACCCCCCGTCAGAAACACAAACCCGCAGGTGACTGGCACTCAGCAGCCCCAGATCGGAGACACAAACTCTATGGACTGGCACAAATCAGCCCCCAGTAACCCCCCGTCAGAAACACAAACCCTCAGGGGACCGGCACCCAGCAGCCCCCAGGTCAGAGACACAAACCCTCAGGGGGGCAGGAACCCAGCAGCCCCCAAGTCAGAGACACAATCCCTCAGGGGACCGGCACTCAGCTGCCCCCAGGTCGGAGGCACAAACCCTCAGGGGACCGGCACGCAGCAGCCCCCAGGTCGGAGACACAAGCCTGCAGGGAACCGGCACCCAGCAACCCCCAGGTCAGAGACACAAACCCTATGGACTGGCACACAGCAGCCCCCAGGTCACAGACACAAACCCTCAGGAGACCGACACCCAACAGCCCCCTGATCAGAGACACAAACCCTCAGGGGACCGGATCTCAGCAGCCCCCTGATCAGAGACACAAACCCGCTGGGAGGCGGGCACCCAGCAGCCGCCAGGTCAGAGACACAAACCCTCAGGGGACCGGCACTCAGCAACCCCCACTTCAGAGACACAAACCCGAAGGGGACCGGCACCCAGCAGCCGCCAGGTCAGAGACACAAACCCTCAGGGGACCGGCACCCTGCAGCCCCCAGGTCAGAGACACAAACCCTCAGGGGACTGGCACCCAGCAGCCCCCAGGTCAGAGACACAAACCCTCAGGTGACCGGCCCCCAGCAGCACCAAGGTCAGAGACACAAACCCTCAGGGGACAGGCACCCAGCAGCCCACAGATCAGAGACACAAACCCTCAGGGGACCGGATCCCAGCAGCCCCCGGATCAGAGACACAAACCCTCAGGGGACCGGCACCCAGTAGCCCCCAGGTCAGAGACACAAACCCTCAGGGGACCGGCACACAACAGCCCCCAGGTCAGAGACACAAACCCGAGGTGGACCAGCACCAAGCAGCCCCCGGATCAGAGACACAAACCCTCAGGTGACCGGCACCCTGCTACCCTCAGGTCTGAGACACAAACCCTCAGGGGAACGGCACCCAGCAGCCCCCAGATCAGAGACACAAACCCGCAGGGAGGCAGGCACCCAGCAGCCCCCCTATCAGAAACACAAACCCGCAGGGGACTGGCACCCAGCATCCCCGGATCGGAGACACAAACCTGCAGGGACCCGGCACCCGGCAGCCCCCAGTAAAGAGACACAAACCCTCTGGGGACCTGAACCCAGCAGCCCCCGGGTCGGAGACACAAACCCTCAGATAACAGGCACCCAGCACCCCCGGATCAGAGACACAATCCCTCAGGGGACCGGCTCCCAGCAGGCCCCAGGTCAGAGACACAAACCCGAAGAGAGGCAGGCACCCAGCAGCCCCCAGGAGGAAGACACAAACCCTGAGGGTACCGGCACCCAGCAGCCCCCGGGTCGGAGACACAAACCCTCAGGGGACCGGCACCCAGGAGCCCCCAGGTCAGAGACACAAACCCTCAGGGGACCGGCACCCAGCAGCCCCCAGGTCGGAGACACAAACACTCAGGGGACCGGCACCCAGCAGCCTCCGGATCAGAGACTCAAACCCGCAGGGAGGCAGGCACCCAACAGCCCCCCGATCAGAAAAACAAACCCGCAGGAGACTGGCACCCAGCAGCCCCCAGGTCAGAGACACAAACACACAGGGGACCGGCACCCAGCAGCCCCCAGATCAGAGACACAAACCCTCAGGGGACCGGCACTCACCTGCCCCCAGGTCAGAGACACAAACCCTCAGGGGACCGGCACCCAGCAGCCCCCAGGTCGGAGACACAAACCCTCAGGGGACCAGCACCCAGCAGCCTCCAGATCAGAGACTCAAACCCGCAGGGAGGCAGGCACCTAACAGCCCCCCGATCAGAAACACAAACCTGCAGGGTACTGGCACCCAGCAGCCCCAGATCGGAGACACAAACCTGCAGGGAACCGGCACCCAGCAGCCCCCAGGTCAGAGACACAAACCCTATGGACTGGCACACAGCAGCCCCCAGGTCACAGACACAAACCCTCAGGGGACTGGCACCCAGCAGCCCCAGGTCAGAGACACAAACCCTCAGGGGACAGGCACCCAGCAGCCCCCAGATCAGAGACACAAACCCTCAGGGGACAGGCACCCAGCAGCCCCCAGGTCAGAGACACAAACCCACAAGGGACCGGCACGCACCTGCCCTCAGGTCTGAGACACAAACCCTCAGGGGACCGGCACCCAGCAGCCCCCAGGTCAGAGACACAAACCCGCAGGGTACCGGACCCAGCATCCCCATGTCATGACACAAACCCGCAGAGGACCGGCACCCAGCAGCCCCCAGGTCGGAGACACAAACCCTCAGGGGACCGGCACCCAGCAGCCTCCGGATCAGAGACTCAAACCCGCAGGGAGGCAGGCACCCAACAGCCCCCCGATCAGAAAAACAAACCCGCAGGGACTGGCACCCAGCAGCCCCCAGGTCAGAGACACAAACCCACAGGGGACCGGCACCCAGCAGCCCCCAGATCAGAGACACAAACCCTCAGGGGACCGGCACTCACCTGCCCCCAGGTCAGAGACACAAACCCTCAGGGGACCGGCACCCAGCAGCCCCCAGGTCGGAGACACAAACCCTCAGGGGACCAGCACCCAGCAGCCTCCAGATCAGAGACTCAAACCCGCAGGGAGGCAGGCACCCAACAGCCCCCCGATCAGAAACACAAACCTGCAGGGTACTGGCACCCAGCAGCCCCAGATCGGAGACACAAACCTGCAGGGAACCGGCACCCAGCAGCCCCCAGGTCAGAGACACAAACCCTATGGACTGGCACACAGCAGCCCCCAGGTCACAGACACAAACCCTCAGGGGACTGGCACCCAGCAGCCCCAGGTCAGAGACACAAACCCTCAGGGGACAGGCACCCAGCAGCCCCCAGATCAGAGACACAAACCCTCAGGGGACAGGCACCCAGCAGCCCCCAGGTCAGAGACACAAACCCACAAGGGACCGGCACGCACCTGCCCTCAGGTCTGAGACACAAACCCTCAGGGGACCGGCACCCAGCAGCCCCCAGGTCAGAGACACAAACCCGCAGGGTACCGGACCCAGCATCCCCATGTCATGACACAAACCCGCAGGGGACCGGCACCCAGCAGCCCCCAGGTCAGAGACACAAACCCGCAGGGGACCGGCACCCAGCAGGACCCAGGTCAGAGACTCAAACCCTCAGGGGACCGGCACCCTGCAGCCCCCGGATCAGAGACACAAACCCGCAGGAAGGCAGGCACCCAGTAACCCCCCGTCAGAAATACAAACCCGCAGGTGACTGGCACTCAGCAGCCCCAGATCTGAGACACAAACCCTATGGACTGGCACACAGCAGCCCCCAGGTCACAGACACAAACCCTCAGGGGAATGACACCCATCAGCCCCCTGATCAGAGACACAAACCCTCAGGGACTGGCACCCAGGAGCCCCCAGACCAGAGACACAAACTCTCAGGGGACCGGCACCCATCAGCCCCCTGATCAGAGACACAAACCCTCAGGGACTGGCACCCAGGAGCCCCCAGACCAGAGACACAAACCCTCAGGGGACCGGCACCCAGTAGCCCCCAGGTCAGAGACACAAACCCTCAGCGGACCGGAACCCAGCAGCCCCCGGATCAGAGACACAAACCCTCAGGGGAGCGGCACCCAGCAGCCCCCAGGTCAGAGACACAAACTCTCCGGGGACCGGCACCCAGCTGCCCCCAGGTCTGAGACACAAACCCTCAGGGGATCGGCACCCAGCAGCCCCCGGATCAGAGACACAAACCCGCAGGGAGGCAGGCACCCAGCAGCCCCCAGGTCACAGACAAAAAACCCTCAGGGTACCGACACCCAGCAGCACCCTGATCAGAGACACAAACCCTCAGGGACCGGCACCCAGCAGCCCCCAGGTCAGAGACACAAACCCTCAGGGGACTGGCACCCAGCAGCACCCAGGTCAGAGACACAAACCCTCAGGGGAGCGGCACCCAGCAGCCCCCAGGTCAGAGACACAAACCTACAGGAGACCGGCACCCAGCATCCCCCAGGTCAGAGACACAAACGCGCAGGGGACGGGCACCCAGCCGCCCCCGGCTCAGAGACAAAAACCCTTAGGTGACCGGCACCCACCTGCCCCCAGGTCAGAGACACAAACTCTCAGGGGACCGGCACCCAGCAGCCCCCGGATCAGAGACACACACCCGCAGGGAGGCAGGCACCCAGTACCCCCCGTCAGAAACACAAACCCGCAGGTGACTGGCACTCAGCAGCCCCAGATCGGAGACACAAACTCTCAGGGGACTGGCACCCAGCAGCCCCCAGGTCAGAGACACAAACCCTCAGGGGAGCGGCACCCAGCAGCCCCCAGGTCAGAGACACAAACCCTCAGGGAACCAGCACCCAGCAGCCCCCAGGTCAGAGACACAAACCCTCAGGGAACCAGCACCCAGCAGCCCCCAGGTCAGAGACACAAACCCACAGGGGACGGGCACCCAGCAGCCCCCGGATCAGAGACACAAACCCTCAGGTTACCGGCACCCACCTGCCCCCAGGTCAGAGACACAAACTCTCAGGGGACCGGCACCCAGCAGCCCCCGGATCAGAGACACAAACCCGCAGGGAGGCAGGCACCCAGTAACCCCCCGTCAGAAACACAAACCCGCAGTTGACTGGCACTCAGCAGCCCCAGATGGGAGACACAAACCCTCAGGTGACCGGCACCCAGCAGCCCCCTGGTCGGAGACACAAACCCTCAGGGGACCGGCACCCAGCAGCCCCCAAGTCAGAGACACAAACCCTCAAGGGACCGGCACCCAGCAGCCCCCTTGTGGAGACACAAACCCTCAGGGAACCGGCAAACAGCAGCCCCCAGGTCGGAGACACAAACCCGAAGGGGACCGGCACCCAGCAGCCGCCAGGTCAGAGACACAAACCCTCAGGGGACCGGCACCCTGCAGCCCCCAGGTCAGAGACACAAACCCTCAGGAGACTGGCACCCAGCAGCCCCCAGGTCAGAGGCACAAACCCTTAGGGGACCGGCCCCCAGCAGCCCCAAGGTCAGAGACACAAACCCTCAGGGGACAGGCACCCAGCAGCCCCCAGATCAGAGACACAAACCCTCAGGGGACCGGATCCCAGCAGCCCCCGGATCAGAGACACAAACCCTCAGGGGACCGGCACCCAGTAGCCCCAAGGTCAGAGGCACAAACCCTCAGGGGACCGGCACACAACAGCCCCCAGGTCAGAGACACAAACCCGCAGTGGACCAGCACCAAGCAGCCCCCGGATCAGAGACACAAACCCTCAGGGGACCGGCACCCAGCTGCCCCCAGGTCAGAGACACAAACCCTCAGGGGAGCGGCACCCAGCAGCCCCCAGGTCAGAGACACAAAATCTCAGGGGACCGGCACCCAGCAGCCCCCAGGTCAGAGACACAAACTCTCAGGGGACCGGCACCCAGCAGCCCCCAGGTCAGAGACACAAACTCTCAGCGGACCGGCACACAGCTGCCCCCAGGTCTGAGACACAAACCCTCAGGGGACCGGCACCCAGAAGCCTCCAGATCAGAGACTCAAACCCGCAGGGAGGCAGGCACCCAACAGCCCCCAGATCAGAAACACAAACCCGCAGGGGACTGGCACCCAGCAGCCCCAGATCGGAGACACAACCCTGCAGGGAACCGGCACCCAGCAGCCCCCAGGTCAGAGACACAAACCCTATGGACTGGCACACAGCAGCCCCCAGGTGAGAGACACAAATCCTCAGGGGACTGGCACCCAGCAGCCCCAGGTCAGAGACACAAACCCTCAGGGGACAGGCACCCAGCAGCCCCCAGATCAGAGACACAAACCCTCAGGGGACAGGCACCCAGCAGCCCCCAGGTCAGAGACACAAACCCGCAAGGGACCGGCATCAAGCAGCCCCCATCAGAGACACAAACCCTCAGGGGACCGGCACCCAGCAGCCCCCGGATCAGAGACACAAACCCTCAGGGGACCGGCACCCAGCAGCCCCGAGGTCAGAGACACAAACCCGCAGGGTACCGGACCCAGCAGCCCCCATGTCATGACACAAACCCGCAGGGGACTGGCACCCAGCAGCCCCCAGGTCAGAGACACAAACCCGCAGGGGACCGGCACCCAGCAGCACCCAGGTCAGAGACACAAACCCTCAGGGGACCGGCACCCTTCAGCCCCCGGATCAGAGACACAAACCCGCAGGGAGGCAGGCACCCAGTAACCCCCCGTCAGAAACACAAACCCGCAGGTGACTGGCACTCAGCAGCCCCAGATCTGAGACACAAACCCTATGGACTGGCACACAGCAGCCCCCAGGTCACAGACACAAACCCTCAGGGGAATGACACACATCAGCCCCCTGATCAGAGACACAAACCCTCAGGGACTGGCACCCAGGAGCCCCCAGACCAGAGACACAAACTCTCAGGGGACCGGCACCCATCAGCCCCCTGATCAGAGACACAAACCCTCAGGGACTGGCACCCAGGAGCCCCCAGACCAGAGACACAAACTCTCAGGGGACCGGCACCCAACAGCCCCCAGGTCAGAGACACAAACCCGCAGGGGACCGGCACCCAGCAGCCCCCAGGTCAGAGACACAAACCCTCAGGGGACCGGATCCCAGCAGCCCCCGGATCAGAGACTCAAACCCTCAGGGGACCGGATCCCAGCAGCCCCCGGATCAGAGACACAAACCCTCAGGGGACCGGCACCCAGTAGCCCCCAGGTCAGAGACACAAACCCTCAGCGGACCGGAACCCAGCAGCCCCCGGATCACAGACACAAACCCGCAGGGAGGCAGGCACCCACCAGCCCCCAAGGTCACAGACAAAAAACCCTCAGGGTACCGACACCCAGCAGCACCCTGATCAGAGACACAAAACCTCAGGGACCGGCACCCAGCAGCACCCAGGTCAGAGACACAAACCCTCAGGGGACTGGCACCCAGCAGCACCCAGGTCAGAGACACAAACCCTCAGGGGAGCGGCACCCAGCAGCCCCCAGGTCAGAGACACAAACCTACAGGAGACCGGCACCCAGCATCCCCCAGGTCAGAGACACAAACGCGCAGGGGACGGGCACCCAGCCGCCCCCGGCTCAGAGACACAAACCCTTAGGTGACAGGCACCCACCTGCCCCCAGGTCAGAGACACAAACTCTCAGGGGACTGGCACCCAGCAGCCCCCGGATCAGAGACACAAACCCGCAGGGAGGCAGGCACCCAGTACCCCCCGTCAGAAACACAAACCCGCAGGTGACTGGCACTCAGCAGCCCCAGATCGGAGACACAAACTCTCAGGGGACTGGCACCCAGCAGCACCCAGGTCAGAGACACAAACCCTCAGGGGAGCGGCACCCAGCAGCCCCCAGGTCAGAGACACAAACCCTCAGGGAACCGGCACCCAGCAGCCCCCAGGTCAGAGACACAAACCCGCAGGGGACGGGCACCCAGCAGCCCCCGGATCAGAGACACAAACCCTCAGGTTACCGGCACCCACCTGCCCCCAGGTCAGAGACACAAACTCTCAGGGGACCGGCACCCAGCAGCCCCCGGATCAGAGACACAAACCCGCAGGGAGGCAGGCACCCAGTAACCCCCCGTCAGAAACACAAACCCGCAGTTGACTGGCACTCAGCAGCCCCAGATGGGAGACACAAACTCTATGCACTGGCACAAAGCAGCCCTCAGGGCAGATACACAAACCCTCAGGGGACCGGCACCCAGAAGCCCCCGGATCGGAGACACAAACCCTCAGGGGACCGGCACCCAGGAGCCCCCAGGTCAGAGACACAAACCCTCAGGGAACGGCACCCAGCAGCCCCCTTGTTGGAGACACAAACCCTCAGGGGGGCAGGCACCCAGCAGCCCCCAGGTCAGAGACACAAACCCTCAGGGGACCGGCACCCAGTAGCCCCCAGGTCGGATACACAAACCCTCAGGGGGGCAGGCACCCAGCAGCCCCCAAATCAAAGACACAAACCCTCAGGGGACCGGCACCCAGCTGCCCCCAGGTCAGAGACACAAACAGTCAGGGTACCGGCACCCAGCAGCCTCCGGATCAGAGACTCAAACCCGCAGGGAGGCAGGCACCCAACAGCCCCCCGATCAGAAACACAAACCCGCAGGAGACTGGCACCCAGCAGCCCCAGATCGGAGACACAAACCTGCAGGGAACCTGCACCCAGCAACCCCCAGGTCAGAGACACAAACCCTATGGACTAGCACACAGCAGCCCCCAGGTCACAGATACAAACCCTCAGGAGACCGGCACCCAGCAGCCCCCTGATCAGAGACACAAACCCTCAGGGGACCGGTACCCAGCAGCCCCCTGATCAGAGACACAAACCCGCTGGGAGGCGGGCACCCAGCAGCCGCCAGGTCAGAGACACAAACACTCAGGGGACCGGCACCCTGCAACCCCCAGTTCAGAGACACAAACCCGAAGGGGACCGGCACCCAGCAGCCGCCAAGTCAGAGACACAAACCCTCAGGGGACCGGCACCCTGCAGCCCCCAGGTCAGAGACAGAAACCCTCAGGGGACTGGCACCCAGCAGCCCCCAGGTCAGAGACACAAACCCTCAGGGGACCGGCCCCCAGCAGCCCCCAGGTCAGAGACACAAACCCTCAGGGGACAGGCACCCAGCAGCCCCCAGATCAGAGACACAAACCCTCAGGGGACCGGATCCAGGCAGCCCCCGGATCAGAGACACAAACCCTCAGGGGACCGGCACCCAGTAGCCCCAAGGTCAGAGACACAAACCCTAAGGGGACCGGCACACAACAGCCCCCAGGTCAGAGACACAAACCCGCAGTGGACCAGCACCAAGCAGCCCCCGGATCAGAGACACAAACCCTCAGGTGACCGGCACCCTGCTACCCCCAGGTCTGAGACACAAACCCTAAGTGGATCGGCACCCAGCAGCCCCCGGATCAGAGACACAAACCCGCAGGGGACTGGCACCCAGCAGCCCCGGATCGGAGACACAAACCTGCAGGGAACCTGCACCCAGCAGCCCCCGGATCAGAGACACAAACAAGCAGGGAGGCAGGCACCCAGTAACCCCCCGTCAGAAACACAAACCCGCAGGTGACTGGCACTCAGCAGCCCCAGATCGGAGACACAAACCCTCAGAAAACTGGCACCCAGCAGCCCCGAGGTCAGAGACACAAACCCTCAGGGGAGCGGCACACAGCAGCCCCCAGGTCAGAGACACAAACCCTCAGGGGACCTGCACCCAGCAGCCCCCAGGTCAGAGACACAAACCCGCAGGGAGGCAGGCACCCAGTAACCCCTCGTCAGAAACACAAACCCGCAGGTGACTGGCACTCAGCAGCCCCAGATCGGAGACACAAACTCTATGGACTGGCACACAGCAGCCCTCAGGGCAGAGACACAAACCCTCAGGGGACCGGCACCCATCAGCCCCCGGATCGGAGACACAAACCCTCAGGGGACCAGCACCCAGGAGCCCCCAGGTCAGAGACACAAACCCTCAGGGGACCGGCACCCAGCAGCCCCCTGGTCGAAGACACAAACCCTCAGGGACCGGCACCCAGCAGCACCCAGGTCAGAGACACAAACCCTCAGGGGACTGGCACCCAGCAGCACCCAGGTCAGAGACACAAACCCTCAGGGGAGCGGCACCCAGCAGCCCCCAGGTCAGAGACACAAACCTACAGGAGACCGGCACCCAGCATCCCCCAGGTCAGAGACACAAACGCGCAGGGGACGGGCACCCAGCCGCCCCCGGCTCAGAGACACAAACCCTTAGGTGACAGGCACCCACCTGCCCCTAGGTCAGAGACACAAACTCTCAGGGGACTGGCACCCAGCAGCCCCCGGATCAGAGACACAAACCCGCAGGGAGGCAGGCACCCAGTACCCCCCGTCAGAAACACAAACCCGCAGGTGACTGGCACTCAGCAGCCCCAGATCGGAGACACAAACTCTCAGGGGACTGGCACCCAGCAGCACCCAGGTCAGAGACACAAACCCTCAGGGGAGCGGCACCCAGCAGCCCCCAGGTCAGAGACACAAACCCTCAGGGAACCGGCACCCAGCAGCCCCCAGGTCAGAGACACAAACCCGCAGGGGACGGGCACCCAGCAGCCCCCGGATCAGAGACACAAACCCTCAGGTTACCGGCACCCACCTGCCCCCAGGTCAGAGACACAAACTCTCAGGGGACCGGCACCCAGCAGCCCCCGGATCAGAGACACAAACCCGCAGGGAGGCAGGCACCCAGTAACCCCCCGTCAGAAACACAAACCCGCAGTTGACTGGCACTCAGCAGCCCCAGATGGGAGACACAAACTCTATGCACTGGCACAAAGCAGCCCTCAGGGCAGATACACAAACCCTCAGGGGACCGGCACCCAGAAGCCCCCGGATCGGAGACACAAACCCTCAGGGGACCGGCACCCAGGAGCCCCCAGGTCAGAGACACAAACCCTCAGGGAACGGCACCCAGCAGCCCCCTTGTTGGAGACACAAACCCTCAGGGGGGCAGGCACCCAGCAGCCCCCAGGTCAGAGACACAAACCCTCAGGGGACCGGCACCCAGTAGCCCCCAGGTCGGATACACAAACCCTCAGGGGGGCAGGCACCCAGCAGCCCCCAAATCAAAGACACAAACCCTCAGGGGACCGGCACCCAGCTGCCCCCAGGTCAGAGACACAAACAGTCAGGGTACCGGCACCCAGCAGCCTCCGGATCAGAGACTCAAACCCGCAGGGAGGCAGGCACCCAACAGCCCCCCGATCAGAAACACAAACCCGCAGGAGACTGGCACCCAGCAGCCCCAGATCGGAGACACAAACCTGCAGGGAACCTGCACCCAGCAACCCCCAGGTCAGAGACACAAACCCTATGGACTAGCACACAGCAGCCCCCAGGTCACAGATACAAACCCTCAGGAGACCGGCACCCAGCAGCCCCCTGATCAGAGACACAAACCCTCAGGGGACCGGTACCCAGCAGCCCCCTGATCAGAGACACAAACCCGCTGGGAGGCGGGCACCCAGCAGCCGCCAGGTCAGAGACACAAACCCTCAGGGGACCGGCACCCTGCAACCCCCAGTTCAGAGACACAAACCCGAAGGGGACCGGCACCCAGCAGCCGCCAAGTCAGAGACACAAACCCTCAGGGGACCGGCACCCTGCAGCCCCCAGGTCAGAGACAGAAACCCTCAGGGGACTGGCACCCAGCAGCCCCCAGGTCAGAGACACAAACCCTCAGGGGACCGGCCCCCAGCAGCCCCCAGGTCAGAGACACAAACCCTCAGGGGACAGGCACCCAGCAGCCCCCAGATCAGAGACACAAACCCTCAGGGGACCGGATCCAGGCAGCCCCCGGATCAGAGACACAAACCCTCAGGGGACCGGCACCCAGTAGCCCCAAGGTCAGAGACACAAACCCTAAGGGGACCGGCACACAACAGCCCCCAGGTCAGAGACACAAACCCGCAGTGGACCAGCACCAAGCAGCCCCCGGATCAGAGACACAAACCCTCAGGTGACCGGCACCCTGCTACCCCCAGGTCTGAGACACAAACCCTAAGTGGATCGGCACCCAGCAGCCCCCGGATCAGAGACACAAACCCGCAGGGGACTGGCACCCAGCAGCCCCGGATCGGAGACACAAACCTGCAGGGAGGCAGGCACCCAGTAACCCCTCGTCAGAAACACAAACCCGCAGGTGACTGGCACTCAGCAGCCCCAGATCGGAGACACAAACTCTATGGACTGGCACACAGCAGCCCTCAGGGCAGAGACACAAACCCTCAGGGGACCGGCACCCATCAGCCCCCGGATCGGAGACACAAACCCTCAGGGGACCAGCACCCAGGAGCCCCCAGGTCAGAGACACAAACCCTCAGGGGACCGGCACCCAGCAGCCCCCTGGTCGAAGACACAAACCCTCAGGGACCGGCACCCAGCAGCCCCCAGGTCAGAGACACAAACCCTCAAGGGACCGGCACCCAGCAGCCCCTTGTCGGAGACACAAACCCTCAGGGGACCGGCAAACAGCAGCCCCCAGGTCGGAGACACAAACCCTCAGGGGTGCAGGAACCCAGCAGACCCCAAATCAGAGACACAATCCCTCAGGGGACCGGCACCCAGCTGCCCCCAGGTCTGAGACACAAACCCTCAGGGGATCGGCACACAGCAGCCCCCGGATCAGAGACACAAACCCGCTGGGAGGCAGGCACCCAGCAGCCCCCAGGTCACACACAAAAAACCCTCAGGGTACCGACACCCAGCAGCACCCTGATCAGAGACACAAACCCTCAGGGACCGGCACCCAGCAGCCCCCAGGTCAGAGACACAAACCCTCAGGGGACTGGCACCCAGCAGCACCCAGGTCAGAGACACAAACCCTCAGGGGAGCGGCACCCAGCAGCCCCCAGGTCAGAGACACAAACCTACAGGAGACCGGCACCCAGCATCCCCCAGGTCAGAGACACAAACCCGCAGGGGACGGGCACCCAGCCGCCCCCGGATCAGAGACACAAACCCTCAGGTGACCGGCACCCACCTGCCCCCAGGTCAGAGACACAAACCCTCAGGGGACCGGCACCCAGCAGCCCCCGGATCGGAGACACAAACCCTCAGGGGACCGGCACCCAGCAGCCCCCAGGTCAGAGACACAAACCCTCAGGGGGGCAGGAACCCAGCAGCCCCCAAGTCAGAGACACAATCCCTCAGGGGACCGGCACCCAGCAGCCCTCAGGTCGGAGACACAAACCTGCAGGGAACCGGCACCCAGCAACCCCCAGGTTAGAGACACAAACCCTATGTACTGGCACACAGCAGCCCCCAGGACACAGACACAAACCCTCAGGAGACCGACACCCAACAGCCCCCTGATCAGAGACACAAACCCTCAGGGGAACGGTACCCAGCAGCCCCCTGATCAGAGACACAAACCCGCTGGGAGGCGGGCACCCAGCAGCCGCCAGGTCAGAGACAAAAACCCTCAGGGGACCGGCACCCTGCAACGCCCAATTCAGAGACACAAACCGGAAGGGGACCGGCACCCAGCAGCCCCCGGATCAGAAACACAAACCCTCAGGGGACCGGCACCCAGTAGCCCCCAGGTCAGAGACACAAACTCTCAGGGGACCGGCACACAACAGCCCCCAGGTCAGAGACACAAACCCTCAGGGGAACGGCACCCAGCAGCCCCAGATCAGAGACACAAACCCGCAGGGAGGCAGGCACCCAGCAGCCCCCCTATCAGAAACACAAACCCGCATGGGACTGGCACCCAGCATCCCCGGATCGGAGACACAAACCTGCAGGGACCCGGCACCCGGCAGCCCCCAGGTCAGAGACACAAACCCTATGGACTGGCACACAGCAGCCCCCAGGTCACAGACACAAACCCTAAGGAGACCGACACCCAACAGCCCCCTGATCAGAGACACAAACCCTCAGGGGACCGGCACCCTGCAACCCCCAGGTCAGAGACACAAACCCGAAGGGGACCGCCACCCAGCAGCCCCCAGGTCAGAGACACAAACCCTCAGGGGACTGGCACCCAGCAGCCCCCAGGTCAGAGACACAAACCCTTAGGGGACCGGCCCCCAGCAGCCCCAAGGTCAGAGACACAAACCCTCAGGGGACAGGCACCTAGCAGCCCCCAGATCAGAGACACAAACCCTCAGGGGACCGGATCCCAGCAGCCCCCGGATCAGAGACACAAACCCTCTGGGGACCGGCACCCAGTAGCCCCCAGGTCAGAGACACAAACCCTCAGGGGACCGGCACACAACAGCCCCCAGGTCAGAGACACAAACCCGCAGTGGACCAGCACCAAGCAGCCCCCGGATCAGAGACACAAACTCTCAGGGGACCGGCACCCAGCTGCCCCCAGGTCTGAGACACAAACCCTCAGGGGACTGGCACCCAGCAGCCCCGGGATCGGAGACACAAACCCTCAGGGGACCGGCACCCAGGAGCCCCCAGGTCAGAGACACAAACCCTATGGACTGGCACACAGCAGCCCCCAGGTCACAGACACAAACCCTAAGTGGAGCGGCACCCAGCAGCCCCCTGGTCAGAGACACAAACCCTCAGGGGACCGGCACCCAGCTGCCCCCAGGTCAGAGACACAACCCCGCAGGGGACCGGCACCCAGCAGCCCCCGGATCAGAGACACAAACCCTCAGGTGACCGGTACCCACCTGCCCCCAGGTCAGAGACACAAACTCTCAGGGGACTGGCACCCAGCTGTCCCAGATCGGAGACACAAACCTGCAGGGAACCGGCACCAAGCAACCCCCAGGTCAGAGACAAAAACCCTATTGACTGGCACACAGCAGCCCCCAGGTCACAGACACAAACCCTCAGGAGACCGACACCCAACAGCCCCCTGATCAGAGACACAAACCCTCAGGGGACCGACACCCAGCAGCCCCCTGATCAGACACACAAACCTTCTGGGAGGCGGGCACCAGCAGCCGCCAGGTCAGAGACACAAACCCTCAGGGGACCGGCACCCTGCAACCCCCAGGTCAGAGACACAAACCCGAAGGGGACCGGCACCCAGCAGCCGCCAGGTCAGAGACAAAAACCCTCAGGGGACCGGCACCCTGCAGCCCCCAGGTCAAAGACACAAACCCTCAGGGGACCGGATCCGGGCAGCCCCCGGATCACAGACACAAACCCTCAGGGGACCGGATCCCAGCAGCCCCCGGATCAGAGACACAAACCCTCAGGGGACCGGCACCCAGCAGCCCCCGGATCAGAGACACAAACCCGCAGGGAGGCAGGCACCCAGCAGCCCCCAGGTCACAGACAAAAGACCCTCAGGGTACCGACACCCAGCAGCACCCTGATAAGAGACACAAACCCTCACGGACCGGCACCCAGCAGCCCCCAGGTCAGAGACACAAACCCTCAGGGGACTGGCACCCAGCAGCACCCAGGTCAGAGACATAAACCCTCAGGGGAGCGGCACCCAGCAGCCCCCAGGTCAGAGACACAAACCCACAGGGGACCGGCACCCAGCAGCCCCCAGGTCAGAGACACAAACCCGCAGGGGACGGGCACCCAGCAGCCCCCGCATCAGAGACACAAACCCTCAGGTTACCGGCACCCACCCGCCCCCAGGTCAGAGACACAAACTCTCAGGGGACCGGCACCCAGCAGCCCCCGGATCAGAGACACAAACCCGCAGGGAGGCAGGCACCCAGTAACCCCCCGTCAGAAACACAAACCCGCAGGTGACTGGCACTCAGCAGCCCAAGATGGGAGACACAAACTCTATGGACTGGCACACAGCGGCCCTCAGGGCAGAGACACAAACCTTCAGGGGACCGGCACCCAGCAGCCCCTGGATCGGAGACACAAACCCTCAGGGGACGGGCACCCAGAAGCCCCCTTGTTGGACACACACACCCTCAGGGGACCGGCAAACAGCAGCCCCCAGGTCAGAGACACAAACCCTCAGAGGACCGGCACCCAACAGCCCCCAGGTCAGAGACACAAACCCACAGGGGACCGGCATCCAGCACCCCCGGATCAGAGACACAAACCCTCAGGTGACCGGCACCCACCTGCCCCCAGGTCAGAGACACAAACTCTCAGGGGACCGGCACCCAGCAGCCCCCGGATCAGAGACACAAACCCACAGGGGACCGGCATCCAGCACCCCCGGATCAGAGACACAAACCCTCAGGTGACCGGCACCCACCTGCCCCCAGGTCAGAGACACAAACTCTCAGGGGACCGGCACCCAGCAGCCCCCGGATCAGAGACACAAACCCGCAGGGAGGCAGGCACCCAGTAACCACTCGTCAGAAACACAAACCCGCAGGTGACTGGCACTCAGCAGCCCCAGATCGGAGACACAAACCCTATGGACTGGCACACAGCAGCCCTCAGGGCAGAGACACAAACCCTCAGGGGACCGGCACCCAGCAGCCCCCGGATCGGAGACACAAACCCTCAGGGGACCGGGACCCAGCAGCCCCCTGGTCGGAGACACAAACCCTCAGGGGACCGGCACCCAGCAGTCCCCAGGTCAGAGACACAAACCCTCAAGGGACCGGCACCCAGCAGCCCCCTTGTCGGAGACACAAACTCTCAGGGGACCGGCAAACAGCAGCCCCCAGGTCGGAGACACAAACCCTCAGGGGGGCAGGAACCCAGCAGCCCCCAAATCAGAGACACAATCCCTAAGGGGACCGGCACCCAGCTGCCCCCAGGTCGGAGGCACAAACCCTCAGGGGACCGGCACCCAGCAGCCCCAGATCGGAGACACAAACCTGCAGGGAACCGGCACCCAGCAACCCCCAGGTCAGAGACACAAACCCTATGGACTGGCACACAGCAGCCCCCAGGTCACAGACACAAACCCTAAGGAGACCGACACCCAACAGCCCCCTGATCAGAGACACAAACCCTCAGGGGAACGGTACCCAGCAGCCCCCTGATCAGAGACACAAACCCGCTGGGAGGCGGGCAACCAGCAGCCGCCAGGTCAGAGACACAAACCCTCAGGGGACCGGCACCCTGCAACCCCCACTTCAGAGACACAAACCCGAAGGGGACCGGCACCCAGCAGCCGCCAGGTGAGAGACACAAACCCTCAGGGGACCGGCACCCAGCAGCCCCCAGGTCAGAGACAAAAACCCGCAGGGGACCGGCACCCAGCAGCCCCCAGGTCAGAGACACAAACCCGAAGGGGACCGGCACCCAGCAGCCGCCAGGTCAGAGACACAAACCCTCAGGGGACCGGCACCCAGCAGCCCCCAGGTCAGAGACACAAACCCTTAGGGGACCGGCCCCCAGCAGCTCCAAGGTCAGAGACACAAACCCTCAGGGGACAGGCACCTAGCAGCCCCCAGATCAGAGACACAAACCCTCAGGGAACCGGATCCCAGCAGCCCCCAGGTCAGAGACACAAACCCTCTGGGGACCGGCACCCAGTAGCGCCCAGGTCAGAGACACAAACCCTCAGGGGACCGGCACACAACAGCCCCCAGGTCAGAGACACAAACCCGCAGTGGACCAGCACCAAGCAGCCCCCGGATCAGAGACACAAACCCTCAGGGGACCGGCACCCAGCTGCCCCCAGGTCAGAGACACAAACCCTCAGGGGAGCGGCACCCAGCAGCCTCCTGGTCAGAGACACAAACTCCAAGGGAACGGCACCCAGCTGCCCCCAGGTCAGAGACACAAACCCTCAGGGGACTGGCACCCAGCAGCCCCGGGATCGGAGACACAAACCCTCAGGGGACCGGCACCCAGGAGCCCCCAGTTCAGAGACACAAACCCTATGGACTTTCACACAGCAGCCCCCAGGTCACAGACACAAACCCTAAGGGGAGCGGCACCCAGCAGCCCCCTGGTCAGAGACACAAACCCTCAGGGGACCGGCACCCAGCTGCCCCCAGGTCAGAGACACAAACCCGCAGGGGACCGGCACCCAGCAGCCCCCGGATCAGAGACACAAACCCTCAGGGGACCGGATCCCAGCTGCCCCCAGATCACAGACACAAACCCTCAGGGGACCGGATCCCAGCAGCCCCCGTATCAGAGACACAAACCCTCAGGGGTCCGGCACCCAGTAGCCCCCGGATCAGAGACACAAACCCTCAGGGGAGCGGCACCCAGCAGCCCCCAGGTCAGAGACACAAACTCTCCGGGGACCGGCACCCAGCTGCCCCCAGGTCTGAGACACAAACCCTCAGGGGATCGGCACCCAGCAGCCCCCGGATCAGAGACACAAACCCGCAGGGAGGCAGGCACCCAGCAGCCGCCAGGTCACAGACAAAAAACCCTCAGGGTACCGACACCCAGCAGCACCCTGATCAGAGACACAAACCCTCAGGGACCGGCACCCAGCTGCCCCCAGGTCAGAGACACAAACCCTCAGGGGACTGGCACCCAGCAGCACCCAAGTCAGAGACACAAACCCTCAGGGGAGCGGCACCCAGCAGCCCCCAGGTCAGAGACACAAACCCTCAGGGGACCGTCACCCAGCAGCCCCCAGGTCAGAGACACAAACCCGCAGGGGACAGGCACCCAGCAGCCCCCGGATCAGAGACACAAACCCTCAGGTGACCGGTACCCACCTGCCCCCAGGTCAGAGACACAAACTCTCAGGGGACTGGCACCCAGCAGTCCCAGATCGGAGACACAAACCTGCAGGGAACCGGCACCAAGCAACCCCCAGGTCAGAGACACAAACCCTATGGACTGGCACACAGCAGCCCCCAGGTCACAGACACAAACCCTCAGGAGACCGACACCCAACAGCCCCCTGATCAGAGACACAAACCCTCAGGGGACCGACACCCAGCAGCCCCCTGATCAGACACACAAACCTTCTGGGAGGCGGGCTCCAGCAGCCGCCAGGTCAGAGACACAAACCCTCAGGGGACCGGCACCCTGCAACCCCCAGGTCAGAGACACAAACCCGAAGGGGACCGGCACCCAGCAGCCGCCAGGTCAGAGACAAACACCCTCAGGGGACCGGCACCCTGCAGCTCCCAGGTCAAAGACACAAACCCTCAGGGGACTGGATCCCAGCCGCCCCCGGATCACAGATACAAACCCTCAGGGGACCGGATCCCAGCAGCCCCCGGATCAGAGACACAAACCCTCAGGGGACCGGCACCCAGTAGCCCCTGGATCAGAGACACAAACCCTCAGTGGAGCGGCACCCAGCAGCCCCCAGGTCAGAGACACAAACTCTCCGGGGACCGGCACCAGCTGCCCCCAGGTCTGAGACACAAACCCTCAGGGGATCGGCACCCAGCAGCCCCCGGATCAGAGACACAAACCCGCAGGGAGGCAGGCACCCAGCAGCCCCCAGGTCACAGACAAAAAACCCTCAGGATACCGACACCCAGCAGCACCCTGATCAGAGACACAAACCCTCAGGGACCGGCACCCAGCAGCCCCCAAGTCTGAGACACAAACCCTCAGTGGATCGGCACCCAGCAGCCCCCGGATCAGAGACACAAACCGGCAGGGGACTGGCACCCAGCAGCCCCGTATCGGAGACACAAACCTGCAGGGAAGCGGCACCCGGCAGCCCCCAGGTCAGAGACACAAACTCTCAGGGGACCTGAACCCAGCAGCCCCCGGATCAGAGACACAAACCCTCAGGTGACCCGCACCCTGCTACCCCCAGGTCTGAGACACAAACCCTCAGTGGATCGGCACCCAGCAGCCCCCGGATCAGAGACACAAACCCTCAGGGGACCGGCACCCAGCAGCCCCCGGATCAGAGACACAAACCCGCAGGGAGGCAGGCACCCAGTAACCCCCCGTCAGAAACACAAACCCGCAGGTGACTGGCACTCAGCAGCCCCAGATCGGAGACACAAACCCTCAGGAAACTGGCACCCAGCAGCCCCGAGGTCAGAGACACAAACCCTCAGGGGAGCGGCACCCAGCAGCCCCCAGGTCAGAGACACAAACCCTCAGGGGAGCGGCACCCAGCAGCCCCCAGGTCAGAGACACAAACCCTCAGGGAGGCGGGCACCCAGCAGCCCCCAGGTCGGAGACACAAACCCTCAGGGGAGCGGCACTCAGCAGCCCCCAGGTCAGAGACACAAACCCGCAGGGGACCGGCACCCAGCAGCCCCCAGGTCAGAGACACAAACCCACAGGGGACCGGCATCCAGCAGCCCCCGGATCAGAGACACAAACCCTCAGGTGACCGGCACCCACCTGCCCCCAGGTCAGAGACACAAACTCTCAGGGGACCGGCACCCAGCAGCCCCCGGATCAGAGACACAAACCCGCAGGGAGGCAGGCACCCAGTAACCACTCGTCAGAAACACAAACCCGCAGGTGACTGGCACTCAGCAGCCCCAGATCGGAGACACAAACTCTATGGACTGGCACACAGCAGCCCTCAGGGCAGAGACACAAACCCTCAGGGGACCGGCACCCATCAGCCCCCGGATCGGAGACACAAACCCTCAGGGGACCGGCACCCAGCAGCCCCCAGGTCAGAGACACAAACCCTCAAGGGACCGGCACCCAGCAGCCCCCTTGTCGGAGACACAAACCCTCAGGGGACCGGCAAACAGCAGCCCCCAGGTCGGAGACACAAACCCTCAGGGGGGCAGGAACCCAGCAGCCCCCAAATCAGAGACACAATCCCTCAGGGGACCGGCACCCAGCTGGCCCCAGGTCGGAGGCACAAACCCTCAGGGGACCGGCACCCAGCAGCCCCAGGTCGGAGACACAAATCCTCAGGGGACCGGCACCCAGCAACCCCCGATTCAGAGACTCAAACCCGCAGGGAGGCAGGCACCCAACAGCCCCCGATCAGAAACACAAACCCGCAGGGGACTGGCACCCAGCAGCCCCAGATCGGAGACACAAACCTGCAGGGAACCGGCACCCAGCAACCCCCAGGTCAGAGACACAAACCCTATGGACTGGCACACAGCAGCCCCCAGGTCACAGACACAAACCCTAAGGAGACCGACACCCAACAGCCCCCTGATCAGAGACACAAACCCTCAGGGGAACGGTACCCAGCAGCCCCCTGATCAGAGACACAAACCCTCAGGGGACCGGCACCCTGCAACCCCCAGGTCAGAGACACAAACCCGAAGGGGACCGGCACCCAGCAGCCGCCAGGTCAGAGACACAAACCCTCAGGGGACCGGCACCCTGCAGCCCCCAGGTCAGAGACACAAACCCTCAGGGGACTGGCACCCAGCAGCCCCCAGGTCAGAGACACAAACCCTTAGGGGACCGGCCCCCAGCAGCCCCAAGGTCAGAGACACAAACCCTCAGGGGACAGGCACCTAGCAGCCCCCAGATCAGAGACACAAACCCTCAGGGGACCGGATCCCAGCAGCCCCCGGATCAGAGACACAAACCCTCTGGGGACCGGCACCCAGTAGCCCCCAGGTCAGAGACACAAACCCTCAGGGGACCGGCACACAACAGCCCCCAGGTCAGAGACACAAACCCGCAGTGGACCAGCACCAAGCAGCCCCCGGATCAGAGACACAAACCCTCAGGGGACCGGCACCCAGCTGCCCCCAGGTCAGAGACACAAACCCTCAGGGGAGCGGCACCCAGCAGCCCCCTGGTCAGAGACACAAACTCTCAGGGGACCGGCACCCAGCTGCCCCCAGGTCTGAGACACAAACTCTCAGGGGATGGCACCCAGCAGCCCCGGGATCGGAGACACAAACCCTCAGGGGACCGGCACCCAGGAGCCCCCAGGTCAGAGACACAAACCCTATGGACTGGCACACAGCAGCCCCCAGGTCACAGACACAAACCCTAAGGGGAGCGGCACCCAGCAGCCCCCTGGTCAGAGACACAAACCCTCAGGGGACCGGCACCCAGCTGCCCCCAGGTCAGAGACACAAACCCGCAGGGGACCGGCACCCAGCAGCCCCCGGATCAGAGACACAAACCCTCAGGTGACCGGTACCCACCTGCCCCCAGGTCAGAGACACAAACTCTCAGGGGACTGGCACCCAGCAGTCCCAGATCGGAGACACAAACCTGCAGGGAACCGGCACCAAGCAACCCCCAGGTCAGAGACACAAACCCTATGGACTGGCACACAGCAGCCCCCAGGTCACAGACACAAATCC
This sequence comes from Cnephaeus nilssonii, assembly GCF_951640355.1. Taxonomy (NCBI): domain Eukaryota; kingdom Metazoa; phylum Chordata; class Mammalia; order Chiroptera; family Vespertilionidae; genus Cnephaeus; species Cnephaeus nilssonii. The sequence goes on along the minus strand of NC_137096.1, from coordinate 2,988,876 downwards.
TCAGGAGACCGACACCCAACAGCCCCCTGATCAGAGACACAAACCCTCAGGGGACCGACACCCAGCAGCCCCCTGATCAGACACACAAACCTTCTGGGAGGCGGGCACCAGCAGCCGCCAGGTCAGAGACACAAACCCTCAGGGGACCGGCACCCTGCAACACCCAGGTCAGAGACACAAACCCGAAGGGGACCGGCACCCAGCAGCCGCCAGGTCAGAGACAAAAACCCTCAGGGGACCGGCACCCTGCAGCCCCCAGGTCAAAGACACAAACCCTCAGGGGACCGGATCCCAGCAGCCCCCGGATCACAGACACAAACCCTCAGGGGACCGGATCCCAGCAGCCCCCGGATCAGAGACACAAACCCTCAGGGGACTGGCACCCAGTAGCCCCCGGATCAGAGACACAAACCCTCAGGGGAACGGTACCCAGCAGCCCCCTGATCAGAGACACAAACCCGCTGGGAGGCGGGCACCAGCAGCCGCCAGATCAGAGACACAAACCCTCAGGGGACCGGCACCCTGATCAGACACACAAACCCTCAGGGGACTGGCACCCAGCAGCCCCCAGGTCAGAGACACAAACCCTTAGGGGACCGGACCCCAGCAGCCCCAAGGTCAGAGACACAAACCCTCAGGGGACAGGCACCTAGCAACCCCAGATCAGAGACACAAACCCTCAGGGGACCGGATCCCAGCAGCCCCCGGATCAGAGACACAAACCCTCTTGGGACCGGCACCCAGTAGCCCCCAGGTCAGAGACACAAACCCTCAGGGGACCGGCACACAACAGCCCCCAGGTCAGAGACACAAACCCGCAGTGGACCAGCACCAAGGAGCCCCCGGATCAGAGACACAAACCCTCAGGGGACCGGCACCCAGCTGCCCCCAGGTCAGAGACACAAACCCTCAGGGGAGCGGCAGCCAGCTGCCCCCAGGTCTGAGACACAAACCCTCAGGGGATCGGCACCCAGCAGCCCCCGGATCAGAGACACAAACCCGCAGGGAGGCAGGCACCCAGCACCCCCAGGTCACAGACAAAAAACCCTCAGGGTACCGACACCCAGCAGCCCCCAGGTCAGAGACACAAACCCTCAGGGGACTGGCACCCAGCAGCCCCCAGGTCAGAGACACAAACCCGCAGGGAGGCAGGCACCCAGTAACCCGTCGTCAGAAACACAAACCCGCAGGTGACTGGCACTCAGCAGCCCCAGATTGGAGACACAAACTCTATGGACTGGCACACAGCAGCCCTCTGGGCAGAGACACAAACCCTCAGGGGACCGGCACCCATCAGCCCCCGGATCGGAGACACAAACCATCAGGGGACCGGCACCCAGGAGCCCCCAGGTCAGAGACACAAACCCTCAGGGGACCGGCACCCAGCAGCCCCCTGGTCGGAGACACAAACCCTCAGGGGACCGGCACCCAGCAGCCCCCAGGACAGAGACACAAACCCTCAAGGGACCGGCACCCAGCAGCCCCATGTCGGAGACACAAACCCTCAGGGGACCGGCACCCATCAGCCCCCGGATCGGAGACACAAACCCTCAGGGGAGCGGCACCCAGCAGCCCCCTGGTCAGACACACAAACTCTCAGGGGACCGGCACCCAGCTGCCCCCAGGTCTGAGACACAAACTCTCAGGGGACTGGCACCCAGCAGCCCCTGGATCGGAGACCCAAACCCTCAGGGGACCGGCACCCAGGAGCCCCCAGGTCAGAGACACAAACCCTATGAACTGGCACACAGCAGCCCCCAGGTCACAGACACAAACCCTAAGGGGAGCGGCACCCAGCAGCCCCCTGGTCAGAGACACAAACCCTCAGGGGACCGGCACCCAGCTGCCCCCAGGTCAGAGACACAAACCCACAGGGGACCGGCACCCAGCAGCCCCCGGATCAGAGACACAAACCCTCAGGTGACCGGTACCCACCTGCCCCCAGGTCAGAGACACAAACTCTCAGGGGACTGGCACCCAGCAGTCCCAGATCGGAGACACAAACCTGCAGGGAACCGGCAGCAAGCAACCCCCAGGTCAGAGACACAAACCCTATGGACTGGCACACAGCAGCCCCCAGGTCACAGACACAAACCCTCAGGAGACCGACACCCAACAGCCCCCTGATCAGAGACACAAACCCTCAGGGGACCGACACCCAGCAGCCCCCTGATCAGACACACAAACCTTCTGGGAGGCGGGCACCAGCAGCCGCCAGGTCAGAGACACAAACCCTCAGGGGACCGGCACCCTGCAACCCCCAGGTCAGAGACACAAACCCGAAGGGGACCGGCACCCAGCAGCCGCCAGGTCAGAGACAAAAACCCTCAGGGGACCGGCACCCTGCAGCCCCCAGGTCAAAGACACAAACCCTCAGGGGACCGGATCCGGGCAGCCCCCGGATCACAGACACAAACCCTCAGGGGACCGGATCCCAGCAGCCCCCGGATCAGAGACACAAACCCTCAGGGGACCGGCACCCAGTAGCCCCCGGATCAGAGACACAAACCCTCAGGGGAACGGTACCCAGCAGCCCCCTGATAAGAGACACAAACCCGCTGGGAGGCGGGCACCCAGCAGCCGCCAGATCAGAGACACAAACCCTCAGGGGACCGGCACCCTGCAGCCCCCTGATCAGACACACAAACCCTCAGGGGACTGGCACCCAGCAGCCCCCAGGTCAGAGACACAAACCCTTAGGGGACAGGCACCTAGCAACCCCAGATCAGAGACACAAACCCTCAGGGGACCGGATCCCAGCAGCCCCCGGATCAGAGACACAAACCCTCTGGGGACCGGCACCCAGTAGCCCCCAGGTCAGAGACACAAACCCTCAGGGGACCGGCACACAACAGCCCCCAGGTCAGAGACACAAACCCGCAGTGGACCAGCACCAAGCAGCCCCCGGATCAGAGACACAAACCCTCAGGGGACCGGCACCCAGCTGCCCCCAGGTCAGAGACACAAACCCTCAGGGGAGCGGCAGCCAGCTGCCCCCAGGTCTGAGACACAAACCCTCAGGGGATCGGCACCCAGCAGCCCCCGGATCAGAGACACAAACCGGCAGGGAGGCAGGCACCCAGCAGCCCCCAGGTCACAGACAAAAAACCCTCAGGGTACCAACACCCAGCAGCCCCCAGGTCAGAGACAAAAACCCTCAGGGGACTGGCACCCAGCAGCCCCCAGGTCAGAGACACAAACCCGCAGGGAGGCAGGCACCCAGTAACCCCTCGTCAGAAACACAAACCCGCAGGTGACTGGCACTCAGCAGCCCCAGATTGGAGACACAAACTCTATGGACTGGCACACAGCAGCCCTCTGGGCAGAGACACAAACCCTCAGGGGACCGGCACCCATCAGCCCCCGGATCGGAGGCACAAACCCTCAGGGGACCGGCACCCAGGAGCCCCCAGGTCAGAGACACAAACCCTCAGGGGACCGGCACCCAGCAGCCCCCTGGTCGGAGACACAAACCCTCAGGGGACCGGCACCCAGCAGCCCCCAGGTCAGAGACACAAACCCTCAAGGGACCGGCACCCAGCAGCCCCATGTCGGAGACACAAACCCTCAGGGGACCGGCAAACAGCAGCCCCCAGGTCGGAGACACAAACCCTCAGGGGGGCAGGAACCCAGCAGACCCCAAATCAGAGACACAATCCCTCAGGGGACCGGCACCCAGCTGCCCCCAGGTCGGAGGCACAAACCCTCAGGGGACCGGCACCCAGCAGCCCCCGGATCAGAGACTCAAACCCGCAGGGAGGCAGGCACCCAACAGCCCCCGGATCAGAAACACAAACTCGCAGGGGACTGGCACCCAGCAGCCCCAGATCGGAGACACAAACCTGCAGGGAACCGGCACCCAGCAACCCCCAGGTCAGAGACACAAACCCTATGGACTGGCACACAGCAGCCCCCAGGTCACAGACACAAACCCTCAGGAGACCGACACCCCCCAGCCCCCTGATCAGAGACACAAACCCTCAGGGGAACGGTACCCAGCAGCCCCCTGATCAGAGACACAAACCCGCTGGGAAGCGGGCACCCAGCAGCCCCCGGATCAGAGACACAAACCCTCAGGTTACCGGCACCCACCCGCCCCCAGGTCAGAGACACAAACTCTCAGGGGACCGGCACCCAGCAGCCCCCGGATCAGAGACACAAACCCGCAGGGAGGCAGGCACCCAGTAACCCCCCGTCAGAAACACAAACCCGCAGGTGACTGGCACTCAGCAGCCCCAGATGGGAGACACAAACTCTATGGACTGGCACACAGCGGCCCTCAGGGCAGAGACACAAACCTTCAGGGGACCGGCACCCTGCTACCCCCAGGTCTGAGACACAAACCCTCAGTGGATCGGCACCCAGCAGCCCCCGGATCAGAGACACAAACCTGCAGGGAACCGGCACCCAGCAGCCCCCGGATCAGAGACACAAACACGAGGGGACCGGCACCCAGCAGCCCCCGGATCAGAGACACAAACCCGCAGGGAGGCAGGCACCCAGTAACCCCCCGTCAGAAACACAAACCCGCAGGTGACTGGCACTCAGCAGCCCCAGATCGGAGACACAAACCCTCAGGAAACTGGCACCCAGCAGCCCCGAGGTCAGAGACACAAACCCTCAGGGGAGCGGCACCCAGCAGCCCCCAGGTCAGAGACACAAAACCTCAGGGGACCGGCACCCAGCAGCCCCCAGGTCAGAGACACAAACCCACAGGGGACCGGCATCCAGCAGCCCCCGGATCAGAGACACAAACCCTCAGGTGACCGGCACCCACCTGCCCCCAGGTCAGAGACACAAACTCTCAGGGGACCGGCACCCAGCAGCCCCCGGATCAGAGACACAAACCCGCAGGGAGGCAGGCACCCAGTAACCACTCGTCAGAAACACAAACCCGCAGGTGACTGGCACTCAGCAGCCCCAGATGGGAGACACAAACTCTATGGACTGGCACACAGCGGCCCTCAGGGCAGAGACACAAACCTTCAGGGGACCGGCACCCTGCTACCCCCAGGTCTGAGACACAAACCCTCAGTGGATCGGCACCCAGCAGCCCCCGGATCAGAGACACAAACCTGCAGGGAACCGGCACCCAGCAGCCCCCGGATCAGAGACACAAACACGAGGGGACCGGCACCCAGCAGCCCCCGGATCAGAGACACAAACCCGCAGGGAGGCAGGCACCCAGTAACCCCCCGTCAGAAACACAAACCCGCAGGTGACTGGCACTCAGCAGCCCCAGATCGGAGACACAAACCCTCAGGAAACTGGCACCCAGCAGCCCCGAGGTCAGAGACACAAACCCTCAGGGGAGCGGCACCCAGCAGCCCCCAGGTCAGAGACACAAAACCTCAGGGGACCGGCACCCAGCAGCCCCCAGGTCAGAGACACAAACCCACAGGGGACCGGCATCCAGCAGCCCCCGGATCAGAGACACAAACCCTCAGGTGACCGGCACCCACCTGCCCCCAGGTCAGAGACACAAACTCTCAGGGGACCGGCACCCAGCAGCCCCCGGATCAGAGACACAAACCCGCAGGGAGGCAGGCACCCAGTAACCACTCGTCAGAAACACAAACCCGCAGGTGACTGGCACTCAGCAGCCCCAGATCGGAGACACAAACTCTATGGACTGGCACACAGCAGCGCTCAGGGCAGAGACACAAACCCTCAGGGGACCGGCACCCATCAGCCCCCGGATCGGAGACACAAACCCTCAGGGGACCGGCACCCAGCAGCCCCCTGGTCGGAGACACAAACCATCAGGGGACCGGCACCCAGCAGCCCCCAGGTCAGAGACACAAACCCACAAGGGACCGGCACCCATCAGCCCCCTTGTCGGAAACACAAACCCTCAGGGGACCGGCAAACAGCAGCCCCCAGGTCGGAGACACAAACCCTCAGGGGGGCAGGAACCCAGCAGCCCCCAAATCAGAGACACAATCCCTCAGGGGACCGGCACCCAGCTGGCCCCAGGTCGGAGGCACAAACCCTCAGGGGACCGGCACCCAGCAGCCCCAGGTCGGAGACACAAATCCTCAGGGGACCGGCACCCAGCAACCCCCGATTCAGAGACTCAAACCCGCAGGGAGGCAGGCACCCAACAGCCCCCGATCAGAAACACAAACCCGCAGGGGACTGGCACCCAGCAGCCCCAAATCGGAGACACAAACATGCAGGGAACCGGCACCCAGCAACCCCCAGGTCAGAGACACAAACCCTATGGACTGGCACACAGCAGCCCCCAGGTCACAGACACAAACCCTAAGGAGACCGACACCCAACAGCCCCCTGATCAGAGACACAAACCCTCAGGGGAACGGTACCCAGCAGCCCCCTGATCAGAGACACAAACCCTCAGGGGACCGGCACCCTGCAACCCCCAGGTCAGAGACACAAACCCGAAGGGGACCGGCACCCAGCAGCCGCCAGGTCAGAGACACAAACCCTCAGGGGACCGGCACCCTGCAGCCCCCAGGTCAGAGACACAAACCCTCAGGGGACTGGCACCCAGCAGCCCACAGGTCAGAGACACAAACCCTTAGGGGACCGGCCCCCAGCAGCCCCAAGGTCAGAGACACAAACCCTCAGGGGACAGGCACCCAGCAGCCCCCAGATCAGAGACACAAACCCTCAGGGGACCAGATCCCAGCAGCCCCCGGATCAGAGACACAAACCCTCTGGGGACCGGCACCCAGTAGCCCCCAGGTCAGAGACACAAACCCTCAGGGGACCGGCACACAACAGCCCCCAGGTCAGAGACACAAACCCGCAGTGGACCAGCACCAAGCAGCCCCCGGATCAGAGACACAAACCCTCAGGGGACCGGCACCCAGCTGCCCCCAGGTCAGAGACACAAACCCTCAGGGGAGCGGCACCCAGCAGCCCCCTGGTCAGAGACACAAACTCTCAGGGGACCGGCACCCAGCTGCCCCCAGGTCTGAGACACAAACTCTCAGGGGACTGGCACCCAGCAGCCCCGGGATCGGAGACACAAACCCTCAGGGGACCGGCACCCAGGAGCCCCCAGGTCAGAGACACAAACCCTATGGACTGGCACACAGCAGCCCCCAGGTCACAGACACAAACCCTAAGGGGAGCGGCACCCAGCAGCCCCCTGGTCAGAGACACAAACCCTCAGGGGACCGGCACCCAGCTGCCCCCAGGTCAGAGACACAAACCCGCAGGGGACCGGCACCCAGCAGCCCCCGGATCAGAGACACAAACCCTCAGGTGACCGGTACCCACCTGCCCCCAGGTCAGAGACACAAACTCTCAGGGGACTGGCACCCAGCAGTCCCAGATCGGAGACACAAACCTGCAGGGAACCGGCACCCAGCAACCCCCAGGTCAGAGACACAAACCCTATGGACTGGCACACAGCAGCCCCCAGGTCACAAACACAAACCCTCAGGAGACCGACACCCAACAGCCCCCTGATCAGAGACACAAACCCTCAGGGGACCGACACCCAGCAGCCCCCTGATCAGACACACAAACCTTCTGGGAGGCGGGCACCAGCAGCCGCCAGGTCAGAGACACAAACCCTCAGGGGACCGGCACCCAGCAGCCGCCAGGTCAGAGACAAAAACCCTCAGGGGACCGGCACCCTGCAGCCCCCAGGTCAAAGACACAAACCCTCAGGGGACCGGATCCCAGCAGCCCCCGGATCACAGACACAAACCCTCAGGGGACCGGATCCCAGCAGCCCCCGGATCAGAGACACAAACCCTCAGGGGACCGGCACCCAGTAGCCCCCGGATCAGAGACACAAACCCTCAGGGGACCGGCACCCTGCAGCCCCCTGATCAGACACACAAACCCTCAGGGGACTGGCACCCAGCAGCCCCCAGGTCAGAGACACAAACCCTTAGGGGACCGGCCCCCAGCAGCCCCAAGGTCAGAGACACAAACCCTCAGGGGACCGGATCCCAGCAGCCCCCGGATCAGAGACACAAACCCTCTGGGGACCAGCACCCAGTAGCCCCCAGATCAGAGACACAAACCCTCAGGGGACCGGCACACAACAGCCCCCAGGTCAGAGACACAAACCCGCAGTGGACCAGCACCAAGCAGCCCCCGGATCAGAGACACAAACCCTCAGGGGACCGGCACCCAGCTGCCCCCAGGTCAGAGACACAAACCCTCAGGGGAGCGGCAGCCAGCTGCCCCCAGGTCTGAGACACAAACCCTCAGGGGATCGGCACCCAGCAGCCCCCGGATCAGAGACACAAACCCGCAGGGAGGCAGGCACCCAGCAGCCCCCAGGTCACAGACAAAAAACCCTCAGGGTACCGACACCCAGCAGCCCCCAGGTCAGAGACACAAACCCTCAGGGGACTGGCACCCAGCAGCCCACAGGTCAGAGACACAAACCCGCAGGGAGGCAGGCACCCAGTAACCCCCCGTCAGAAACACAAACCCGCAGGTGACTGGCACTCAGCAGCCCCAGATCTGAGACACAAACTCTATGGACTGGCACACAGCAGCCCTCTGGGCAGAGACACAAACCCTCAGGGGACCGGCACCCAGCAGTCCCCTGGTCGGAGACACAAACCCTCAGGGGACCGGCACCCAGGAGCCCCCAGGTCAGAGACACAAACCCTCAGGGGACCGGCACCCAGCAGCCCCCTGGTCGGAGACAAAAACCCTCAGGGGACCGGCACCCAGCAGCCCCCAGGTCAGAGACACAAACCCTCCAGGGACCGGCACCCAGCAGCCCCATGTCGGAGACACAAACCCTCAGGGGACCGGCAAACAGCAGCCCCCAGGTCGGAGACACAAACCCTCAGGGGGGCAGGAACCCAGCAGACCCCAAATCAGAGACACAATCCCTCAGGGGACCGGCACCCAGCTGCCCCCAGGTCGGAGGCACAAACCCTCAGGGGACCGGCACCCAGCAGCCCCCAGGTCGGAGACACAAATCCTCAGGGGACCGGCACCCAGCAGCCCCCGGATCAGAGACTCAAACCCGCAGGGAGGCAGGCACCCAACAGCCCCCGGATCAGAAACACAAACTCGCAGGGGACTGGCACCCAGCAGCCCCAGATCGGAGACACAAACCTGCAGGGAACCGGCACCCAGCAACCCCCAGGTCAGAGACACAAACCCTATGAACTGGCACACAGCAGCCCCCAGGTCACAGACACAAACCCTCAGGAGACCGACACTCAACAGCCCCCTGATCAGAGACACAAACCCTCAGGGGAACGGTACCCAGCAGCCCCCTGATCAGAGACACAAACCCGCTGGGAAGCGGGCACCCAGCAGCCGCCAGGTCAGAGACACAAACGCTCAGGGGACCGGCACACTGCAACCCCCAGGTCAGAGACACAAACCCTCAGGGGACCGGCACCCAGCTGCCCCCAGGTCAGAGACACAAACCCTCAGGGGACCGGCACCCTGCAGCCCCCAGGTCAGAGACACAAACCCTCAGGGGACCGGCACCCAGCAGCCGCCAGGTCAGAGACACAAACCCTCAGGGGACCGGCACCCAGCAGCCGCCAGGTCAGAGACACAAACCCTCAGGGGACCGGCACCCAGCTGCCCCCAGGTCAGAGACACAAACCCTCAGGGGACCGGCACCCAGCAGCCGCCAGGTCAGAGACACAAACCCTCAGGGGACCGGCACCCTGCAACCCCCAGGTCAGAGACACAAACCCTCAGGGGACCGGCACCCAGCTGCCCCCAGGTCAGAGACACAAACCCTCAGGGGACCGGCACCCTGCAGCCCCCAGGTCAGAGACACAAACCCTCAGGGGACCGGCACCCAGCAGCCCCCAGGACAGAGAAACAAACCCTTAGGAGACCGGCCCCCAGCAGCCCCAAAGTCAGAGACACAAACCCTCAGGGGACAGGCACCCAGCAGCCCCCAGATCAGAGACACAAACCCTCAGGGGACCGGATCCCAGCAGCCCCCGGATCAGAAACACAAACCCTCAGGGGACCGACACACAACAGCCCCCAGGTCAGAGACACAAACCCGCAGTGGACCAGCACCAAGCAGCCCCCGGATCAGAGAAACAAACCCTCAGGGGACCGGCACCCAGCAGCCCCCGGATCGGAGACACAAACCCTCAGGGGAGCGGCACCCAGCAGCCCCCAGGTCAGAGACACAAACTCTCAGGGGACCGGCACCCAGCTGCCCCCAGGTCAGAGACACAAACCCTCAGGGGACCGGCACCCAGCAGCCCCCATGTCATGACACAAACCCGCAGGGGACCGGCACCCAGCAGCCCCAGATCGGAGACACAAACCCTCAGGAAACTGGCAACCAGCAGCCCCGAGGTCAGAGACACAAACCCTCAGGGGAGCGGCACCCAGCAGCACCCAGGTCAGAGACACAAACCCTCAGGGGACCGGCACCCAGCAGCCCCCATGTCATGACACAAACCCGCAGGGGACCGGCACCCAGCAGCCCCCAGGTCAGAGACACAAACCCGCAGGGGACCGGCACCCAGCAGCACCCAGGTCAGAGACACAAACCCTCAGGGGACCGGCACCCTGCAGCCCCCGGTCAGAGACACAAACCCGCAGGGAGGCAGGCACCCAGTAACCCCCCGTCAGAAACACAAACCCGCAAGTGACTGGCACTCAGCAGCCCCAGATCTGAGACACAAACCCTATGGACTGGCACACAGCAGCCCCCAGGTCACAGACACAAACCCTCAGGGGACTGACACCCATCAGCCCCCTGATCAGAGACACAAACCCTCAGGGACTGGCACCCAGGAGCCCCCAGACCAGAGACACAAACTCTCAGGGGACTGGCACCCAGCAGCCCCCAGGTCAGAGACACAAACCCGCAGGGGACCGGCACCCAGCAGCCCCCAGGTGAGAGACACAAACCCTCAGGGGACCGGCACCCAGCAGCCCCCAGGTCAGAGACAAAAACCCGCAGGGGACCGGCACCCAGCAGCCCCCGGATCAGAGACACAAACTCTCAGGGGACTGGCACCCAGCAGCCCCCAGGTCAGAGACACAAACCCGCAGGGGACCGGCACCCAGCAGCCCCCAGGTCAGAGACACAAACCCTCAGGGGACCGGCACCCAGCAGCACCCAGGTCAGACACACAAACCCTCAGGGGACCGGCACCCAGCAGCCCCGGGATCGGAGACACAAACCCTCAGGGGACCGGCACCCAGGAGCCCCCAGGTCAGAGACACAAACCCTATGGACTGGCACACAGCAGCCCCCAGGTGACAGACACAAACCCTAAGGGGAGCGGCACCCAGCAGCCCCCTGGTCAGAGACACAAACCCTCAGGGGACCGGCACCCAGCTGCCCCCAGGTCAGAGACACAAACCCGCAGGGGACCGGCACCCAGCAGCCCCCGGATCAGAGACACAAACCCTCAGGTGACCGGTACCCACCTGCCCCCAGGTCAGAGACACAAACTCTCAGGGGACTGGCACCCAGCAGTCCCATTTCGGAAACACAAACCTGCAGGGAACGGGCACCAAGCAACCCCCAGGTCAGAGACACAAACCCTATGGACTGGCACACAGCAGCCCCCAGGTCACAGACACAAACCCTCAGGAGACCGACACCCAACAGCCCCCTGATCAGAGACACAAACCCTCAGGGGACCGACACCCAGCAGCCCCCTGATCAGACACACAAACCTTCTGGGAGGCGGGCACCAGCAGCCGCCAGGTCAGAGACACAAAACCTCAGGGGACCGGCACCCTGCAACCCCCAGGTCAGAGACACAAACCCGAAGGGGACTGGCACCCAGCAGCCGCCAGGTCAGAGACAAAAACCCTCAGGGGACCGGCACCCTGCAGCCCCCAGGTCAAAGACACAAACCCTCAGGGGACCGGATCCCAGCAGCCCCCGGATCACAGACACAAACCCTCAGGGGACCGGATCCCAGCAGCCCCCGGATCAGAGACACAAACCCTCAGGGGACCGGCACCCAGTAGCCCCCGGATCAGAGACACAAACCCTCAGGGGAGCGGCACCCTGCAGCCCCCTGATCAGACACACAAACCCTCAGGGGACCGGCACCCAGCTGCCCCCAGGTCTGAGACACAAACCCTCAGGGGATCGGCACCCAGCAGCCCCCGGATCAGAGACACAAACCCGCAGGGAGGCAGGCACCCAGCAGCCCCCAGGTCACAGACAAAAAACCCTCAGGGTACCGACACAGAGCAGCACCCTGATCAGAGACACAAACCCTCAGGGACCGGCACCCAGCAGCCCCCAGGTCAGAGACACAAACCCTCAGGGGACTGGCACCCAGCAGCACCCAGGTCAGAGACACAAACCCTCAGGGGAGCGGCACCCAGCAGCCCCCAGGTCAGAGACACAAACCTACAGGAGACCGGCACCCAGCATCCCCCAGGTCAGAGACACAAACCCGCAGGGGACGGGCACCCAGCCGCCCCGGGATCAGAGACACAAACCCTCAGGTGACCGGCACCCACCTGCCCCCAGGTCAAGGACACAAACCCTCAAGGGACCGGCACCCAGCAGCCCTTAGGTCAGAGACACAAACCCGCAGGGAGGCAGGCACCCAGTAACCCCCCGTCAGACACAAACCCGCAGGTGACTGGCACTCAGCAGCCCCAGATCGGAGACACAAACTCTCAGGGGACTGGCACCCAGCAGCACCCAGGTCAGAGACACAAACCCTCAGGGGAGAGGCACCCAGCAGCCCCCAGGTCAGAGACACAAACCCTCAGGGGAGCGGCACCCAGCAGCCCCCAGGTCAGAGACACAAACCCTCAGGGGACCGGCACCCAGCAGCCCCCAGGTCAGAGACACAAACCCGCAGGGGACGGGCACCCAGCAGCCCCCAGGTCAGAGACACAAACCCTCAGGGGACCGGCACTCAGCAGCCCCCAGGTCAGAGACACAAACCCGCAGGGGACGGGCACCCAGCAGCCCCCGGATCAGAGACACAAACCCTCAGGTTAGCGGCACCCACCCGCCCCCAGGTCAGAGACACAAACTCTCAGGGGACCGGCACCCAGCAGCCCCCGTATCAGAGACACAAACCCGCAGGGAGGCAGGCACCCAGTAACCCCCCGTCAGAAACACAAACCCGCAGGGGACTAGCACTCAGCAGCCCCAGATGGGAGACACAAACTCGATGACTGGCACACAGCAGCCCGCAGGGCAGAGACACAAACCCTCAGGGGACCGGCACCCAGGAGCCCCCAGGTCAGAGACACAAACCCTCAGGGAACGGGCACCCAGAAGCCCCCTTGTTGGAGACACACACCCTCAGGGGACCGGCAAACAGCAGCCCCCAGGTCAGAGACACAAACCCTCAGGGGACCGGCACCCAGTAGCCCCCAGGTCGGAGACACAAACCCTCAGGGGACCGGCACACAACAGCCCCCAGGTCAGAGACACAAACCCGCAGTGGACCAGCACGAAGCAGCCCCCGGATCAGAGACACAAACCCTCAGGTGACCGGCACCCTGTTACCCCCAGGTCTGAGACACAAACCCTCAGTGGATCGGCACCCAGCAGCCCCCGGATCAGAGACACAAACCCGCAGGGAGGTAGGCACCCAGTAACCCCCCGTCAGAAACACAAACCCGCAGGTGACTGGCACTCAGCAGCCCCAGATCGGAGACACAAACTCTATGGACTGGCACCCAGCAGCCCCCAGGTCAGAGACTCAAACCCTCAGGGGACCGGCACCCTGCTACCCCCAGGTCTGAGACACAAACCCTCAGTGGATCGGCACCCAGCAGCCCCCGGATCAGAGACACAAACCTGCAGGGAACCGGCACCCAGCAGCCCCCGGATCACAGACACAAACACGCAGGGGACCGGCACCCAGCAGCCCCCGGATCAGAGACACAAACCCGCAGGGAGGCAGGCACCCAGTAACCCCCCGTCAGAAACACAAACCCGCAGGTGACTGGCACTCAGCAGCCCCAGATCGGAGACACAAACCCTCAGGAAACTGGCACCCAGCAGCCCCGAGGTCAGAGACACAAACCCTCAGGGGAGCGGCACCCAGCAACCCCCAGGTCAGAGACACAAACCCTCAGGGGACCGGCACCCAGCAGCCCCCATGTCATGACACAAACCCGCAGGGGACCGGCACCAAGCAGCCCCCAGGTCAGAGACACAAACCCGCAGGGGACCGGCACCCAGCAGCACCCAGGTCAGAGACACAAACCCTCAGGGGACCGGCACCCTGCAGCCCCCAGGTCAAAGACACAAACCCTCAGGGGACCGGATCCCAGCAGCCCCCAGATCACAGACACAAACCCTCAGGGGACCGGATCCCAGCAGCCCCCGGATCAGAGACACAAACCCTCAGGGGACCGGCACCCAGTAGCCCCCGGATCAGAGACACAAACCCTCAGGGGAGCGGCACCCAGCAGCCCCCAGGTCAGAGACACAAACTCTCCGGGGACCGGCACCCAGCTGCCCCCAGGTCTGAGACACAAACCCTCAGGGGATCGGCACCCAGCAGCCCCCGGATCAGAGACACAAACCCGCAGGGAGGCAGGCACCCAGCAGCCCCCAGGTCACAGACAAAAAACCCTCAGGGTACCGACACCCAGCAGCACCCTGATCAGAGACACAAACCCTCAGGGACCGGCACCCAGCAGCCCCCAGGTCAGAGACACAAACCCTCAGGGGACTGGCACCCAGCAGCACCCAGGTCAGAGACACAAACCCTCAGGGGAGCGGCACCCAGCAGCCCCCAGGTCAGAGACACAAACCTACAGGAGACCGGCACCCTGCATCCCCCAGGTCAGAGACACAAACCCTCAGGGGACGGGCACCCAGCCGCCCCCGGATCAGAGACACAAACCCTCAGGTGACCGGCACCCAGCAGCCCCCAGGTCAGAGACACAAACCCTCAGGGGACGGGCACCCAGCCGCCCCCAGATCAGAGACACAAACCCTCAGGTGACCGGCACCCACCTGCCCCCAGGTCAGGGACACAAACCCGCAGGGAGGCAGGCACCCAGTAACCCCCCGTCAGAAAAACAAACCCGCAGGTGACTGGCACTCAGCAGCCCCAGATCGGAGACACAAACTCTCAGGGGACTGGCACCCAGCAGCCCCCAGGTCAGAGACACAAACCCTCAGGGGAGCGGCACCCAGCAGCCCCCAGGTCAGAGACACAAACCCTCAGGGGACCGGCACCCAGCAGCCCCCAGGTCAGAGACACAAACCCGCAGGGGACGGGCACCCAGCAGCCCCCGGATCAGAGACACAAACCCTCAGGTTACCGGCACCCACCCGCCCCCAGGTCAGAGACACAAACTCTCAGGGGACCGGCACCCAGCAGCCCCCGGATCAGAGACACAAACCCGCAGGGAGGCAGGCACCCAGTAACCCCCCGTAAGAAACACAAACCCGCAGGTGACTGGCACTCAGCAGCCCCACATGGGAGACACAAACTCTATGGACTTGCACACAGCAGCCCTCAGGGCAGAGACACAAACCCTCAGGGGACCGGCACCCAGCAGCCCCCGGATCGGAGACACAAACCCTCAGGGGACCGGCACCCAGGAGCCCCCAGGTCAGAGACACAAACCCTCAGGGGACGGGCACCCAGTAGCCCCCTTGTTGGAGACACACACCCTCAGGGGACCGGCAAACAGCAGCCCCCAGGTCAGAGACACAAACCCTATGGACTGGCACACAGCAGCCCCCAGGTCACAGACACAAACCCTAAGGGGACCGGCACCCAGCTGCCCCCAGGTCAGAGACACAAACCCGCAGGGGACCGGCACCCAGCAGCCCCCGGATCAGAGACACAAACCCTCAGGTGACCGGTACCCACCTGCCCCCAGGTCAGAGACACAAACTCTCAGGGGACTGGCACCCAGCAGTCCCAGATCGGAGACACAAACCTGCAGGGAACCGGCACCAAGCAACCCCCAGGTCAGAGACACAAACCCTATGGACTGGCACACAGCAGCCCCCAGGTCACAGACACAAACCCTCAGGAGACCGACACCCAACAGCCCCCTGATCAGAGACACAAACCCTCAGGGGATCGACACCCAGCAGCCCCCTGATCAGACACACAAACCTTCTGGGAGGCGGGCACCAGCAGCCGCCAGGTCAGAGACACAAACCCTCAGGGGACCGGCACCCTGCAACCCCCAGGTCAGAGACACAAACCCAAAGGGGACCGGCACCCAGCAGCCGCCAGGTCAGATACAAAAACCCTCAGGGGACCGGCACCCTGCAGCCCCCAGGTCAAAGACACAAACCCTCAGGGGACCGGATCCCAGCAGCCCCCAGAT